>NC_072491.1:6467500-6791250 GCF_027574615.1 Eptesicus fuscus
CATGACTGTCGGGGAGTCTTTCCAGGAGAAAGTGAGGCGCACAGGACAGGCAGGGCAGGGGCTCAGCAAGGCCGTGGTCTCCGCTGGACGCCGGCCCTAACCCGATCCCACGGGAGCTCTGGTGTGGGAATGGCCCCACAGAGTTCACCCCACTTGGAAGCAGGGGGGGCCTAGCCTCTTGCACCCCTGAGTCAGCAGGGCCTGGGGATAGGGGGTGAGCCACTTCCTGGATGAGGCAGCAAACCCCCAGAGGGGCTGCCATAACCTTGAGCAGCTGCCGGTGAGTGTGCTGGCCCCGCAACGGGGACCGCGGGCAGGACATGGGCAGCAGCCGCTACGATTCATCATAATTAGTGACTGGGGAGGGGGGTGACCAGGAATGATAACAGCCCCATTTTTTTAACATTTCCTACGGAGTCCGGCTGCCGCCTGAGTCAGCCTCGCAAATGAGGGCTGAAAACATCTGAACAGAGGAGGACACAGAAGACGGGGAAAACTCTACCCCGGGACAGGGAGCCAGACAGAGACGCACAGAGAAGGACGCTTTGGAGAGTCCCATCTCTTCCCTGCCCGCCCCTCTCTGCTAAAGAGACTGAACGTGTGAGGTCCAATGAAACGGGCCAAAAACACAAACTTCATCTCCTATTCCCCCCCGCTCTCCAGCCCCCGTCCCCCCCCCCAAAAAAAAAATCTAGCAGAATGGCCCATGATGAATGTGGAGATCTTATACACAATAAGAGCTTATACACAATCAAATTACCAGACGGGCAGCGACTGTGCCTGGCACGCCGTGCTCCGTGGAAGCTGAGTGGCTGGTCGGGGGTGCATACCGTCACCCCCGCACGCACTTCCAGTTCACCCTCTGGACTGGGAGCCTCGCCGGCGGGTGGGTTCTGCCTTAATCACGGGGTCCTGGATGGGCCACTCTGATTTGTCCGCGAAAGGGTTTTGCTGCCTCCACAGGTCCCTCCACAGATGGCTGGCTAGGCACAGTGAGGTCTAGCCGTACAGCGGAATGTACTCTTCGGCCACAAGAAGGAGGTAAGCATGGAGACACACGTTTCACAAGCTGCATGGGTGTGAAGCCTGGAAACCTTACCCTAAGTGACATAAGCCAGGCGCAAACGGCCACATATACACTGAGTGGCCAGATGATGATGATCTCTGAACGCATAATAATCTGGCCACTCAGTGTGTGTGTGTGTGTGTGTGTGTGTGTGTGTGTGTGTGTGTGTGTGTGTGTATTAGAGGCCCAGTGCATGAATTCGTGCATGGGTGGGGTCCGGCCAGCCTGGCCAGGGGGAGGGGACATGGGCGGTTGGCCGGCCTGCCTGCTGGTCGAACTCCTGGTCGAGGGGACAATTTGCATATTAGCCTTTTGTTATATAGGATATACACTGAGTGGCCAGATTATTATGCGTTCCGAGGTCATCATCATCTGGCCACTCAGTGTAGTTTGGATGCGTCCAGGCAGACCCCTGGAGACAGAGAGGAGCAGATCCGAGCTTTCCCCGGGGCTGGGGAGCACAGGGTGACGCTAATGGATACAGGGTTTCTTTTAGGGGGGAGGTGATAACAAGGTTCTGAAATGGCTCGGAGAGATGAAATTACACACTGTCCATGGGTGGCTTCGAGGGTTTGTGAATTCTGTGTCAATAAAGCTGTCGCTTTAAAGTCAGAGAGACAGGTAAAGGCAAGGCGGGTCCCAGCCACGGCACGGAGAGGCTCGCCGTCGCTTCTGGAATACAGCGTGCTCCGTCGGAACAACTCCGCGGACACACGGACCTGTGCCCCCAAACACAGCCCTGAGAGAGAGGGAAGACACCAACCAAAAGCCGGAACAGCCGCAGGCCCGCCACCTCCCCGCACGCCTCGCCGCCCGCCGCCACCACAACAGAGGGGCCGCGCGGCGGACAGCCAGAAACTCTTATTTTGTCTCCTGCCCTGAGCGATTCCTAAACAGTGGGAGTTAAATATTTATAAAGCGGCCGCTGTTTGTTTAACGTTCGAGCTGTACTTGCGGACCCGACGCAGGGAAACGCTGGGCTGACGGCTGGTGGTACAAGGCAGGGAGGCACTTTGCAAGGGCGCCGACAGTGCCCAGAGTCCTGGCCTCACCGCCCCCTCCCCTTCTGCTTGCAGCTGGCTGCTTCCTCCTCCTCCTCCCCCTCCTCCTCCTCTTCTTCCTCCTCCTCATGGTGCCCTCAGGTTGGGAGGGGCCTCCAGTGTTTAGTCTCCTGGTCCCCACACCCACCGAATAAGACAAAACCACAGGTCTCCTTGCTCTCATCGTTTTGTGGGGGTTCCTGAGACAGTGGGGTGCTGGGGTGCTGGAGGTCGTCCTTCAGAGTTCCCACTGCACAGAAAGGGGAGCCTCCAAATTGAAGTAGGAAGGAATGCACGGTGGACAAGGAATCCCCCTTGAGGCCTCCCCCAAATCGGCCTCCTGGTGCTTGTGCCGCTTAACCCGAACACGGGACATCGGCTTCGACCTGCTCTGCCTCAGTTTCCCCTACTGCCAAAGACAATTCAAAAACCCACCTGCTCCACAGAGCCGCTAGCGAGTAAGCCAGACGGCCCTTCCGGACATCCGGCCCACGGAGCCTGCTTCCGATTCCCAGGTTCCGGGGTCTACTCTGATTCAGCCGTGACCATGGGCAATTCCCGGCCCTGGTCCCAGCCTCCTCGGTGGCCTTATCAGCAAATGGGGATAAATGAGGAAATGTTTTTTGGAAAACGAAGAAACGCTGCCAAAACACACGCCCGGGTTCTGCTGGTGAACTCCAGGGTGGGAGGCGGCCGCTAATGCTCCCCTGGGTCCCCCCCTTGGTTCCTTTTGGGGCCTCATCGCGCACGCGTGCGCCCCCACTACCCCCCGGAGAGTGGCTCAGGCTCAGGGAGCCTCCTGCCTGCTGCACTGGGAGCAGCTTCGCCAGAATCTCCACCTGCCGTCCCCATTCCTCCCACCCGTTCCCATCCACCAGCTGGGTCCATGAGTACAGGCAGAGGAAGTAAGGGTGGGACCCCGCCGGAGCCTCCTGGCCCCGTCCCTTCTTCCCACTGTGGCCCCCAAGTCATTTGGGGACAACCTTTTAGCCAATCAGTCGCATCTGTTCTTTCCAAAGCACTACACTTAGTTTTCATGCCACGACCCTCTTTTGATAACCAAGCTTCACCCGTTGATGTGATATTTAATTACCAACACGACTAACGTGTGGCCAGCACGCAAATCAACGGGGGGCGAAAACCTCTGGGCACAACCGTATCAATACCCAACCGTGAACGGGTGTTTATCAAGCCCTGGGAAACACTCGGAGCCCTTACACATATTAACTCACTCAACGCTCCCCAGCATCCTGGAAGGGAGGCATTAGTATGATTTTACATAGAAAGTGTGCACAGAGAGGTTGTTTAACTTGCCCGCGGCCACACAGCTAGTCGGGGACAGAACAAAGCTTTGAATCTGAAAAACCGGGCTTCTGAGCAGCCCACCAGCCCCGAGGGCGCCTGGGGACTTGTTCAGGTCGCTCGCTGCACGAAGAGAATGGGCATCAGCCGTAAACCCAGCGAGGGAGCCCGTGGAGGGTGGAGGTCAGTTACGAGTTCCTGCAGTCCTCGCCCAAGATGCACGGGTGTTTACAACGCCTGGCGGTCCGTAAATGACTGACGGCGGCCGGATGTGGGTGGGCTGGACAACAGGTGCCTGAGCGCCTATTCTAATGTTCCCATGACTTGGACGCCCCCGTCTGCAGGAGCAGATAGGCGCAGTCTTCCCTTCTGTGCGGCTGGAGCAGGGCCTGCTGGTGGGCAGAGGGCAAGGGATGAGGCTGGGCTCAGAGTGACGGGCTGCGGCGTCTGGTCAAGGGGCTGGGCTTTAACCCCGTCTACAGATGCCCTCCATGTCCGGCGGCTGGCCTGCGGCTGCTCCTGGCTGATGGCACGAGGTTGAGCGAATCGCCAAACTGCTGGAGCGCACGGCAGTCCGTGCAGCCAGACGGGGAGAGAAACGTAAAAACGGGCGGGATGCTGGGCTCCCGGGGGAGGCCTCGGGGACTTTCTGTCCACTTTCTGACCTTCCTAGAGAGCCCCAGGGTGCCCACACTGCAGGCCTGGAAAGGCGGACTCGCAGCTGAGACCGGTGAGGCCAGGAAGGGGGAAGGCCCCGAGCAGAAGCCAGACTCTTACAGGCAGAGCGGAGATGGGGCGTGCGATCTCCAGGCTCTGGCATCAGGGTCCCTTCTAGAAGCCTGGGCCACCGTGAGCAACAGTGCCTGAGAAGGGGGTGCTGAGGGGAGGGCCCAACCCCCCAATCTCACACACCGAGGGAGACGCACGCAGCCTCCAAGGGCCCAACCCCAGACAGACGGACACCGTGTCACTGAATAAACATCTGTCCAGAGAGAGTTAGGAAGAGGAAGTGGCTTTGCTCCCTGAATCCTTCCAGGAAGCAGAAGTCGCCTCCCTATTTCTTGAGATAATGGGCATCAAAGAGGAACTTTCAGGCCTCCCCCCGCTGAAAAGGCGCCGTGCCACCAGGTGCACGCTGCCCGGCAGCCCGGGTGCTGCCCGCGGTGCGGCGGCAGGGCAGGCGGCTTTACAAAGTGAACACACGCACCAACGCCACCCCAGGCTTCCTGTCCTCCACACGCGGCCCGTCGTGAGGGAGGCGATGCCAGCGTGCACGCAGCACCTCGCGTGCTGGGCGAGTACTGTTCCACTCAACCCCACCCTCCCACCGTGCTCGGGAGCGAGGGAAGCGGCGAACCCGAGGCAGGACGCTCAGCGGGGCCGTGGCACCTGCCTTCCCCCGCCTGAAAGTTGTCGCCGTCGTCGGTGAGAGGGGTTGTGTCATCGGAGGGCCCCTCCGAGGGACCGGAATGCAGAGCTGGGAGGAAGCACCCCCGACTCAGCAGAGGGAAGGAGACCCTCAGAACCGTCACCACCAGCTTTCCGTGGTAGTGAGTGCCCCGTCAGCGGCGGCAGGCAAGGCTGGTCGGACAGCCAGGCGGCCAGGCGGCTGTAAATGGGGATTCAGCTTACAGCATGGTGGTTGGACAGGCCCGCAGCAGCGAGTCTGCGAATGAGTCAAGTCTGAAGCGCTTGCTGCCCGTGTTACTAATGCCCACGGAAAGGTTGTACAACCTGGTGTCAGAGACTGCACTGATGTAACCTAACTCTGTTCCAACACACACACACACACACACACACACACACACACACACACACACAGTGCAACGTGAGCTCTGTGGGCGGCACAAGCAGTTTCCTGTCTTCACCGAGCCCTCTGCCTGGCATTTTTGGAGGACCTACTATGTGGTGGGTACTATCTGGAGCACATAGAGGAATAGTGCCACACTCCAGTTCCAGTCCCCTGGTGCCTAAAGCACACAACAGGTCAAGTTCACCCATTCGGTTAGATGCCAACGAACCTTCCTAGGAGCCTGTTGGGCTCCAGACGGTGCACAAAACGCTCTGTGAAGGCCACACAGTTGGTGGGGATGTTCCCCTGACCAACGCGGGCACAGATCAGAAAGTGCTCGCTCAGTGAGCGCAGAAGCAGCCTTCCAACTCGGCCAGCCCTGCCCAACCCCAAAGGACACACACGCTTTCCATGACACGCGGGGCAGCCGTACACAACCCGACATGATAGGGAAGCCCCGCCCCCAGACAGCTGGCTCCTCCACGCCTCCCTCTGCAGCCTTCGGGGGTCGGTCCCCCATTTCCTTGATGTTTCGCCATTGGCCCCGTTCAATTCCGGTGGCACCGCCCGCCCCGCGAGCGGGCCGAAGACGGGCCGGCTTTGATAGCAGAGATGAAAGGGCATACTGCGGCGCGCGCGAGGCCCCCACAAATGTCAACTGCTTTCATCAGGAAAACCCCAAATTACCCACTTCTACACACGGTCTTTCATCTCCCACAGGGCGAGCGGAGGCTGCTTATTAGAAACGCGGCCTTGTCCACAACCTCCCCTGTGGGGGATGGGAAGGGAGGGGGCAGATGCCAGTGTCACGCTCAGAATCACGGCAGGGCCTCGCCGGGGCGGGCGGCGGCTGGGCCGTCGGAAGCACAGGCTCCACGCTGCCCTTTGCCGCAGGATGCTGACTAACCAGACGGACGGAGGGCACGTCCGTCCAGGCCAGCCGCCACCCCTGCACCGGCGGGGTGCTGCCAGGAGACGCCGTCCCCGGAGCTGGCTGCAGGCGCGCGGGGCCGGCCCAGCCACCGCTGCGCGCCTCCCACACACACAGCCCGCAGCCCCAGGAAACGGAGGGCTGGGACCGCAAAGCCTGAATGTGCAGGAGGCGGACCAGCCCTCTGTTCCTCCCTTCTTTCTCCCTCTCTCTTCTCCGGCAAAGCTGGCAATTGAGAACCCCACATCACAGATTCCTGCGGTCAGAGGGGCCTCGAGGTCCTCGACGCGGCCCCCCACATCCAGACGGGGCAGCCTGGAGTTGTCGCAGAAGGCAGGCCACCCCCCTCACTCCGGGAGCTGGAGGAGAGGCGGCCGCTGCTGGGTTGCTGCCCAGTGGCCTGTGGCCTCGTGCATCCAGCACTGATTCCAGTCCGTTTCCCATTTCAGTCCAGTACCTATGCTCCGCCCACGAAGGCAAGCTCTTAGCCCAGGGACCCTGTTGTGTTTTGTTTGCATTAATCCTCACCCGAGGATATTTTCTCCATTGAGTTCTTGTAGAGAGAGTGGAAGGGAGGGGGAGAGACAGAGAGAGAGAAACATTGATGTGAGGGAGACACATCGATTGGCTGCTTCCTGCATGCTCCCCTGACCAGGGCCAGGGATGGAGCCTGCAACAGAGGCACATGCCCTGGACCAGAATCGAACCCAGGACCCTTCAGTCCTTGGGCCGAGGCTCTATCTGCTGACTGAGCCAAACCGGCTAGGGCCAGGAACCCTGCTTTAATCTCTGTGTCTTCAGGGCGTAGCATAATGCCTAGTCCAGAGGGGCTGCTGAGTAAATGTGGGTGAGCGGGTAGATGGATGAGTGGTGGGAGGGGGGTTGGATAAGGGGATAGATGGGAGGTGCATAAGTGCATGGGTGGCCGGAAGTACAGGCAGGAAAAGGGGAAAGAGAAACAGAAGAGGTTGCCATCAAGGACCATCAATCACGCCCACTGTAGCTGTCAGCATCAGCGAACTTTCGGACCAGAAGGCCTTGCGAGATCCTGGGAGTGCCCCCCCCCCCAATTCCTTATTTTGCAGGTGTGAAGACTAAGACTCTGACTTGAGCTGCCTTATCCAAGGTCACATGACTGAGGGTGAGAGACTCCACGGCGACACCCAGGGCTTCCGGCAGCCGCGAGGGGCCCTCAAATCCAGGTCTCCTCCAAAAGCCCGTTATGCCCCTGCCCCTCCCACCCACCAACTTCCCGCACTGAGCCGCGCCCGTTCTTTATCCATCCTGAAGCCACGCGGGCACCGCCCGAAACCCTGCGGTGAGGATCGGTTGGAACAGTTCACGGAAAGGAGAGCTGCCCTTTGTGTCTTCGCCTGAGATAAGGGGAGTCTGCGGCCGGAAGGAGCCAGGGGAGCACGGGGGCACGGGCCCCTGGCCGCACCCCGAAGCTCAGCTCCCCAGAGCAGGACCGGCCGCCCCAGACACAGCGGGGGCTGCGCTCAAAGCCTATGGCTGTGCCTTTGGGCAAGTTCCCCAACCTCCCTGGGCCTCAGTTTCCTCCTCTGTAAAAATGGGGGTGGTGGTGGATGATCAGGACCAGGGAGCCCCCTACAGAGCCTGGCAGCCTGTTCCTGGTGGCCGTGGTCTCCTCCGGGGACGCCTGCTCTCCATGGCAGCTGGGGTGGCCGCCCTGGTGAAGCGCGACTCCCGGCTGGGCCCCGCGGAGCCTTTGCCAGGCCAGCAGGGGAAGTGCCGGGAAGGGGAGCAGCCGCCCGGCTGTGTGTGCCGGTGGGGGAAAGCGCGTTCAGGGGGACCCCGGCGGCAGCCTTCCTGGTCAGCTCACCACGCGGCCGCACCTGGGCCCACGCAAGCGACAGGCCCACCAGAGCCGTGTCCAGAACACAGGAGCGTGGCTGTCACCCAGAGGGAGCAGGTGCCACAGAGAGCTGGGGAGAAGCTGGACTCCAAAGGGGGAGGTCACCCAGGCCCAGGAAGGAGGCCTGCCTGTCCGGCTCCCTCCGCACCCCTGGGTGGTTCAGAGCGGGTGGAAGGAGATGGGTGTCTGGGCCCAGCCTGCTCCAGGCTCTCAGAGCACAGGCCCGGGACTGGGGACCTCTGGGGGCCGGATAAAGCTCACACCCCCATCACGTCCCAGAATCCTCTTCACCTGTAGTGTTTTTGTCAGAGCTTCTGCCAGCAAGCAGGATCCACCCCTCCCTCCTTCCCTCTTCATCTCCCTCGCTCTCATCCCCTCTCACCCCTGGGGATGCTGGTCACCCCCCAGAGATGCATCTCCTCCTTGGGACAGGGACCCCGCGTCCACCCATCCAGACACTCTGACGGCTCCCACCTACCATCCAAGGCGTTTCTCATCGGCCTCTGGTCAGCCAGAAAGCCAGCAGTCCCGAGACCCACCTCAAGCGTCCCCACAACGGGAATTCCTAACCGGCACGGGTTAGGGACCGAGCAGAGAGCAATGCAGGATGGCTGGATGCACGTGTGCACAAGGCCCCGCGCCCCAAGCCATGCACCATCTTGGCAGCGGGACCCAGGCTCTGAAACAACTGTGTGTGGAAGACAGACCTGGAGGTATTCCGTGGAGAGTAGCACCACGTGTCACCTTGACACGGCACCCAGAAAAAAGAGAAATTCCAGAAAGATGATGCAGCTACAAACCCTAGGCCGAGAATGGCATGGCCACAGTGTAAGTAAAGTGGAATTCCTCCTTAGTCCTGGGAAGGCACAGGAACTCAACCCCAGGAGAGGGAGCCCCATGCATCGGCCCTTGTTCCTGGTGGGAGAGGAACTTAATCAGGAAGGAGCGGACTCCTGGGTGCCTTCCTTTTCCCCACCTGCCACCCTCTCCTCACCATCTCCATAGGTCGGTGGCTTGGAAAACCCCAAATCCACCATCGCTGGGGTGATCACTTAGAAAACAGAGTCTTTTAAAATGGTGAGGACTGCCCTGACGGGTTTGGCTCAGTGGATAGAGCGTCGGCCTGCGGACTGAAGGGTCCCAGGGTTCGATTCCGGTCAAGGGCATGTACCTTGGTTGCGGGCACATCCCCAGTAGGGTGTGTGCAGGAGGCAGCTGATCGATGTTTCTCTCTCATGGATGCTTCTACCTCTCTATCCCTCTCCCTTCCTCTCTGTAAAAAAAAAAATCAATAAAATGTATTTTAAAAAAATAAATAAATAAAAATAACATGGTGAGGACTTCGTGGAAAAAATATGAAGATTCCACGTTATCTTCCCGCAGCCCGGGCTCCCTGGCCCAAACCTGGCCATCTAAGTCACCGTGCAATAATCCAGGCACCTGTCCACAGGACGACGCGGTCTGAATTGTTTGTCGTTGGTCTGCCCTTCCCGCCAGCCCTCCCCCACGCCTCTGGCCACCAGACCAGCATGCACCAGCGCGCCAACAGAGCTGGGTCTGACTTCCTGCCATCCCCACTGTGCCGGCTGGCCGTGGGGTTATGACTTCCGGAGACACCGCGGGGGACGGGGACTGTAAATATAGCAGGCTGGTGTCACTTCCATCGTGCTCAGAGATCCAGCCTCCCGCAGGCCCCCCGCTGCCCATCCGGAACCAGAGTCCTGGCATTCGGCGCAATGGGTTTTGACAGCCTGGGGGACGTGGTCAGGAGCCCCGGGGAAGCCTGAATCCCAGCCTGGATCTACCTAGTCGAGCCTCCGTGTCCACACCGATAAGGTGACAGTCAGACAGCATTGAGCTCTTGGGGTGGCTGGGAGGACTATGTGAATTCGGGCAGATGGCTGGCATTCCATAAAGGGGAATAAATACACAAGAGCCACGCCATCAATGCCACAGGTCAGTGCCCTCTGTGACCCTACACGCCCAAGATGGTAGCATCCGACAGAACGGATGGGAACAAGACTCTAACAGAGCTCAGAAGCATCATAAAAGGCCGGCTCCTCCAGGCAGCATCACCGAGGACCTGACCTTGGCCCTCTCAGCCCAACACCTGAGAGCACAGGACATCAGTGTGTCCGTAAGCCACTCTCACCGCCCATCACACCGCAGGGTCTGCTCAGGCCTGGATTCCCCCTAGACTTCCCTTTCACCAGTATCTCCGCTGCTCTCTAACCGCTTATCATTCTCAGGAAGATGAGAAATGCCAGTGCCGTCTGAATCCAAAATGTAACGTCGACTGGAAACCTCAAAGCCATGTGGAGGCATTTATTTTGGTGCAAACTAGAGAGCACAGGAAACCCCAGGAATGGCCTAATGAGCCCTCGCTGCGAGCAGCGGCCGGCCAGGCATTTTTCCCCTTGTCCTCCTCTCGAGCCTTCGGCGGGCACAGCCCAGCCCAGGGGGTCATTAGGTCCGGCCAGGAAGGCCGGGCGGGAGAGGCATTCGGAGGAGGAAGAGCCCAGACCACCCTGCGCGCTGCACCCAAGTGCGTGTGTGACCGTCAGCAAGTTCCTGACCGTCTCTGATCCACCGGGAGGTCACCTAGAGAGTGGTGGCCAGATGATGACCAGGCTGCATCCAACACCCGGTGTGTGTTAGGTGCTGTGCTGAAGGCCTCCTTAGAGTATCTCATGTCAACCTCAACACCTCGCACGGAGCCTGTCTCCATCTGTCAGAGACAGTGGCTTTCTCTTGGTTCTGCAGGCTGGGGTGCCAGCAGATCCTGCGCTTGGTGAGGGCTCGCTCCTTGGCTTGCAGACAGCTGCCTCCTTACCGTGTGCTCACGGACCTTCCCTTGGTGTCAGCATAAAAGATCTCTGTCTTCCTCTTTACAAGGACCCTAATTCCATCACAGGGGGCCCACCCTCGTGACCTCATCTAGCCTGATTACCCCACAAAGGCCTCATCTCCAAATGCCACTGCACTTGGGGTTAGCACTTCAACACACGAATTTGAGGAAGACACCGCCAACACTCGTTAGCTGCAACAGAAGGACTGTTTATGACCCCATTTCACAGATGGGGAAACTGAGGCCAAGAGAAGTTAAATAACTTGCCCAAGGCCACCAACAGCAGAGCCGGGATTAGACCCAGGCCCCCTGAAGGCACTGCCCTGGGTTGCATCTGAAGCGACAGAAAAGACGGAGCTGGTGATGTCAGGGAAAGCCACAGTGGGGGCCTGACCATTTGTCCTTGACTTCCTCACCTGGGAAATGAGGATCACAGCAACAACGTCATCGCTGGGTTGCCATAGTGATTAAACATGGCGAAGCCATGAGCAATACCAGGAGAGAGCAAATGGGTATTCAACGAACCCACAGGGCCTCGATTTCCCAGCACGGTGCCCTGCATTTTGTAGGTGCCCAGCAAACGTAAGTTGAATGTAGACTCAACCAGTGGGTGTAAAAACCGACCATGGTGCCGGAAGGATGAAGCGATACCCCAAATAAGAATGCCAGCCCTCCGGGAACTCAGGAAATCACATCCTGGAGAAATCCTCTTCCCCAGAGGAGGCTCCCCCTGGCCATCACCCCCAGATGGGACCCCAGTAGAGACAGGGCACCGAAGAGCAGGCGGAAGGCATCGGTGCCCACAGGACAGAGCAGGAGAGAGAGCGTGGTCAAGTCTCACTCCCAGCTGGTGCCCCTGGGACACAGGACGTGATCACCCTCCAGAGAGAAGCTGGTCAGGTTCCTAGCTGAGCGCTCGTCCCTGTAGCCTGGGGAAGGGACGAGGGTGACTGTTCCCCAGTTCCCCAAGGAAGCCAGGCCCCTCGGAGCGCCCAAAGGACCCTGCTAGGCCAGGGCCCTGCAGACACGTGGCCCACAGCCCGGCCTCGCTCTGCTCGGGCCGGGGAAATGAACACAGGTCCCAACCTCATGCTGCCCCAGGCCCGCCTCAGGGTCACATGGGGCTTGATTTCATGCAATGCTGTCCCCATTGGAAATTCTTCTTTTAATTTTAAACATATTTTTATTGATTTCAGAGAAGAAGGAAGAAGGAGAGAGAGAGAGAGAAACATCCATGATGAGAGAGAATCATTGATCGGCTGCCTCCTGTAAGTCTCCCACTGGGGATCGAGCCCACAACCCGGGCATGTGCCCTTGACCAGAATTGAACCTGGGACCTTTCCGTTCGCAGGCTGACGCTCTATCCACTGAGCCACACCGGCTAGGGCCCCGTTGGAAATTCTTAATTCACGCTGAGCAGGAGCCTGCGCTTCATTCTGCACTGAGCCCCGAGCATCACGCAGCTGCTCCGGCGCACCATGGCAGTGACGGAGCCCGACGCCACCCCTCGCCGGCCTCCATCTCCAGGAGGTCACGTGGGGGCAGAGGGCCTGCCTCAGAGCGGAGCTGTCAAAGCTGGCCGTGGGGACACACACGCTCAGCTTCTGACACGCTGAGAGCTGGCTTCCCCCTAACAGGGGGCCTCCGCTTGCTGCCTGGAAAATGTGGTTATTACATCAGGCCCTGGCTCTTCACTCCATGGGTGTGTGGAGGGTCCAGTGACACCACAGGGGGACGCAACCTCGGAAGGACGGGTGCTGACATCGCCCTCCTCATCCTGCCAGTGATCTGGCCCCCGAAGGAGGCGCATCACTTGGGGGTCCCAGTATTGTACTTCAGGGGGCAGGGAGGGTACTGTCAAACACAGCGTTGGGACAAGGTCTCTCCCGGCACCAGCCTGCCTAACCAGACCTACAGGCGTGCCCCAGGCGAAAGGAAGCCGAGGGACTCCCTCCTCTTCTACTCCCCGCTCGCACCCGAGACGAGCTGTCAACGCCTGGAGGACAGAAAACAGGGCATCGCCCCTGGAGTCTCGTCCACCGCCCGCGGCCTCGCACACGCCCTGCACACAGCTGGAGCCAAATAAACACATGGCTACTGACAATGCTTTATGGGCTGTCAAAACGCCGGACCCTCGGTGGTGGAACTGAGCTCATAGGGAAGGTGAGAGGCACCGTGGTCTGCCCAGGAGCTGGGACTTTCAGTGCTAAACCCAGGAAAGTCCCAGAGAGCTCCTAGGCGTCCATCATCCGACGCACAGGAGCTGCTATTATCACCAAGGTGACCAGGGCTGGCTCCTCAGTGGAAGTTTATGGGACTTTTTCCAACACTCGCGCGTCTATTTCTATCCATCCTACGTTTTCTACAAAGGCCTCGTATTCGTTGCATCATCAGGGGAAACGCTTCAGAAGAAAAAGAGGCCATTTCCTAGTATAAACCCAATTCCTTTCCCATTACCAAACCCCGATTTTCCATTTCTGATCACACCTTTTCAGAGATGAAAACAGCTCTCGGATTTGTGTCCCTTTTTAGCCCCCTCTCGTTCGCTCGCTTCTCTCGGATTTTCCACAGCAGGGGTCTTCCTTCCAGCACGTTCCTCTGCAGACCGTCCGTCCGTCCGTCCGTCTGCAAACAGGCCTGCCGCCAACCACCCTTCTGCTTTGCTTTAAGGCCCGTGAGCAGCACGCTTCGCTGACAACCCGGCTGAGACCGGCTCCGGCAGAGGTCACGGCGACGCTCTGTCGCCCACGATGGGGACATTTGAGTAGCCAAGATCCTCCATGAATAAAGGTGGCCAGGATTCTGCCCCAGCCCCAAGCTCTCAATCCAACCCCCACCACCCGCTTCCGCTCTCCGCACCACACCAACTGGGCCTCATCGGCTCCCCCACGCACCACCCCGCAGTGGTTCCTGGGACCTTCCTGGCATGTCCATCCCAGCGGCAGCCACGCATCCAGGCTGGGACACTTCTACTGACTCCTTCACCGTTATCCTTTCCGCATCAACTTCTCCACCCCCCACCCCCAGGGCTTCCTCTCTCTGCTGGCCAAGCGCTGCTTCAGCAGAGACCATGGTGGCATGCTCCGTGCACCCTGACCCCGGCCTTGCCCCTGGCGCTTGCCTCATTTCCTCCCAGAATGCACCCCATTCCCGCAGGCCATGAGCCAGGACTGGTGCCCAGCATGGCGCCCCTGCCTCCGCGGCCACAGGCTCCCAGGGAGACGCCGCAGTCCACAGGTCATGCCATCGGACCGCCGTGTGGCAGCCTCGGGCACGGCTGCCAGCGGGCATTCCCTGTGCAGCCTCGGGGCCCCCCCGACGTGCACCTGGAGGCGTGTGCAAGGAAGCTCACCTCCACCGTTCACATCAGCAAAATCCTGGGAACAGCCCACCACCCATCGCCAGGGGCCGAGCGGATCACACGGAGCAGTGACGTCACCCAAAATGCAGAGCGGACCGAGCAGCCTGCGGTCACCTCCCACCGGCATTATTGCCACCTCACACCTTCACTGTGTCACATCACATCGGCAACGTCACCTGCGTTAGAACTGTTAAACGCAGAACCGTGTCACCGGTGGCCGCCACGCAGATTCGTAATGAAAGTGTAAGAACGTGGCCTCCACGGCCCACGTGCGGGAGAGCAGCCCTTCTGTGGAAGGAAGTGGAATGGGAGAACAGGCCTGTGAGCTTCACTTTGCCTTTTGAAAAAAAAAAAAATATATATATATATATATTTATATATATATATATATATATATGTTTATTGATTTCAGAGAGGAAGGGAGAGGGAGAGAGAGACAGAAACATCAATGATGAGAGAGAACCACTGATTGGCTGCCTCCTGCATGTCCCCTAGTGGGGATCAAGCCCGCAACCCGGGCATGTGCCCCCGACCGGAATCAAACCCGGGACCCTTCAGTCCCGGGACCCTTCAGTCCGCAAGCCGACGCTCTAGCCACTGAGCCAAACCAGTGAGGGCTTTTTTTTTTTTTTTTTAAACTTCATCAGAGGCCGTGATGCAAAGCCAGCATGCCGTTTCCAATCACGTCCGCTCATCCCCGGGGGTGGGAATAAGGGACGGAGGACCCGTGGGGGCGTCTCGCTTTCTATTTCCCACCTGCACCCTTCCCATTGTGCAAAGAAACGGCCCCCGCGCTCGGCCGCCGATTCCGGGGTCCAGCAAGCCGGTCTGACGGACCGAGGAACGCGGAGCTGGGAAGGGAGGCAGGTGGCCTGCGTCTGGAACCCGCCTGGGCCGTCCCCTGCCGCCTGGCCTTCACCTTGGGGATGTGCCGGACCCCATCGCCTCTGTCACCACCCTGCTCCCTTGACCAGCCTCAGCCGTCCTGCCGGGCCCGGGAGGCCGGCGCTGTCCACTCTCGGGCCCCTCCCCAGGGGTGACTCATTTGGTCCTCTCATCGGGCACGTGAGGGGCACACGGCGAGGACGGCCACCTCATGGAAAGAGGAGCCTCTTGCCTGAGCTGACTCAACAACTGGGCAGCAGGATCATGGGCCCAGAGCAATGACTGGCTAATCTGACTTAGACGCGGGGTTTACTAGGAGTCAAGTTCAGAGGCAGGGCCAACAACAGGGCCAGGTTTCCCATCTCGCTCATCGGGTTCTCACAATAACCTGGCTTCACCGAAGAGGCAGTAACGGCCCGGCCCAGCGCGAGGAAGCCCCGGCGTTCACAAACCCCCACAACCTCTCTCGGGAGCATCTCTCCACGGGGAGAACTCTCTTTCCTGAAGAACCTGCGCATCCTCTGAATAGGCAACACAACGCAGAGTTTCCAGGGCCCCCGGCGGCGAGCTGAAAGCTGGGAGCGGATCCTGGCGCATGTTTATTTGTTTATGTCATCGCCTCCCGCGAAACCCGGTCCAGAACTTCTGAGTGACTCAGAGACCTCACCACCAGCAGCTGCGCTTCTCTGGGAGCCAGATAAGCCTCACGGGGGAGGGTCAGGTCAGGGCAGTTCCTGGTAATCGGTAGGGCTGACCCCCCTCTCCCTGGAACGCGCCCCCCCCCCTAGTTTGATGGGTGGCTGACAGATGGGAGAGAAAGACCTCTACCCGCTGCAACTGCCCTGCAAAAGGACTTTGACAAGACAAAGAAAGGGGGCCACGCCTGCCCAGCATCCCAGGCAGGAGACAGGTGAGGGGGCAGCCAGGGCCGACGGAGACACACACTCACACAGGCCTTTTCCATGAAGGATCTGTGAGCCCAAGACAGAGAATGCATCTTGGAACTGTGTCAGTCACCAAAAGCCTGCTTTGTTTTGTTTTGTTTTTTAAATACATTTTTATTGATTTCAGAGAGGCAGGGAGAGGGAGAGATAGTAAGGTCAATGATGAGAGAGCATCATGGATCGGCTGCCTCCTGCATGCCGATCGAGCCTGGGGATCGAGCCTGCAACCCAGGCATGTGCCCTTGACCGGGAACCGAACCGTGACCTCCTGGTTCCTAGGCCGACACTCCACCCCTGAGCCACGCCAGCCGGGCCAAAAGCCTGTTCTTTTTACCCACTTCCACCAGCCCTAAGTGAAGAGCTACCTGGGTCCTAAGGTCAGAATAATAATGTTTTAAAAGATTTCCTTTTTGTTTATTTGGTTAAGGCAAGTGGGTCTGCTTTCAAACCTCTCACACGGCCCCTCCTTCCGACCGCAGAGAATCACCCCACCTGGTTCACATGTACTCCCCTTCTCCCAGGACGGCCTGCCCTGCCCGCCTGGGGTATTCCCAGCGCCTTTCTCTGGTTAACCAGGCCTCTTAGGGGGGGAGGCTCAAACTCACCCACCCTGGCCCAGCCTCCAGGGGCCGAGGCCACCGTCCCGGCCCACTCCGAGAGAGTTCAGTGTGCAGCTGCTATAAACCTTCAAGTGCTCCAAGCTCACTCGGGGGTGACAGGGGGGTGGAGGAGGGTGGGAGGTCAAGCAGAGACCCTCCTGGAATCTGCGCCCTTCATTAACTTTGGAATTCCACAGGCCAGTGTTTTCTCAAGCCTTCTGACACTCAGCACTCACCCGGGAGAGGGGGGGCTGCGGGCCTCACACCCACAGGCCCCGGAAGGAAAAGCCAGACACAGCGTCCTGGGATGAGGGAGGGAGGGAGGAGGCCAGCAGCCACCAGGAGCCACCAGGAGCCACCGGCAGCCACCAGCAGCCACAGGACCCCCATGGGGAGGAACCCACATTTAGAGAGCCAATAGTAGCTGGGAGGTAAGAACTAGAGATTCAGCAGCCTTTGGGTCCCAATTTCGTAGGCGAAGAAAGTGCCGCACAGAGAGGTTGAGGAACTAGAGGAAGGTCACACAGCTATGACACAGCAAAGCTCCCAAACTTCCTTGTGTTTTGCTCCCACCGGGGTACCTGGGCCCCCGGGGTCACCCTGAGAGAAGTGCAGGGACTTGCTCTCCAGGCTGAGTCTGGAGGCAGGGGGTTCTCCATGGCAGCCACGGCGTAGCCTCATGGCCGGTGTTTATGAACGCCCGGAATGTGCCTGGTTAGCCTTCCAACCTGGGGAGGTGGGTGTGCCGGCCCCCCCCCCCCCATTTCACACAGGAAGAAATGGGTTCCGAGGGACCCGGGGACCTGCCCAGCTTCTCTCTGGAGAGCGCGGGGAAGCTGGTGCATGCTGCAATCTGTCAGCCGTCACCGTCCCTACGGTGGCTCGGCCAGTGGTCCTGAGTGGGGGTGAGGTTTTCCCCTAAAGACCTCACTCTCCCAATCACGGCCCCCGAGTGAGTGTCCCGGCTCAGAAGTCCTAGGAGACATTGCCCTGCCAGTGGGGGCACAAATGCCCCGAGAAGGAAGGCGATCTGCCTTTTGGCTTATTTGGAGGCGAAGAAGGCAGTAGAGTCCCAGAGCATGAACAGACGGTTGAACCTCAGAGGGGAGGCAGGGGAGGGTGGGTGGGAAGAGGCCCACCAGTGAACCTGTGTGCGCACATGCATAATCCGTGGACACAGACAATGGGGTGGTGAGGGCCTGGGGCGGGGGGAAGGACGGGCGCGGGCTGGAAGAGGCTAGTGGGGGAAAAGAAGGATCTAAGTAATACCTTCAACAATAACGATTTTTTTAAAAAATGGTTTTAATACAAAGTTAAAGAAAGGAGGCGGTAGATGCTGCATCTCACAGCTCCAGGGAGGGTGGCTCAGTGGCTCTGGAATCTGAAAGAACCGCTTTCCAATCCTGCCTGTGTGCCCTGGGGAGACCTGTGTGCCCTGGGGAGCCTCTCTGTGCTCCCGTGACTCCAACACTAGCCATGACCATAACCACAGCGCCGGCCCCAGGTCTGTGCCGGGCTGGAAACGGGATCATGCCTGCCCTGCGCCTGGCCGGAGAGCGGCTCCGTAGACGGCGGTTACTCCTCCATCACCGTCCACAGGGCGCCCCGCCGACGGGCAGGTGCTCAGAGCGGCCAGGACGGCGGGGACGCGGGAGCCTCACTTCTTTCTGTGACCATCCTGTCCCCTGGTGCCCAAGCCCACCCTGGCTCTCCCGGGAGGAGCAGAGATAACCAGGACCACCACAATGGGCTTGTTCTGGGGAGTAACCGATAAAGGGAGAAAAGGCAGGGCTGCGGGCCGTGTGATAAGTGGGGGTGCCGCAGCCACAGCGGGAGGGTGGGGGGAGACGGCGGAAAGGGGTGCCAGAGCCCTGCTGAGGCAGAAGCAAAAGGGGCGGTGCTGGGCCTCGGGGTGCCCCACTCGCTTTCCCAGTGGAGCCCCTCCCGACCCCAGGACAGGTCTGCCCACCCCTCTGAGCCCAGCCAAACCTCTCAGCTTCCCACGCCTCCCCACGCCCTCCTTGGGTCACTCCTGGCCCTGCCCTGGTGGCCACGGTGAGTGAGCATAGCACCCATCATGCTGGGCTGCTGATCACGCTCACCCAAGGGCACAGGCCTCGTGGGGACCAGGAACCCCCAGGCGCCGGACTGCGATGCCAACCCCACCACCGCATCCCAGGGCCCAGCACGGCGCCGGCCTCCTTCACACAGTGGGGCACCGAGATCTTAGGAAGAGTCTCTCTCTCCAGGATGACAAAGAGGGAGCCCCATTCTAAGCACCCCAAGAGCACCCGATGGCTGGCATGCGCATACACACACACACACACACACACACACACACACACGTCCTTCTTGGCTTCCTGCTCTGCCTCCTCTTGAATAAATAACCTTGGGGAGGTCCGATGGCCTCCCAAAGCCTCCCAGTTCTGGGCTGTAAACGGGGGCACCACGGCCCCTCTAGGGGGACGGCTGGGCTGACGAAGGGATATGGACGCTCCAAAGGAAAGGTGTTTCCCTTTCGTCTGTCCCTGCCAGGGGAGCTGAAAGGAAACCACTAACGTTACCATCCGATCTGGTTAACTGGTGCAATAAATGAGACGCCTACTGTGTGTTCAGCCTGCGAGCCAGAGGAACGTGTTTCCTGGCCTCACGGAGAGGACTTCCCAGTGTGGGAGAAAGACGGGAGGTCGAACACCGCGCATCCAGGAGCGGACCGTCACCGCACCCCCGGGGGCTGTGACCTGGACAGCGTGGGACAACCAGAGGGCCGCTGTGTCCATCGGGCGCTCGGGGAAAGGCCCTCGGACAGGTGCCACCGGGCATGAGCGGAACTGGGAACCCAATCCAAACCGAAGCCCAGGCCCCGCCCCAAGTGCCGTCTTGGCAGCCGAGGGGCAGGTGGCCCCAGGTGACCCGAGCACTGGGGACACTGGCTGCGGGAGCCGCCCCTCCCCTCGGGCAGCCCAACGCTAAGGCAACATCCCGGGAGCGGCCGGCCTCACGGCTGCCAAGCCAGCCCTCCCGCCTGTCAACTGCAGAACCGCCACAGGCCCCCGCTGCCAAGTCCAAGTCCAGCTGTTCCCTCCCTCACCTGCTGCTGACCTGCCACTCAGCCTTCCCACGGGCGGCGAGGCCTGTGACCTTTCATCAGCTGCCCATGCCAGCCGGCGGTGCCCAGTTCGGAGTCCAGCACAGCCCACCTGGCTCTGCTCAGAAAGACTCAAGTGACACCTCTCCTCCCCAGAAGCTTGCCCGCACCCCCCCCCCCCCCCCCGCCCGCCCTCCAGCCACAGCGAGCCGTCACATGGCTCGGTGTCTGCTGCGTGCCAGGCACGGCGGCTGTCAGCACGTCAGCCTCCACGCTGCGATCCTCGACACCAGGCCTGTGAAGCATGACCTCCTTCTCTCTCACTGGATAGCGAGGGGCCAGGAATCCGGCGGGGCCTTGCCCGGAGTCACGCGGTAGGTCCAAGTGAGAGGTTCAAACCCGGTCCACAGGCACCCTGCTCACATCCAGCTCTTGGTAGCTCGAAGCACAGAACCCCCAAATTGCCCCCTAACGCTCCCTTCCCTATAGACTCCCCAATGTCCTCATCGATGCCCTGGTCTTAGCTCTCCCTTCCTGCAGCGGGAGACACCGTCCGCCAGGCACCAGGCTCTGTCTTAGAGACGCAGAGCCACGCGGAAGAGGCCTGGCCTTCGAGGTCTGCTAGACGGAGACAGACACAAACACCGGGAAAATCCGTGAGAGTGACCGGAACAATGACACGTGTCAGCAAAGGCAACAGCCGTGGCTCCCGGCCACCACCTTGCATCTTCCTACCAGCCCCAGCCAGACACCCAGGGTGGGCTCGTTCAATGCCAGCTCCTCCGGAGAGCCGGCCACCTCCGGGGACCTTGCTACCACCCACCAGGCCGGAGTCACCTGAGGCCCAGGTGAGCGCCCGGCAGACATGCAGGAGGCGGGAGGCGGGACTTACGTTTCCTGGGGAGCCCCGCAGGGAGCTGGAGAGGCCCAAGATGAGAGCTCAGGGAGCTGGGGTCCTCCGTCCTGCTCGGGCATCCCGGCTGCGGAATCCACGAGGCCCCACACCTTGAGCATCCAGCGTAAGTCCGGGAAGGCTTCCGCCGGCGCTGTTCCGCAGCAGCTGGGCATCACTGTAAATCCACACGGCGCGGGAAATCCTCGCGTGACGCTCCACGCAGCTGACCGGGATGGCCATGGGGTCGGGGGAGCGTATCTTCTTAACTCTTTTGTGGTCCAAAGATCAGGCCTGGGGGTGAGAAGAAGGAAAACCAGTCTTGTTACAATCAAACCTGGAGCTGTAGGTGGTTCTTCTCCTTTCTTTGTATTTCCCCCTGATATTCTAAGAGAGGAACTTCTAAAAATACTGCCCGGTCGCCCTGGTACCCAAACAGAGGTGAGGCGGGGACCAGGGGACCCTTCAGGGGAGTGTCGCCTCCCTCCCACGGGCACAGAGCGCTCCTCAGAACAACCCTGGGAAGACAGGGGGCGCTGAGGGATGTCCACTATAAGGATGAGGAGAGAAGGTTCCAGAAAGGTCAGGGGGCTGGCTTAGGGAGTGAACAGCTCGGCCAGGCCTGGCACACAGCCCTGGCCTCGCCTGCAGGGCTGAGAGGGCCTGGCAGGGAGCGGAGGGGGTTCGGGGTCAGCTGGTGGGAAGTGGCTCCTTGTTTGTTTCTGTTTGAAGGCGGCCACAAAGGCCTGGCGTGGCTCCAGGCCTCGCCCTGCACTGAGAGGTTCTTCAGGGCACGGCTGGGGACTGTTCCCTTTTCTATTCATTCATCCAGCGGTGGCTGGGTGCCTACTAGGTCCCCAGCACTGTCCCAGCTTCTGTCTGCCAGCCAAGGGCACTAAATTATGACGGCGGTAAATGAAGAACAAATGCATCCACGAAGCGCAGGGCCGGAGCCCCAACAGTCACCACACCCACCGATGGCGATCACCGCCCTCCACGGAGTGCCCGTAACTCGCCCTGCAAGAGCCCTGGCCACCATCCCATACAAACCCCCAACCACAGGGGAACTCGGGCCTCTGTGTTCCAGATGAGGAAACGGGGACACGGACAGCTCCCTTGATCCAAACGCGTAAGAGGAGCCCGCATCTGAGGCCGGTCTAGCCCCCAAGTCTGCGCCCCAATCCGCCCCCCTCATTCCTGCCTGGAAATCCATACCTAAAACTTATCACCGGGCATTTCATGGGCACAGAATCCTCACCTACTCCTCACAGCACCCCTCTGCCTCAGAGACTGTCCTTATCCCCGTTTTAGAGAGGAGGAATGTGAGACCCAGACAAGTTAGGAAACTTGCCCAAGATCACACAGCTAGACACTCCTAGAACAGAGTTAGTAATCGGTCAGTCCCTGAGCTCGACCTCATACCAATTGTCGTCAAGAACAGTTTGCTCCCCGCTGCCCTTGAGGGCGACGAGGATGCCTCTCGCATGGAAGAAGTAGACTAGGAGTTTCTACCTGCAGACCTTGCGTCCTCGGTGTAGTCTTCATGGCTCCCCAGCAGCCCTGCGTGGCCCTAGCCCACCTGGTTTCCTCCGATGTTTAGTGGCTTTTTCCCTCTCCTGTTTTTTCCTAAGGCAGGTTACAATGGCCTCAAGCCCTCTCTTCTCATATTTGACATAGTTTTGGATGTGTTATGTATTGTGTGTTTTTTATTTTGTTCTGAAATTAAAGTATGCAAAATAAAGAAGATGCCGTTTTATACAAAAAAAAAAAAAGGAAAATTTGCCGCCACAACAAATTTTCAAAGACTTGGTGGCATAAAATAAGGCCAATGAATGATCTAACGGTTCTGGAGGTCAGAGGCCGACACAGTTCTCACTGAGCTAAATCAGGTCTGGGCTGGATGGTCCCCTCTGGAGACTCTAAGAGCATCTGTCTCCTCGCTTTTCTAGTTTCCGGGGCCACTCTCAGACGCCTCCACGGAGGCCTCCTACCTCCACCACCACACCCAGCTCACGGCATCCCGCAGCCCCGCCTGCAGGGTCACGTCTTCTGTACCTGCCTCTGCGGGGCCTCCCTCTCCCACGGCTAAGGATCCATGTGGTTCCCGTGGCACCTCCCGAGGATCCAGCACAATCTCTCCACCTCCAGGTCATGAACCGTGGTCATGTCTGCAAACTCCCCTTTGACACGTGAGACAGCATATCCGTAGGGTCTGGGGATGAGGACCTGGGCATCGCTGGGAGCCCACTGCTCACAGCAACCATCCCAGAGGGCACCCATCCTCCGTCTTAATCCTTCTTCGGTGACCAGGGGTCCCAGGGTGGGCTCTCCCTGTCAGCACCTCCACCCCCCACCCCACCCCCCGCCCGGCATCACTTTTAGACCCGAGAGAAAGATGAGTTGAAAGGGAAGTTTTTATGTGCAAATATCAGCCCGAAGAGAAAAGTACAGGATAGGGGTTAAGACATTAAACTCTGAAGCCAAACTATCAAATGGACTAGCCACGTTCTCCTGGGGGAATGGGTTGAACCCCTAGCTTCCCTTATCGAAGAACCCGCTGTGAGGTTCCATGGAACAGCAGCAGAAAGCCCTGGGCGTGTTGCGGGCACGGACCGAGAGCTCGAGTCCCCATGCTCAGCTCCCACAGCTCCCAACACCGTGAGCCGCCAGGCAGAGCAGCATCGCCCCAGCATCGCCCCAGCATCGCCCCAGCATCGCCCCAGAATGGCAGGGCCGGCGCTGGGTCAGCGGAGAGGGCCGCCCGCAGCAGGAGGGTAAGCAGGGATTCATGGTTCTCGCCCCAGTTGATGGCAGCGCAGAGAATGGGGGACACAGCCTGTTAAATATTTTCGGAGGCCCCCAGGCAAGTCTGAAGCGAGTCCGTGTGGTGGGGGGGTCGGGCACACGGAGGCTCCGTCGCTGGGAAGGACTGCGGCACGCTCTGTTGGGAATTACTGCAGCGAAGCCGGGGCCCTGCCCGCGGGCGGGGCGGTGTGGAGGCTCGGGCCAGGAGGAGGTGGCACCTGGGGCTCCCCCTGCCAGGATGGGGGCGCAGGGCCCTGCACACAACTTCCAGTATCAGCAAAGGGAGCCTTTTCCTTTTCTGGGGTACGTGCGTCCTTTCAGGCCGTTTGCTCTTTCTGTGATGGTTTGGCCAAAATTAAAAAGACAGACCATACCAAGGACTGGTTTCCATGTGGGGCTGGGATTCTCATGCAGGCAGGTGGACAGACATTCGGAAGAAAGACAAACCACCCCTTTGGGAAACGGCTCTGCATCGTCCGCTAACGCTGAACACGGGTGCACCCAGGACCGAGCAGGCCCGCTCCTGGGTACAAACTCACGGAAATGTGCACGTGTTCACCAAAAGATACGTCTTAGTATGTTCACGGCAGCACTGCTCCTAACAGCCAGACCCTGGAGCTACCTGGACGCTCATCAACAGAAGAATTTTAAAAACACGCGCCACCGTGGGCCCAGGCTGGGTGGCTCAGTTGGTTGGAGAATCATCCCATACACCAAAAGGTGGTGGGTTTGATTACTGGTCAGGGCACATACCTAGGTTGTGGGTTCAATCCCCAGTCAGGGCAGGGGGTGGGGGGTGGGGGGGACAACCCATCCATGATTCTCTCTCACATCTATAGTTCTCTCACCCCCTCCCCCGCCCCGCCACCCTTCCTCTCTCTCTAAAAATCAATAAACCTATCCTGGGGTGAGGAATTAAAAAAAAAAAAAGTACCCATGGAATACTACGGAGTAATAAGAACGACATACAACTACACCAACACATGAATACGCCTCACCAGCGTCATTTGGGTGAGAGAAGCCAGGCCCGAAGGAGTGCATACAACATTATTTATATTAAATTCATAAAGAGGTCAAATGAACCTCTGCTGTTAGAGGTCAGGACAAGGTCATCCTCAGTGAGGGGCAGGACAGTGAGTGGCTGGAAGGGGGTCCTGCAATGCTGCTCATGTCCTATGTATCCAGGCGGCAGCCACGCACAGATGTGCAGCGTGTGATGTGTGTGCGTTTTTATGCGTGTCGCCTCAGTAAGGTGTTGGGTAACACGTTTTTCTAATTTCTCCGTGGAAGTATGTTGCTGGGGCACGGCAGCCTTGCAGCACACAGCCCTGGGGGCTTGGGAATCCGCACCGCCCCGGTTTCCCTGGCCCCTGGGATCTCCGTGCCCCGCTGCCTCCCAGCTGACCCTGCCCCCGAAAGCGCTGAGCGGGAGACTTTGCAAATAAAACGCTGGGGCCTCGTGACACGGAATCCAACACAGAGTCGCCCCACAGGAAAACACGGCTGACAGCCCCGTTCTCGTGGCTGAGTCTCTCTCTCTCTCTCTCTCTCTCCTCTGCTTCCTGGGCGGTTGGGACCAAACAGGTCATTTTTAATTTTTTTTTTCCAGAGAGAAAGAGAAAGGGAGAGAGAGAAACATCAATGATAAGAGAGAATCATTGATGGGCTGCCTCCTGCACGCCCCACACTGGGGATCGAGTCTGCAACCCAGGCAGGTCGCAAGAGCAAATGGCCTAGAATCAAACCGTGACCTCCTGGTTCATAGGTCAACCCTCAACTACCGCGCCACGCCCGCTGGGCCAAAACATGTCATTTCTTTCCTGGCCCTTCCTACGAGGTATTTCAGAAAAACCGGGGGGCCTCTACTTCCTCCCCGACTCCAAGAGAGCATCTCTGAACACCAACGTCCCCTAAATATGGGATGCTCTGGGGGTGCCCTGGAAACCAGAAGACTTAGGTGCCCTGGGTCGGCGCAGCCTGCTGAACGGGGCACGAGGCACAGAGACAGCCAGGCCAGGAAGTCCCCGGCACAGCCTGTGGGGGGGCCACAGCACGCATCTCCAAGGGGGTGAGACGCATGCCAGCCCCTCTCTCCGCTCCCAGGTCTCCGGGCCTCTGCCTGTGTCCTCTCTTCGCAGCAGCGCGGCGGTGCTGTTAACTTTAGGATGAGCAGGAGTCAGCAGGGGGACGGTCACCCCTCTGAGAGCCAGCCAAGGGCGGCCGGCCGGCGGGAGGGGTGACGGAGCATTTCTCTGGGCTATAGTCAGGGGGGTCCCGCTCTCCCCGCCCTGGCGTGCCCCACTTGCTCCTTCTCTCGGGTTTGTAAAGTGAGAGTTTTTTCAACGCTGATGCCACAAAAGAGGTGTCGATTTCGTGTTTTTCTGGCGAAGGGAGAGGCGGCGATTTGTCTGGCCGTGTGCACAGGTGTTCCGGGGATGCCCGTGTGCCGGGGCCTGCCTGGTGGCAGGTAAATCCAGGCGGTCTGGTCCCCTGGAAGTGGCCGCCGTCCTGCTGACAGACCCTATTTTTGCTTCATTTCCGATTCTCCCCGAGGGGCGCTGGGGCGACACGCATCGGCTGCTTTGGAATTCCTGAGCCCACGCTCCGCCTCCCGCTCACCGAGTCCTCGCTCAGGGGATGGGGGGGGTGAGGTGGGACTTGGGGAGCAGGTCACAGGCGTGAATACCAATGCTGCGGCCCGTTGCTGGCCACGGGCACGTCCCTCGCGCGCTTTAAAAGCGTCTCCTTGTCTGTTTCATAGAAACCAGCCATGGACACCCATGTGCGCTGGGGTTCGCTGTGGGTGAGAAACGGTACAGAAAACGACTGGCACACCGACCTGCCCACGGTGGGGGGGCTCGCAGCTTAGGCAAAGCATCAGCATCGACTCGCGAACAGCCCTGCCCGCCTGGCATGGTTGGGACTCCACCAGCGAGGCTCGGGGGGTGCCCTGAACCCATCTGCTCACTAGTGCTAGTGAGGCTGTGAGTGAGTGGGGCGATGCTGGGCCCTGCGGGCTTCCCAGGAGGTGACAAGGGGGCGAGCCCTCCCGTGGCCGGGCTCCCTCCCCTGCCCTGTGTCACGGAGCCCTCCCACGGCCCTGCCAGGGACACGGGGGACAGCCACTCCTGGGCCGGGCGGCAGGAGCGCTGAGAACGCAAGAGATGCTCCATGCCTGCGCGCCGCGTGGGGAGGGATTCGCCACAGCTCCCGACGGAGGCTCGCGGAGCTGGAAACCACGCCGCCCCAGAAGGACAGGATCCCTGCCCCAGGCCGCCCAGCTAAGACCTGCGGGCTGCAGAATGAGAAGCAGGCCTCGGGTCGGAGGGGACGGGGGACACGTCGCCTGGGAGAGGGGCTGCGCCTTAATCTGCTAGGTGTGGGGACGCTGTCAGTCAGCAGAAGGCGACAGGACCACGGGCCCAGCCCTGAAGAGTATTATATTAGGTCATGCAACCTCAACCGTGTGCGATCTGAACACATGCTCACGTGAGGACGCTGGAGCCCAGCGAGCTGTATGCCCACCGCCACGCGGGCGGTCAGAGACGGAGCTGGGATAGGAACCCAGGCACTCGGCCTCCAGAGCCCGTTGCTTAACCACTAGGCTGTCCTGCCTCAGAAGGACAGTGCAGTGAGAAAGACTAGGGGGCAGGGCGACAGGTTAAGAAGGTTCTGGAAGCCAGAGACGGGGAAGGCAGTAGCTCTGTTGCTTGAAAGGACAACGAACTGAGACTCCCGAGGCGTCAGCGCCACCCACGGCGGCCACATGCTGACCGGGACGGCCCAACCCAATGGCCTGCCGGTGGGCCCCACGCCTCGCTCCTGTCCCTGCACTGATTCCCCCGCGTCGCCCACGACACGCGTCTCCCGGTGGCTCTGCTCAGAGTCCGGAGAGTGTCCAGCTGTGGCCTGGAGCCATGGCATCGTTTCCCCCAGGCTCAGGGCTGACGTGGCGGGAGGGGACGTGGGTCTCCCCAAACTGACCGGACTGCTCTCCCCACCTGCAGGCGAGAAGACAGATGGTCCTGGGGACCCCTGGGAGTGGCGTCCAGGCAGAAGGTGGACACGTCTGGTCTCCCGAGTTGTCCCTCGGACCCAGCGGGACCGAGGCCACAGGAACACAGCTGCCGTCATACCAGGTCCCCGGGGTGACCTCGCAGGAGCCTTCTTTCCCCTTAACTAGACCTGACCTGACAAGAACAGCCAGTGAGAGAGAGAGAGAGAGAGAGAGGAGAGAGAGAGAGAGAGAGGCTGATAGCCAGACAAGGAGGCAGGGGCCAGCAGCACCGTAGAGACAGACAGGGCAGAGTGAGAATTTCAGCTTCCACGCTCGCTAAACAGCAATGAAACCGTGAACTTCAGTCCTCTAAATCTACACCCGTATCTGCAAAACGGGTCCCGCCCTGCACGGGGAGGGGGGACCCTCAAGATAATAAGCGCTTTCACGGAGTAGGTCCTCCATCTACCAGCTCTCCTCCACTCTCCTTCACAGCCTGGAAGCGATCGAGATCCTGGAAAGAGCTGGCAAAGACACGAACCATGTCCTCCTGCAAACGATAAACCTTAGAAAGTGTGGGTTTCGGTTTATTTTAAGTCCCTTTTGTTTACCTTTGCCCACAAAATCCTTCAGGGAAAGGTCAGCAAGGACCCACACATCCATCAAGTCCCCGGGACAAAGGGCGCGAGAGATGCCCTGGAACTGAGCGCGCGAACAAGGCCTCGGGCGGCCGTCCGGCAGGGCCAGGGCCCCTGTCCCCCGGGGAAGTCACTGTGCAGGGGACTCGGGACCTCACTCAGGGCTCTGCCTGCAAAGAGCGTCCCGTCTCACTGAAGCAGCGGGGCCGTGAGAAACAGTCCGTCCGCGCGAGGACCACGCCGACGAGCTGCGGTGGGCGCGCTCCAGGACCCCGGGGAGCTCCCCGCAGAACAGAGCCGTTTTCACGGACGGACCACGCGGCCCTGAGAGGTACGGAAGTTGGGAAGGACGCAGAGGATGCTCAGAGTAGAAGGGGGCGATGCTCGAAATAAGGAGGAAGATGAGGAAGTACAGCATCTATTCATCGTCTATCCCTGAAAAGGTCCCTTTTTAATTCCTCCATTTAATACCCGTTCACGCTCACATCCCAGAGTCCGTTTCTGATCCCAAAATGACAGAGACGGCAGCACGGGAAAGGTAGGCACCTTGGTTACCAGGTAGCAAGGGGCAGACTTGAACCCGGGCCCATCAGACTGCAGGTCTCCTCGGGGTCCTTCATTGCGCTGACCCCGGCCTCACCTTGGGATGTGGGTCAGCTTCCCAGCACCCTGAGCTCCCCCTCGCCGGGAGCCGGAGAGCTGGCAGCCCGGCCGCACCTGCCCTTTCCCACATCCCCCGGCTCCCATAATCACCACCTTTGTTCCCGCGCCTCCTCAGACCTGCATTAGCCGGGCTTCCGGGAGGTCACGCTCCTGACTTCGGAATGCACTTCTGACTCGCACGGAAACGGGTCTTTGCTTCAAGTCACACGGGCACCTTTCGCTAAGTAAACTCTGGCAGCAATCAACCTTGCCCACGGGACCCGGGAGAAATCCAAAGTGGAGGGGGCGGGGGCAGGAAGGAGAGATGAGGGAACAAAATCCAGCAGCCTGGAAGCAGAGCACGGAGAGACGGCACTGCTGGGCTCGCCCCAAGGGCTCCCCGGAAGGAGAGGCGTTGTTTCAAACTGGCAGCCAGCTTTGAGCTGGAGAAGCCCAGCGGCTAACCCTCGCCGCCGCCCCTCCTCCTCCTGGCTCGGAAGGCAACTCCCCCGTGTCCCGTCCAGCCAGCCTGTGAGGGGTCAGGAGAGAGAAAGAGTGTGCGGGCAACACAAACATCACCTAGGGATGTGACTGTGGCAGTTACGGGACCAAGAGCAACTGGGGCAGCCCAGCCGGTGTGGCTCGGTGATTGAGCGTCGACCTATGAACCAGGAGGTCACTGACCAATTCCCAGGGAGGGCACACGCCCGGGCTGCAGACTCAATCCCCAGTTGGGGGCGTGCAGGAGGCAGCCGATCGATGTTTCTTTCTCATCACTGATGTTTCTATCTCTCTCTCCCTCTCCCTTCCTCTCTCTAAAAACAATAAAAATATATATTTTTTAAAAATAGCAACTAGGACATATACACCAACTTATATCCGTGGCAAATAATAATAGTACCTGCTAACATTCTCGGGCCCCAGCCATACGCTGGGGTCTACAGGTGCCATCGCGTTTTATCATCACCGCGACCCGGGATAGGTTCCCGCTTTACAAGCCACCGAGATCCAGGACATGAGCTGCTTTTTGAAGTTCCAGTAGCTAGTCAGGGACGGGGCAGGTTCCTCCAGCCCAGTGGTCGGCAAACTCATCAGTCAACAGAGCCAAATGTCAACAGTACAACGATTGAAATTTCTTTTGAGAGACAAATTTTTTAAACTTAAACTTCTTCTAACGCCACTTCTTCAAAATAGACTCGCTCAGGCCGTGGTATTTTGTGGAAGAGCCACACTCAAGGGGCCAAAGAGCCGCATGTGGCTCGCGAGCCGCAGTTTGCCGACCAAGGCTCCAGGTGCAGACGGGGTTTGTACAGGCATCCCTGGAGCACCCAGAGCTTCCCCGGAGGAACAGGCATGTGATTTCCAGCCTGACAGCAGCTCCGTCTTCCCTTCGCTCAGCTAACGGTCACCGAGTGCCTGTACCCGGCGGGAGGGCGTGCGGCCCGTTCTCTCATCTCCCCTCCCCGGTGCTGGCGGCTCCCTTAGGAATCCCTCGGCGCCTCTTCCTGCACCTGCAGGGACGCTCCACGGGCTCTGGAGGTCCACGGCTCGCAGGGGCCTCCCTCCTCCGCCCCAGCTGTCAGCTGGCCTTTCCCTGTGTCCCCTCCTCTAAGGACACCAGCCATGGGAGTTAGGGCCCACCCTCATCCGTACGGCCTCGCCTGCGAAGTCCATATCATTGCCCCGTTCTGAGGTCCCGGCAGACTTCGCTTTGGGATGGGGGGCTGGGGCATTACTCAACCCAGCCGGCTGTGTACTGTGCTCTCCTATTAGACAGTAAACCGACACACATGCGCCCACTCCCAGGGTAGGCGCTGCGGGGAACAGGACACGCAGCCAGGCCCTCCAGCTCTGAGGACCAGGAGAGGGAGAAAATCCGGATGGAAAATGGGTGGATTTCCAGGCGGTTTAGGAGCAGTGTGCCAGCGAGCTGGACAAAGACCCCATATATATTTCTTAGCGGAGCACAACCCACCACTTACTTTTCTTTAAAAAAAAAATGAAACAACTGCTGGTTTATCATGTGTATGAGACTTTTGTACGAGGCTGTCACTAAATGGAAGGTAAAATTTTATGATTTGGCCTCCACTGTGAATTCTAGCTTCCACCGGAATAGGTACAATAAAGACAGACAAGTAACATTTTAAAAAGAAGAGAAAATGGCTGGCATTGTCTAACATCTCTGCTCCCCTGGCTTTCGACGTTAGCCCAGCACTACAAAGGCTAATACTAACCAATGAGACTTACATCCTTAATCCTGGACAGCCCCAACACCGTTCTGTTATTTAATAAGGAAGAAGAAGAATGCCAGGCTTGCTGATGGCTGCTTAAATCCTTAACCCTCGTGTGTAACAGGCAACTTGCTGAGTCATTCACAGGACTCCACCCTGAGCCCGGCCCCCAGGCCTCTGGCCATATGCTCCCTGCCAGCAGCCCTGTCTAGGCTGCTTCCTACCAACCTCAGTCCCCAAAGCAACCCCCGAATCCAACGTAGGCACCGAGGTCCCAGCAGTGCCCATGGGTGTATGAGGCGGGGGGGAGGCAGGTAGCTCATTTTAAAGTTTCGTACACTTTCAAAAATAAAGGCACAGCACAAAAGAGCGTTGGCTTGCCTACCACGAGGTCTCAGGTTCGATTCCTGGTCAAGGGCACGTACCTGGGTTGCAGGTTCAATCCCCGGTCGGGGCATGTCTGGGAGGCAACCAATCGCTGTGTCTCTCTGACATCCATGTATCTCTCTCTCCCATTCCCTTCCATGCTCTCTAAAAAGCAATTGGAAAAAAATATATATGTCTTCGGGTGAGAATTAACAAAAAGAAAGGATTAACAATTCAAGGACAGAAAGAGAAAGGAGGGAGGGAGGGAGGGAGGGAGGGAGGGAGGGAGGGAGGGAGGGAAGTACATGAAGAGGAAGGAGAACCAGAATACAAAAATACATACCCAGGACCATTCAAGAAAATGTTACTGGTTCAAATGACGGGAAACTGGTTAAATAAACTGACTCATCTATACAAGGACATGCTCTCTGTACAGCCATGTAGCTGTGCCCCACATTCTGGGATACGCAGTGTTTCTTCTCGGGGAATGGAACTACCATTTGCAATCGTCTCTTTTTCGGAGCAGAGGCCACGGACCTGAGGCGGCCCTGCCTGCTCTTTCCCAAGAAGCAGCCCGTGACCCACCCCCCCCCCCCCCCCCGCGATGTCACCTATCCTCTGAGTCCCACCAGCACAGCCTCTCGGGATTAAATGAAAGGAGCTAATATTTGCAAAGGACTTAGAACAGGTGCCTAGTTCGTGCAAACTGCTATATAATTTCTTTGTTATACAAAATCAGTATTTATTTTAGGGTAAGAAAAAAATACAAACTGTTAATAAGCCAGGAGAAGAACGACTGCTGGACAAGGACAGAAGGAAGCCCCAATGCAAATGCCATCGGGACTGTGTCGCTGCCTTTTCTTGTGTTTCGCTCTAATGATGGTCCGGCAGACTTTCCACCTCCGTGAGGCAGAGTTTCGATTCACCAGGAAGCGCACAGAGTAATTTTATTAGGTGGGTGACCTAGGACTTCCGACACGTCGGCATCCAACGAGATGCCCCATGAGGGGTAACCACTCAGAAGATCTTGGTTTCAGGTCTGAGGACTTCCCAGTCCCCTTCTCTACACACCCCTCCCCTCACACAGGCCCAGGCACCCACACCCCCACCACATCTGGATAAACAACAAGCCTGCACAGCCTCTCAGGCTCGCCTCGAAGTTCCTTTTTCACCTGGAGCCAAGGCCAGCCCAAAGGTGAGTTCCCTCCCAATGGCCTGGCCTTTGTCAGAGAGGATGGAGATGCAGGGACCTAAGTGCTGGTTGGCAGCGCCCTCCCAGCAGCATCCTCCTGCAGACCTGGGAGGAGGCCCCGGGACACCCTCCTGCAGACCTGGGAGGAGGCCCCAGGAGCACCCTCCTGCAGACCTGGGAGGAGGCCCCGGGAGCACCCTCCTGCAGACCTGGGAGGAGGCCCCGGGAGACCCTCCTGCAGACCTGGGAGGAGGCACGGGGAGCACCCTCCTGCAGCACTGGGAGGAGGCACCGGGAGACCCTCCTGCAGACCTGGGAGGAGGCACGGGGAGACCCTCCTGCAGACCTGGGAGGAGGCACGGGGAGCACCCTCCTGCAGACCTGGGAGGAGGCCCCGGGACACCCTCCTGCAGACCTGGGAGGAGGCAGGTACCAGGAGCATTGGTTCATTGTTATTCCAGCCAGGTGTCTCCAGCGGGCCAAGCCCAGGACATCGCCCAGGATATTGCAGAGGAATGTAAACAGCAAGATCAAGGCAATGTCCCCCACCATCTCCCTCCCCGCTCCCCTCTAACTGGTGAGAGTGGGTGGGGGTGGTCCTGGTGGATGGAGAAGCTGATGGGTCGGGTTTGCACACAGAAGGGCTGCCAGGCTGCAGTCTGGGCACCTCCTCTTGCAACCTCCTCAGCAAGTGCGCCCTTCCCCTTCATCCTCCCTGACAACTTGACCTTGGCTGGGGCCAAACACAAGCCCAGGCAGCATCCCCAGCTATTCCTGGAATAATGGGTGGCAGAGCCCGACAAGGCCACAGGCAGCCCTGAGGAGGCCTCTGAGGACAGCTGAGCCGGGCGTGGGCAAAATCCACAGGGTGGGGCCGCGCCCTTCAGGTGAGCAGCCCGCACCTGGCCCAGGTCCCTGTCAGGCCCGACTGGTGAGGACAGGGAGCTGCCCTGGCTGGGGTGTAACGAGGCTTTCTTCTGCAAAGTAGCTGCTCCGGATGGATGTATTTCTGATTCCCTGCACGGGGGACACAGCAGGAAGGCATGATCGTAGGGCAGGGTGTGCACCGTCAGAGATAAGCGTGTCTGGGGTGAGGCAGGGTAAGCATATTTTGAATTCTTAACTGAAATATGGAACTTATAACTCGGCCACACACAAAGTCCAACGACAAGCACAGGAAGTAAACGCTGGGGTCCAAGACCTGGAGGAGGAAGGAGACAGAATCCCCTGAAGGTGCTAGAACCAGGCCAGGCAGAAGGGACATTTTAGAAACACCTAGGCACAGGACGTTATACAGAGCCCCCTGCACTCAGACACAACAGAGAGGACCCCTCTTGCAGGAGCGAGTCTGAACTACCCACCCCAACATTTAAGGTCCCCACAGTCCGGGCCGCGCCTCTCCTCCCCAGCCTGTCCCTCACGCCACTCTTACTCGCCGAGGGGTGGGACCAACAGGGCCATAGAATCTGTGTTTGTGCTGGTGCCTCTTCTGTCATCTCAGATCATCTGCTGTCTACCCTCCCCACCCAGCCGACCTCCGTGCATCCCAGACCTCCTGGTGCCTCCCTGCACACCTCGTGGCAAAGCCGGCTACTTCCCAGCTCTCTTCTGTATCCAGCCCCTGCCTCACTCCACCCCACTGTCTGTCCTGCCCAAGCCTCTATTCTTGTCACCTTTAATCGGAGTCTGGCAGGTGGGTGAGTAGGGAGGGGCCTTCCTCACTGAGCTGCAAGCACCTGGGGGCAGGACCGCAGCACCTGCCTCTCACCTAGTTCCTACCGCCAACATCTGGATTAGTACCGAACCTGGATCAGAGTAGGTCCTTCGTAAATGTGTGTTGCCGAACCAGATGGGTGGATGGGTGGATGCATGGATGGGTTTAAGGAGGCTTTCCTGTCTTCCTGTGGAGTGAATCCAAACCTTCCATGCACGCACAGCGTGAGTGCAACACCCCTCGCAGACACCGCGTTCTGGCTTCTGAAACAGCCCAGACACCAAGAGAGGAACCTCAAGGCTCCGGGTGGCGTATGTCCTAGCAGAGGGCAGCACCTGCAGAGATCTAGGGGAGGGAGGGGAGGTGCTTTCACCTCTCTGGGCCTACGTCTCTGTATCTGTCATAACACAGGTGCCTGTCTACGCACAATATACCAGCAGCAGGCTCCCCATGAATGCCCCTGTTCACTAGCAATGACCGAGCCTCCAGCTGAGCTTGGGTCTTGGCAGCAGCTTCTGACCCGGCTCCATGCCTCCCCCAGCCTCACCTCTGGGAATGGCAGGCTCCTTGCTTCCTGTCCCCACCAACCCATGCTCGCCCGGCCTGAGGAGGAGGCCCCCGGGTCAGGCCAGGCGAGCCTCCTTCATTGCCCTGCTCATTCATCTCTAAACTCCCAGGAGCCTCCTTCATTGCCCTGCTCATCTCTTAACTCCCAGCAGGCCCCCCACCAGGCACTACATGAGGTGGGGGTGGGAGGCAGACTCTGAGGGAAGGTCAGGAAGGCCCCGTGCCTACACCGGAAGCGTGGAACGGATAGGGCCAGGGTCACCTCCCTCCCTCCCACCCTCCCCACTGCTGCCTGATACCCCACTCCTGTGGGTGAGGGGGCAGGGCCACATGCCCCGCACAGGCAGCTCAGGAGGCTGCTGTCAGCAGGAGCCGGGACGTGTGTCCAGGAAAGATCAAGGAGATGCTGAGCCCTGAGCCGGACGAGCCAGCATGCCGGACGAGCTCATCACTGGAGGCTGATGTGTACTTGCGAAGCGCTCCCAAGATGCTTAAAGGCACACCAGCAATTAAAACTTAAAACAGCAGGGCGGGAGGGGGGCGGGGTGCCCACACCCATGCACCATTTCGCCATCCTCCCCAGGCTGCCCCGGCCAAAAGCTGGGCTGTCAGGGCGAGAGGGGATGGGCATTTGGCATGGACACAGGACCTTTTATCCCCGGTTCTCAACACCTGGTTACTCAAGCCATCCCTGCCAAGTCACCGGGCAGTCCTCCGTGGACCTAGTCACCAAGGATCACACCCAAATAAGAGGCTGCCTGCCGGAGCCACACCCAACAGGACACTTCCCCGGAGGCGTGGTCTCCAGCTCCCACTCCCCACGGCGCCTGGCACCAAGTGTGGCCACCAGATGCTTCGTCCACCCCATCCGCTTCCCAGGGCTGCAGGAATGAATTACCCCAAGCTCTGCTGTCTTACATGCTGGAGGGGAAAGTCCCAAAGGCTCTCGCTGCGGGCAGCACGGCTCCACTCCTTTCTAGAAGCTCTGCCTGCGAGGATCCCTGACTCCTCGCCTTGCCAGCTTCCGGAGGCCCCTCACAGTCCTTGGCTCATGGCCCCTTCCTCCCTCTTCAAAGCCAGCGATGTCCCGTCTCACATCACACCTCCTCCTTGGCCTCCATCTTCCACCTTTAAGGACCCCTGGGATGACATGGGACCCATCGGAAACGCCAGGACAATCTCCCATTCTAACGTCGGCCTTCAATCCACTACAGCCTAACACCTCTTCGTCACATAACGTGTGACAGGTGCAGGTTCCAGGCATTAGCGTGTGAACATCTACCGTGGAGGGGCCGTTATTCTGCCAACCACATCCATGCTAACGCCAGGCCACAGGCTGCTGCTCAATGCCCACAAAGCCCCCAGAAAAGCAGGCCCCCCCGATAGTACACACTCCGCTGCTCCCCCTCTCCCCGCCGCCACCGCCGAAAAAGCCCTGATCCCAGTGGCTCCTGGGACGTTCTGACCTCCTCCACATCCCAGGGATGCTCCCCCAGCCTGAGGCGCAGCAACCCTCCTGCAGGCCCACCTCACAAATGAGGAGAGGGCGGCAAGAGACTGGCTCTAAGCAGTGGGCCTGGGACTGGAACGCGGGTCTTCACACCAGCACACTCTCCACCGCCCCACAGGGACCCCAGGGACTCGGATTGGTTTTGGATTTGTGTGTTTAGCCTTCCCCGCCCGCCCCCCCCCCCCCCCCGCGTTGCGTCCCTTCTGTCACAGGACGGCCCCTGATGGGCAGGAGGAACTCCAACTTGAGTTTTCACCCAACTTGGAACTTCCCAATGTTAGAAATTTTTTGCCAAATTCAATATATGTCAATGATTAAAACGGGGGGGGGGGGGGGGGAGACCAACATGCACTGAGCACTTGCTAAGCGCCAGAAGGGTCACCCCGTCACTGAAGTTGCCCACACACCCTGAGAGTGGGCCCGATGACTTCACTTTACCAACCGGAGGCTGGGTCTTTGAGAGATTAGTAGCGTACCCCAACTCACACAGCACCCCGATCAGAGCTGGCAGGCTTTCTCCCCCTCAGCATGAGGCACCCCCGCCCCGATCCTTGCCCACCGGGAAACAAGCATTCCAACCCACAGGGAAGTTAACTGACCACCGTGCACACTTTACCTCCCTCCCCACCCCCAGTGCACACCCACACCCCACCTGCGGCTTCTCTGCCAGGAGGATGGGCCCTGGAGTGTCGGACACGGGGTTCTCAGTGGGTTGCACCCTCGTCCTGTGACGAAGGAAGCTTCCTCCTCCTCGCCGGGTGCAGGGTGTGGGCGCTGCCAAGCAGAGGGCGCAGCGAGCTGCCACTGGGCACTCACCTGGAAGCCAGGCCCAACCTTTCCCCTAGATCTCTCTCTGTCCTCACTGAGCCAAAGCCACCCGGGGGGACGGTGCCAGTGCAGCCTGGGCAGAGGGCCCTACCACGCCAGCCAACCTTTGCTCAGCTCATCTAGACACCAAAGCAAAGCCCTGACCACAGGTGCAAAGGATCCTGGGGGATCCAGGGCAAAGGTGGAAACACGCACCTGAGTCAAGTCCCAGCTCGGCCAGGTCCAAGTCGGGTGGCCTTAGACCAGTCACCTTACCACCCTGGGCATTCATTTCCCAGCACGGCACTGAGGGCTGGGGTCACACGTACGGTGCAATACGAGCCATGGTCCCTGCCCTCAAGAAGATTCGGGTCCATTGAGAATCTGGCAAATGAACCCACCACGTCAGAAATGGCAGTTAATGCTGTAAGAAAATTCCATCCAACTACCCCCCCACCCAGGAGGTAATCTGGGGTTCCAGGAGGAGGTCTCTGAGGAGCCATTGACCCTGACACCAGACAATTAGCAGAATTCTTTATTTGCTTACGAAGAACTGGAAGGAAGAGAAAAAGAAGAGCCTACACAAATACCACTCAGGTGGGGACGGTGAAAATGGGTGACTGCCCCGTCAACAAGCCAGGTCCCGCATTTACTTGCAAAGCAGATGCTGCTGCCACAATCAGATGCAGATTTGCAGAGCAAAGTCCCCCATAGAGATGGAGGTGCCCGGGCTGGGAAGAGCATGCCGAACAAAGAGTCCCATGGGGCTCTCCACCCCTCCCACCTGCAACATTCACAAGCTCATCAACACAGAGCTTGCAAATCAGTGAGAACAGAAATTGCTGGCACCCCAAAGGAAGTGACCAAGTGACAAAACACCCACAGGCCACACACACACACACACACACACACACACACACACACACAGGAAGAGAGCTGGTCAATCCCACCCAAAGGCAGAGAAACGCAACAGAACGCCCGTTCTGTGTTGGGGTGCTCCCCCACCGCATGGCTCCCCTCCCGCTGGAGGGTTGGTTGAAGTCATTGGATTGTGAAGCGCTCGGGAACCCACTCAGCAACCCCTCCGAGCGCTGTCTGGAGTGGCCACTGGTGAAAGAGTCCTCAACAGAAATCTGACAGAAGGAGCGAGACTCCATAAACTCCTGGGGAGCTCTGTCGGGGGAAGCAGCAGAGATGCGTGAAAAGGCTGCTGTGCTATCACAGCAAAAGCAGAAGGAACTCGGAATGGCCAGCGGTGCTGACTCGGCTAACGGCAGCAAGGACAGCTGGCTTGGCTAATGCTCTGAGCCTGAGCTGTCCTAGGTGAGACCCCTCGACCGATCTACCCCACCTCTCCCTCCCAACACGCCCACACAGAAAGGGCTCAAGCCCCTGCGAAGGAGAAACTAGTTCACAGGGTACCTTGCTTATACAGGTGCGTGAGGACGTCTGGGAAAGCTGCTCAACACCAGTTTTAAGAACGTGGAACGACACGGGGAAATGGTACTGACATAATGTTAAGTGAACCGAGTCAAGACACGAACCCATAGGGAGGCAGGAGCGAGCGTAGCTATCACTGAAGGCCGGGGTTATAGGGGACACACATGTATTTTCTGCTTTGTTTTGCTTTTATTTATTTTTTTGTCTGCTTTTATTTTATATTCTGCCTGTATTTTCCAACATTTCTACAGATAAGCATGCTCCACAAAAAGTATTAAATTGCCTGTTAAATACCCCTCGATTCTGTGACTGGGGCGTGCGTGGCGGTAGACCTGAAGGGGAGGTTCTGAACCATTCTGCCAGGGCACAGCCCCCTCTCACCACTGGGGCACGCGCCTCTTGCAGCAGCTGCTTCCTACCCAGGCCCATGACTGGAACTGGGGACGAAAGCCTGGGCGCAGAAGGAACGCAACCTCTGGCAAGGACAGCAAAGTAAGTGAACTACTAGTTACCAAGCACATACTGTGTGCTGGGCGCTGGGATGACAAGGCAACAAAGATTGAACAAGCATTCTGCAGGGGGGCTTCGCCTGAGGCCACCGGCCCCTCACAGTTCTACTAATTCAAGGTCTCGGGGGATCTCCATACTCACCTCTGCCTCCTCTCCCGGGCCCCCAATGTCCTCAAGAGCCATCCTCCAAGACTCAATTCAAGCAGTTCTCCAGTGAAACATTCCCCAGGCACCCGAGATGAACCCTTCACTCCCTCCACACCCCAGTGCGCCCTGCTAATTCTCTCATCCTCGCACCCACTAGACGGTGCTGATAGGACTTCATCACATGCTTGGCTTTGCCCCAGAATATGAGCTCCTTCAGAGTAGAGGCCTTGTTGGCTCTTAGCTGTTTGCGTGTCTCCAGAGCCAGGCACAATGCCCAGTGCATTGTAGATAGGCAACAACCATTAGATGGCTGGGTGGAATGATGGCCAAATGAAAGGGAAGATGGGTGGGAGGCTTGCTGGGTGGAAGGATGGATAGGTACAGGGAAACACGGAAGGATGGTTTGGAGAAAAAGTACAGAGGAATGGAAGGGAGCATGGAAAAGGAGCACAGGTGGAGGAACAGAGAGAGGGGAACATAGGAGAAAGGAAACAATGGGGTGAGATCATGAGGAAGAGGTGAGGTAAGAAGCTCCCAAGCAATACCACGGCAGCAGACCGAGAAGGAAGGCTGTGTGACATGTCCGCAGTGACACCCCCAGAGTCCACATCTTGACGGCGGCTCATCAACAGCCACTCTGAACATGTTTCCGTGTGAAGGGAGTTCTGCCAGGAGCTTCTCCGCCCCCGAGATGGCCACGCAGCAGGAAGGGGAGAAACAGCCACACGGCAGAGTGAAAACCAGGAGCTGAGCCTCGGGAGCCAGCACATCGCTGTCAATTCCTCTTGTCTGCAGAGACTAGCAGTCAGGAGGCAACCCGCCTGGTGGGGTCTCCCCAGGGCACGGCCAGAGCTCCCAAGATCCCAGAACTCCTTTCCCTGGAGGCTCCCATCTGGGCTCCCCAGCCCTCCCTCCAGTGCCTTTGGGGAGCGGCAGTTCCCTGTCCCACACCGCACCCCAGCGCCCACACCTGGGAACCAATCCTGCCAGGAGGAGCCTTGCTTCGGGCAGCACCAACATCCACCACCAGAACCTGCTCCTCTTCTCTTCCCCTGGCACCCAGGTCCCTTCACAGAGCTGCCCGGCGATTCCAGGAAGCCGCCCTGCCCAGGTTCGCACACCCCGTTCCCCGCACTCCCTCGGGCAGCGGCAGTTCTCATCACTGCTGGCAGCTGCAAGCCGGTGGAGGCCGCCATGAAAGGAGGAGCTTCCCGGGGCTCTATGTCACCAACCAGCCTGGACTGCGGGCATTATTCCCGGGGCTCACCACACCCAGAGCACACAAGCTTCAGGAGGGGAGATGACACATTGGAGGAGGGAAGAGAAAGCAATTCCCCCTCGGGGGACCTGTGACTCAGCCCCCCTCTGCTTGTCGGGACAAAGAAATAGATGATTGCTGAAGGCCTTTCAATTGCCAGGTACTTCGTCCATGAGAGTCAACCTTTGGCCTAGATCGGATCACATCCATCTTACAGATAAGGAAACTGAGGCTGGGGCAGCTTACATAACTAGCAGGCCCAAGGTCAACCCCAGATGACTCTACAGCTCAGATGGGACTTTGCACGGACTTCTCCAAGTCCAGCCCAGCTTCATGTCAGCTCAGCCCCGAGAGAAAGCGCGAAGATGCTGAGCAGGATCCGGTGGGGAGCCGGACCGGAGGGAACAGTCCGCAGGCTAGCAGGGACACTTCTGTCCCAACCTCACAGCTCCCTGTGCACTAGGGCCTGCCCTACGTTGGCCATGTGGTTTTTTGGGAAGAAGCCCAGGGTAATAGGAAGAAGGCAAGCTCAAAAGACAGAGACCGGAGTTTCAATTCCGACTTTGCCACTGTGTGGCTCGGAGCAGGCTGCGAACCTACATTCTGGTTCTTCAGCAAAGAGCCTGTGCCATCTGGCTGGCGTGAGCTGGTCATCCAGGAAATGCTGCTTCTTATTCTTCCTCCCAATTCCTCATAAGACAAGAACCCACACTCAGACATCCTTCATGCTCCAAGGATGCAGTGAGGGAGCTGGACAGCCACGCCACCAACTGAAATGGTCCAAAATGAGACGGCCCACTCACTATACACAAGCATGATAACACCAGGAGGAAAAAAATACCCCGTTTTCCCCTCTTTTGAAAGAGCCATTAAAAAAATAAATAAATGAAAGTGCCATTAAAATCAAATCTTCAGGTGTCATAACTAGGGAAAAGAGACAGGAGCTCAAGGTCACAGCACCATTTTATGTTAGATTTCATTCAAAACAACAATACTGGCCCTTGCTGGTTTGGCTCAGTGGATAGAGCATTGGCCTGCAGGCTGAAGGGTCCCGGGTTCGATTCCGGTCAAGGACACATGCCCGGGTTGCTGGCTCGATCCCCATTGGGGTGTGCGCAGAGGGCAACCGATCAATGAGTCTCTCTCATGATTGATGTTTCTATCTCTCTGTCCCTCTCCCTTCTTCTCTGAAATCAATAAAAATATTAAAAATATATATATACTGGCCTCCATCCCTGAGCCAGCCACAGTTCTAGAAACTGGGACCTCACCATCACTCCCTTACAGAAGGCTGCCTGGAAGCTCTCAGCCAAAACCAGAAACCCCACTTCAACATCTGGCTTTTTGCCAACATTCAGGACGTCTCTTCAGAAAGTGTCCGTTTCAGCTCCTCCCCATCACGCCTGCACCTGCTGCAGGTGACCCCAGGCCAGAGAGAGACCTCGCGGCATCTTGTCGGTGCCCAGCTCGCGTCCCCTGGGGTTGGACACACTCGAGATGACAACCGAATCCAGAACCCTCAGACCGTTCTAGGCTGCCAGCCCTCGGAACGGTAAACTCTATCGGCTTCGCTTCTTCGATTCAAACCCCCGGGTCCTCTTCTCTCACCCCGGAGCGTACCTGCATCAGAGTCCAGCCTGCAAACTAATCGGAGGTGAAGACGCTTCCAAAGCACCCAAGCTTTCCATCGCAGAAAACACACACGATTAGCCTTCATTCATTCGCTCCACAGGTACCGATGGACTGCCTACGCTGTGCCCAGCAGTACAAGGGGTGGAGGAGAAAGGAACGCACAAAGGGAAAAGAGCCACAAACTTCAAGTCAGAAAAAGCGGGCCTCCACCCTGGTGTGTCCCTAACTCACTGAGAGTCCCCAGGGAACAGGATGACCCCCTCTTCCAGACATGGTCATCGAGAGTCCACAACAGGTCGTGCGCATCTCAGCACCCCCGTTCCTAGTGCGCTGCAGGCACAGGTCATGCGGTTATAGGAGACTCAGCACTCCTCGGCCTCAGTCCGTGCGTCTGCTGGACGGGACGACACCAGGACGGGAGGTTTCAATGAAATTCGGGATGTGGCAGTGCCCAGCGCTCCGCCGGAGCTTGGTGGGCCGTTCAAGGGCTAGATGGTTTTCCCCAGGGACAACGGGGAGCACTAGCCTGGGGCTCCATCCTCTCGGCCTGAATGCTGCTGGCCTTTGCCCCTTACTAGCTGCGTGGCCTTGAACAGGTGACTGTGTCTCTAAGCCTTCATTTCTTCATCCGGTAAATGGGCATAATGGCAGTACACCTCCCTGCTAGGTTTCTGCTGGAGAGCAAATCCGTTACTAGAGGGAATTACTTTAGCACAGACAGGCCTGGCACGTTGGAAGTGCCTGTGAGAGTCTTCTACAGACACCCCCCACCCTCCCTACCCCTCCCCCCCCCCCCACCCTGTGTTCCTGAGTCACTCCGCACGCCAGCTAAGCCCAACACACGTTCTGCATCACAGCCCTCCCCATTCGTTGCTCTGCATCTACAGTCAAGCGCAGGTACAAGAAAATTCCTTACTTCCAAGAGGAGAGGTGTCTACCCTCCCGGCCTCCAGGAAACACACAGCCCTTGTTTCCTCCTCTCCTTTGGACGGAAAGGTGAACCTGAGAACTACTTCCCATCTCTTTTCTAAAAGAACAACAACAGGATAAGCAGGAATACAAAAGGCAACTGTGGGCCCCCGTGGGGAGCCTGGGGGAGGGCGGGATCCTGGGAAATGCAGAGAGACCTTCCCAAGGGGTCAACTGCCCCATTTCCTCACCCCAAGGCCCTCCCCCACCCGCCTCCCAGACACACACCCTTAGGGGTCCTCACTACACCCAGGCCACCTGCCGCTTTCTCCATCCAGGCGCTGAGGTCCCCCGCCCCGGCGCCCTCAGGGCTCAGAGGGCAGGCTCCCTCCACAGTGACAGCGGGACGCCTCCTAATCGTCTGCTTCCTGCTGGGCTGACAGCTGCCTTCCTCAGGGAAGAAAGGCTCCAGCAGCCCAGCCGCATAGGAGAGAAGAAACCAAGAAAAGGCAGAGAGAGAGAGAAAAAAAATCTAAAGAAAAAAACAAATGACCCTGAAGCAGAGAATTGAATACAGTGAACTGAGTTCTGGGGTCAAATTCCAGACATGCCGCTTTCTAGCTGTGCCTCTGAGAAACCTCAGTTTCTTCTACCGGGAAATGGGTTCGAGGGCAGTGCCCCATGCCAGTACACAGACGCTCCCTCACAGCAACACTGGCGGGTTTTCAAGGTCATGTCAAGATGCTCACAAAATAGGAAAGACACGGGAGCCCTGTGGGCCCCTCCTGGGGGGGCTGTGGGGACAGGAGGCCCAGCCTTTTCCCGGGGACCGGCCTGGCTGTCCCACCCCGGCTGGCTCCGTCTGCCCACGCGGCTTCCCTGTGAGCCAGCTCCGACTCCACTTAGACTCTCGGATTCTGGATCTCAAGGGACACAGCTGATCCTGCGAGGCAGTTGGGACGGGAGTGTAAAAACATCGGGGTATGAGTTCGGGGCGGGGGGGGGGGGGGGGTTTGCCAGTGGCAGGGAGGGTCAAATGCCAATTCAGGTCCCACAAAGAACTCCCTATCGAGGACAGGGCTGCCTGGTGACTCAGAGGCCGCGCTTCAGGGCAATGACTCAGCGCCCAGGCAGAGCCAGGCAGGCCAGCGCCCCTGAGTGGCCTCCAGAAAGAGGGGGTCCCCGTGCCAGGCGGGCCTGGACAGAGTCAGCCCCAAGGAATGTCCCCCGCCCACCCACCTGTGCCCACTGCTGGCGACTCCCGGCCGTGCGGCCATGTGACCGGGCTGTCGCTGTGCCAGGGTAAACAGGCGGGAGCGGGAGCGCGGCTTCCCGGCCTGGGGTGAGGTCATGCCTGCGGAGGGGACTGGGACCAGAGGAGGGGGGGCGGCTCGCGGGAAGGAAACGGCCAGAATGCCAGCACACTGGTTCCTGGGGCTGGGGAGCCAGAGGCCGGAAAGAGAAAGGACCAAAATGACCTCTCAGGACAGAGAAGGGCAGGGCAGGGGCACGCCCCTGGGGACCAGTAGGAAGCTGAGGCTTAAACTACTCCATAGGCATTCGGTATTCAGAGGCTTCATTTGCATCTCCCCCTCCCCCCCCCACCCCGTTTCCTCCCTTCTGGTCCTCCGGTGTTTCCTCTCCATCTGTTTACCATCTCTCCTCTCCCGCCCTCTCTCTCTCTCTCATTCATTTTTAGAGAGCTCCCTCACAACCACCCGCCCAGTATTCAGGACCACTCGACACCCCTACAAGCCTCTGCCAGGAGCCCCCTCAGATCCCTTAGCCCCTTCCATGCTCCCAGCAACCTCCCTGGGGTTGGGCACTGCACCGGCACTTCACAGGTTAACTCTTTCAGGTAGATCCTGCTCCGATCCCCCATGTCGCAGAGGAGGACGCTGAGGCCCAGAGAGGTCGCGGTCATGCTGCCGATCACACAGCTGGATTCAAAACCAGGCGGCCAGCACCAGGGTCTATTCACTGACCACTAAACATCACTGACTATCTAAGCGGCGGAGGGTGTGTGTGTGGCGGGGGGGGGGGGGGGGAGGATGTCCTGAGCAGAGTTCAGAAGACGCGTCCAAGGGCCCCATGCTTACCCTGGCCCATGTCCCTCCCACAGGCCGCTGGGCTCACAGCCCCGTGCCACGGGACGCAGAGTTTGTGCACTGCGGTTCCACGATGCCTCCGGGCTCTGCCTAGCAGCTGCAGGCCTGCTCTCTTCCACGGCAGGCACTGAGGCTCCCTATGGCACTGCCACCCAGCAAACACAATGCGGCACAGCACTCACCGCCGTGACCCAGCCCCAAGAATCCCAAAACCAGACGCCAAGCCTGCTTCCCCAGCGCCTCTGAGCCTGGGCATGGGCATGGGCATGGGCATGGGCATGGGCATGGGCATGGGCGACCCAACGTCCCAGATGGTCCGCCAGCGGGAACCTGGCTCCAGGTGGTCCTTGCAAAGCGCTGGCTGGGATACCGTGGTAGCACTTGGGGACCCAGAGGAGCCCTCGCCCAAGCGACTGGGTGAACCTCCCGTGTAGGAGGGCAAAAGCAGACTTCATCACAGCCCAGGGGGTCTGGGCCCGAGTCACCTGATGGGTTCCTGCGATGAAGCCAGTCCCCAGAAGCACCCCTGTCCCAACCGCACGCCCGCACGGAGGAACCGTGGGCTAGCACGCCTGGTAACCTGACTCAGAATGAATGGCGTCTCCTCTCTGTCTCCCTACACGGTCCAACTTCACCCCCTAGAAGGCCGAGAAGAAACGACTCCTGCCACTTACCACCGAGACCGTCCCTCCCAGGCCTGCCTTCTTCCATGGGAGACAGGAGAAGTCACATGCAGAGAATCAATCCGCGATGGGTTAGACCCCCGTGCACTGAATGCCCATCACGTGTCAGGTCCGGGGCTGGCGCTGTCATACATGATCTCACCTAACTCCACAGAAGCCCACAGGGTGCACACGACTATCTCTGTGAACTAACGAGGACCATGAAGGGGTCTCACGGGGTTCAGTAACCAGGTCACAGGGCTGGGGACTGAGTCTGGCTGAGCAACTCAGGACCATCCAGCGCTGGGGCCCTCCCTCTTCCCACACAGCCACAGCGCGCCCCACAGAAAGGGGAAAACCACCACGGAAGGGTGTCTACCCCCAAAGGCGTCAACTGGACAGACACTTACAGGGGAGGCCACCTCGACAAGTAAGTCAGGAAATTATTCACCACACCCTTATTCACCCCTCACCCCAACAGAAGTTTTATATTTAAAACTTTTAGGAGAGCTTTCTCCCCTCGTGTTTGGAATTCCCTCGATTCCTTCTACATTCTTTCTGTCACGGCATTTCCTTCATTTAAGAAAAAGGGACTATGACCCACCGGTGAGTCTACACACCAGAGGCCAAAGGACAAAACTCACATGTCCACCTTCCATTGCTCAATCCCATGTGCAGACACGAATCACGTGCTTTGAGAACTGCCATCAGCTCCACGGAGATCAGGCGGACTGATTATCCTTTCTTTTAAAATACATTTTTTATTCATTTCAGAGAGGAAGGGAGAGAAAGATAGAAACAGGGAGAGAGAAACATCAATGATGAGAGAGAATCATTGACCAGCTGCCTCCTGCATGACCCACACTGGGGATCGAGCCCACAACCTGGGCATACGCCCAGACCGGGAATCAAACCGTGACCTCCTGGTTCATAGGTCGACACCCAACCATTGAGCCGTGCCGGCTGGCTGAAGGGATTATTCTTCCTATCTGCACAGCTGGCTGTGCCAGGGTGCGCCCCATTGCTGTGTGTACGGGACACACCAGTGCTTCCCAACCTATACAACCATCAGCTGGCTGTCTTCCTTGAGTCCCTGCACCAGGAGCAGGGATATCATCACCTAAAACACAAAGATGAGGTCCCCCTCACCCCCAGGTACATATGGCCTGAGTTCAAGTCAAGCTTCCAATGTTGTATTAGGGAAACCACAGAGACTATAATACAAGTCTTTCAGGAAATGTCTCCTTTTTTCTTTTTAACATGTTTATTGATTTCAGAGAGGAATGGAAAGGGAGAGACAGAACATCAACGGTGAGAATCATTGGGGATGGAGCCCACAACCTGGGCATGTGCCCCAAACGGGAATAGAACCTCGACCTCCTGGTTCATAGGTCAACACTCAACCACCGAGCCATGCCGGGTGGTAGGAAATGTCTCCTTTTCAGAGCCGAAGTGCTGCCCCCCAGTTAGCTTTGTGAACTGGATGTCAGGCCACCAGGTTCCCTCTGAGGGAGTGTGCAGTCCCTGACAGCCCACGCAGCCATGCGAGCCCCTGCCCCACACGCCCACATGCACACGCATGTGCATCCACACAGGCGCGCACACACACAGTCTTCCTCTCTGCTTGTTTTTCAGTGTCCCTGTCTCTCCTTCCATCCCCTTTTACCTGCCTGGCCTGCGCAGCCCGGAGCCTGATAACAGATGCCTCCTAGGGAAGGCAGGCCCTGGAAGTTTTTGTAGGATTCTACCTTTATCTGATTGAAGACCAGTCTTTCCACCTCCCGGGAACACCGGGTTCTGAAAACTGGGCCAGAGTGCAAGTTCTGCCTTATCCCAAATCCACCCCAAGGATTCACGCCTCAGAGGGCCCCAGGGGCCTTTCTACCCATGGCTTACTCCCAGTCCGTCCCCAAGCCGCCCTGACCCCACGCACTACAGAGACACGGAGAGGATAAAGGTCTTCTGAGGTCTAAGGAACAGACAGGACCCAGCGTGGCCACAGCCGTGGCCCAGCCCTGCCGGGCTAAAACCACTCGGGGTCTCCAGGTCCCAGCAGTTATCTGCCGCCTGCTCTCCAATTCCCTTTTCCCTGGTCCTTGGCAACCTCTTAAGACTGTGCTCAGCAAACTGCGGCTCGCGAGCCACAAGCGGCTCTTTGGCCCCTTGAGTGTGGCTCTTCCACAAAAATACCACGGCCTGGGCGAGTCTATTTTGAAGAAGTGGCGTTAGAAGAAGTTTAAGTTAAAAAAATGTGGCTCTCAAAAGAAATTTTCAATCGTTGTCCTGTTGATATTTGGCTCTATTGACTAATGAGTTTGCCGACCACTGTCCTAAGTGATCACACACCTCCTGTCAATCAGGCTTGGTCCAGGACATGAGACCAATGGCCACGGGGACCCCTGGGACCTGACCCCGAGCTGTGTCTCCCACCCTACTCCCTGCAAAATGACCCACACCCACACCCACACCCACACCCACACACTGGACTAGGACTTCGCTCTCCTCCTCACATCCCAACAACATCCCAGAGGTCCTTTCCACACTCGCCTCACGCCACCTTCTCTGCCAGGCTGTGCCACGCCTGGGTCCCCACCACCACGTCCCAGCTGCGGGCACCTGGGCCCATCGGCAACCTCCCCGCACCACAGTCCTCTCGTCCATGAAACAGAAGTAGCTCATGGGCTACTGAGAGAATCAAGTGATTTTTTTACAGAGAGGAAGGGAGAGGGATAGAGAGTTAGAAACATCGATGAGAGAGAAACATCGTTCAGCTGCCTCCTGCACACCCCACCCTGGGGATCGAGCCCAAAACCCAGGCATGTGCCCTGATCGGGAATTGAACCATGACTTCCAGGTTCAAAGGTCAACACTCAACCACTGAGCCACACTGGCTGGGCGAACCCCCTGAAGAGTTTTTACAGAGCACTCTTCCCAGAGCAGGGTGGGGGTGCGTGCTGGACAAAGGCCCCAGCTGGGCGATTCCCCGGGGCGTCTCTGAGAAAGGACCGCCCGCCCCCAGGCTGACAGGGCCGGGGCAGCCCTGCCTGGGCCCCAGGGAGAGCCGGGCTCTGCAGAGGCTCAGGTTGGCTGGGAAGGTGAAGCAGCTCCCGCACACCGGGGCGCGTCCTTCCCGCCAGCGCTGCTCTGGACGGAAAGCGCTGGAGCAAAAGAGATGTCCACTTTGGAACGCTCTCCCGCTCAGGCGTCCGGCCATGGCCCGGAGGATACGGATGGGGAAACGGGACACTGTGTTCTGCAAACAGCCCCGGTGTACCAAGAATTCTTCCCAAGACCAGAGGTAACCGGGCAGTGCGTGTGTCTATCTGCTGTGCGATCTCCGCTCCTGCCAGCTTCCAGAGAGCTCTGGGTCAGGTCACAGGCGTAACCGCATCGGTAGGTGGCAGATGGCCGTGCTGAGTCTGCTGTAGGCGTGCGTAGGGTCCAGGGTTAGCGCGCCTGAATTTCTAGACTCAAACAATACCTTTGTCCTTCCCTTCCTCTTCCTGCCACCTATATGCCTGGCCGAGGCTCTCAAATGCTTCTAAACCTCCTCCTCCTTCTCTGCCTTCACCCTCTCACTCTGACCCAGCCAGCCCACCAAAGAGAGAACCTTGTCTGGAGGCCTGCCTGCTCGAAAGCCCGGAGATCCCTCTTTCTTTCAGACTCCAGGCCATACCCTTCGCTCAGGCTGCTGGCTCCTCATGCCTCAAGGAGCCAGCCTGACACACCCCTCCAAGCTCAGTCCCCACCGGCCCTCACGCTGACCATCAGCTCCAAGCAGTGGGTCTAGCTCAACATCCACAAGGAAAGCCTTTACTTCGGGCCCCGCGTGCCATCCCCACTCGCAACACATATCCCCCCCCCCACCCCACATTCTCGTCAATTCCAATCCCACCTCCTTCAAGAAACCTTTTCCCGGTACTGCAGGCAACACCCCACACCAACAGAGCACCTTCTCGGTTCCAGGCACTGTGCCGGGCAGGGGGCTGCATATAAAACACAGGTTCAAAAAAAAAAAAACACACACAAAAAAAACACAGGTTCATCAACAAGAAGGTCCGTCTAGTGGATGAGACAGATAAGTCTACTGCAAAAGGATGAGAATGGCTCCAACTGCCGGCATCTGGAAGTCAGGGAGGACTTCCTGGGGGAGGTGACGGCTGAGTTGCAGCTTTAAGAACCAAAGAGAATTGCAAGGTGCAGGAGGGTAACAAGCTGCATGTGCGGCATGAGCACCAAGGGGCAGCCTCGGATAACAGTCCTCGGCTCCCTCCCACTACTTCACACTTACTATTCCAGACCCCGCATGCACCGCATGCACCGGAGGAGGCTGCAATCAGGCCTGCCTTCCCTGGGCAGCTTTCCTATCTCAGCTAACGCATGCAAGTAGAGCCTTTAAAAATGCAGACATGCATCCGGAGGCCAGGAGGCTCCCCCAGGGCCCGTGAAGAAGAGAAAGACCCGCACCCGGATTTAGCAGCTTCAGAAGATGTGCCTGAGAGGCAGGACCTTGGAAGCAAAGGGCTCCCTCCAGGAGCCCGTGCCAAGTTCCACACGGCACCTCCCGTCTGCCCAGAAGACGAGGGATTCCCACCTCCTATACCTGTGATGGCGAACCTAGGACACACGTGTCAGCACTGACACGCGTAGCCATTTCTGATGACACGCGGCCGCATGCCGAGGATGAGACATTTGCTGCTCCTGAGGATGAAACATTTGCGACTAGAGTCTTGGAGTTAGTTTTTTTCCTCAAAGTGACACACTACCCGAGTTATGCTCAGTTTTTTGGCGAAGTTTGTTTGACACACCAAGCTCAAAAGGTTGCCCGTCACTGTCCTAGACGAAAGCAAGTGTCGCTCACGAATTGTTTGATTTAACAAACACCTGGCCTGTGACAAGCCCTTCCAACCACATCGCCTGTTTTTGTCCTGACAGCAACCCTGAGCGGTGGGCAGGGAGCCGCGTCTGTTTCGTCTACAGATCAGGAAGCTGGGTGCCTCTCCTGGGGACTTGCAGGTGACAGAAGGTTCCAGAGAGAGGATTCTGACCTGGCCCTCTCGCCCTATGACACTTGCTGGAACTGGGCAGGCCCCTGCAGGCCAGCTTGGCCAACTCCGCTCCATATGCAGTGAAGGGCGGAGGGGCTCCGTGACTTGCTGGTGACCGAGCTGGATGCGGTGTCCAAAGATTGATTCATGAGCTGGAGGAGGAGCCAGGTCTTTCCTGAAGCAAGAGGGAGGCTCATGCACACTGGTTTCTGCAGGCCCAGCTGGGACCTCTCAGGAAGGAGGGGACAGATGACCCTGGGGGGAAAGGGGGTACAGGTGGGGGGGGGCTGGGTCAGAGACACGCCTCTCCATCCAGAATTGCAGCAGGAGCAGGGCGTTAACACACTCAGAGCAGAGTTCCCCTCAAAGGGCAAAACGGTTTCTCAGCTTTTGTCTCAAACACTCAGAATGGATAAAAGGTGAGAGGAAAGGCATAAAATTCCAAGATGGAAACATAAGCCACTCCCACAAAAGTTGAAGGCCCCAAATACAATTAAAATTATTTAGTATCACTACAGTATTTATTCACTTGTTTTTTGTCTTATGATTTTAATAAAGCAATTTAAAAATATAAAATAAAAATGAATTAATAATACAAAAACAATGTGCCCCTGCAATTAAGAAAAAGCCGTGTGTTATTTCTTTGGCCAGGTGATGGGATGTAAAATTATTGCTGTGGGGCACCCAGGGTCTGGGGTCAAGATCGGATTCCACAGCCCTGGCCAGTGCTGTTCAGTGGGTAGAGCATCGGCCTGTATACCGAGGGTCACAGGTTCGATTCCAGGTCAAGGGCACATAACTGGGTTGCAGGTTCTTTCCCTGGCCCTGGCCAGGGTGTGTGCGAGAGGCAACCAATCAATGTGTCTCTCACACATTGATGTTTCTCTCTCTCTCCCACTCCCTCCCTCCTCCCTTCCTCTCTAAAAAAAAAAAAAAAAAATCAATGGAAAAAATATCCTCTGGTGAGGAATAAAAAATAAATAAAATAAAAAGATCTGGATCCCACAGGATAACCACCTCAGGCAAGGAACTCAGCCTCTTGCCTTCAATTCCGACTCCTATCAAATGGGGCCCCTAGCATCTGCCTCTGCCTCCTCCTGGCCAGTGAGATGGGTACGATCTAATTCTGGACTGAAAGGGAATTCACTGAGCACGTGTTCTGTGCCAGGCACCGCGCCTCGCTCCCCACAGCCCTTCGATGGATACGTTCCCATTTTACAGGAGTGGAGACGAAGACGGAACGCTGTGAAGCATTTTGCCCCAAACCACCCACTCCCAGAGCAAGCTTTGGGGGCTACCACGGTGAAAGAGAGGATTCCTGCCTCCAGGTTTTCAGACTACCTGGTCACAGTGGCAGAACCGGCAGCTGTCTGAGCCCCAGCCCTCCCTCCTCACTTGCTCTGCCACTCCACACAGACCCAGGATCCACGCGTGGGCCCTCCCCTCCGCCCCTGGGCATCCTGGGAGAACCAGCTCACCAAGAGGGACTAGGCCCCAGTTTGGCCTGAGTGGGTGGGACCAGCTCGCTGCCCCGTCTTCTGGGTTGCTCTTGCTCTGCCAGGCACAGCCTCGAGAGCGGGGGGAGTCCCCGCGGCCCGGGCTACCCCACCAAGGCGTGGCCCGCAGAGCGAGCGCACGACCTCTGCCCCTTTGGAGCCGGTCTCTCAGCATCCCGCACTATTTTAAGGCCTTTCGGAGATCCAAACAGGACTCGGCGCTCACCAGGGACCGTGTGTGGAAGTTTTCCACTGGAAAGTATTTCGGTGCTGTAACTCACAGCCTGACTTTACAATGGGATCTGATTATCAAGAGGCCCAGAATATCCTCTTTCGAGACGTACCGCTCCTCTCTCTTTCCTGTCATTTAGGGCCGGCGGGCACAGGGCACGTAGACCAGGCAACTGCCTCATCCGGGGGGCGGGGGGGGGGGGGGGGAGGACCTTTTCCTCCCCTGGGCTGGTCAGGGGTCCCAGCACTCATCCTCAGGGGCCTCTGAACACACCCACGGCAGGCCGTTAGCCTGATGGTAGTGTCGGTATTTAAATACATCTGCTCCCACCCTCCCACTAGCTCCCCACGCCCTTCCAAACACAGCCGGGAGGCCCCATGCGGTGTGCACCCCTCCCTCACCTGTTCACTCCTGTCCAGCCACATGCACTCCTCACTCTCTGTCTGTTCTCCTGTTACCTCTCCCCCAACTCCAATCCGGGCTCTGCCCTTCCCCACCTCGCTCGGGGCCCAGCAGACACACCAAGGGGCGCCATCAGTGGCCCCTGCTGTCCCGGCACCAGCCGGAGGTCAGAGTGCAAGAGGAGGAAGAGTTCAGGTGGAAATGATGGGACTCTCTCCACGCAGCAGGGGCTGGTTCCCTCCACACTACAGCCCTGCCAGGGGGGTCCGTTTCCACCCGCTCCCAGGGCCGGGCCTGTGTGATGGCCCATGTTAGTCCCTTAACCCGCCCGCACCTCTATCCATGGCCCCTTCATTATACCTCCGCTGTGCCATGGGGACCCTGATTCATCCAACCACTTGGGGCTTTCTTGTGCTCTGTTCCCCCAGCCACCGCCTGATTCATTCCTCTGGACCCTTGCCTCCTATAAGACCTCTCCCTCTCTCTGTTTTCTTTTTCTCCAGAGCACCAACTACTTCCTAACATAGCCTAACTCCCTCCTCCTCCATCAGAGCACAGACGTGGTTTCGTTGGCTCTCGCGTTCCCAGTGCCGCGGGCAAGGCCATACGAGTGATCTATACTTATTGAATAACTCTGTTAACAGATGCTAACAGATGGGCCCATCAGCTATGGCCATCGCAGAACCGACAAGCACTTACTGAGTGCCCACTGCGTGCCAGGTCCTCTTCCAGACGCTGGGAATGTACAGGGGCCATCACCACAACTCGCAAGCCCCCATGCCAAGGAGCGTCCTCCGATTCCGGCCGATCAGACCTACCCTGCCTCGGCTGCCGATGAAGGAGCTGTGTGCAAACACTCCGCTGCCTGACTGTAAACCCCTCCTGGTGTCTGCGTGTATACTACCGCTCTCTTAGGCCAGTGGTCGGCAAACTGCGGCTCGCGAGCCACATGCGGCTCTTTGGCCCCTTGAGATTTTAGCCAAGGCCAGCTTAGGAGGACCCTAATGAAGTTCATAACAATGTACCTACCTATATAGTTTAAGTTTAAAAAATGTGGCTCTCAAAAGAAATTTCAATCGTTGTACTGTTGATAATTGGCTCTCTTGACTAATGAGTTGGCCGACCACTGTCTTAAGCCATCTGCGCCTCCTCTAGCCAGCTGACTCCCGATGTTGGCAAACAAACACGGGGGTGGGGGTTGGGGTCAGGTGAGTGGAAGTGGGCGCTTCGATGACTCTGTACCCTGTGCTGGCTTCTAATGAGAACCAGAGGCCACAGGAGTAGCTGGAGTCAGGTAGGATGGCTTCACACCCCTGATTAGCTAGCTGCTCACCAGTCACGTGGCCTTGGACAAAGTCCTGGACATCTCCGAGGCCTCAGTTTCCTCATCTGTAAAATGGGAAGGATCACCTCTAGTTTTTTCCAGAGCTACCGTGAAGATTTGATACTCTGCCTGGAAAAGGCCTGGCACAGAGCAAAAAGGCACAAAAGAAAGAAATGGACGCTATCATTATGTCTCTGAGGAGCAAAGGCTGGGGTGAGTTTCAGATGCATTATTATTAATTATGTTTTTGTTAATCCTCACCCAAGGATATTTTTTCCATTGATTTTTAGAGAGAGTAGGAGGGGGAGAGACGGGGAGAGAGAAACATTGACGTGAGAGAGACCCATGGATGGGTTGCCTCCTTGCACGCACCCTGACCAGGGATCAAACCCGCAACCTGGGTATGTGTCCTGACCAGGAATGGAACCAACAACCCTTCGGTGCACAGATGACGTTCGAACAACTGAACCACACCAGCCAGGACTACGTATGTGTTTTTCAAATTCATAAACAGTCATATCCCTTTCAAAATATCTTTAATATCCACAAAACACCGTTAATATCCACAAAACACCCCGAAAAAACGAAGCCAAGGAAGCAACACAGGGACCCATCCTATCTGGTCGCCCCAAGGTTGTAAGGGCTGGGCTAGAGTTTGAACCCTGGCCATGATCAAGTCCTGCCCTGAGCCTCCCTCTGCTGTCAAGTGGGAATACTCAGCCCCGAGCCTCAGGATCGCTCCTTCGGAAGTCAAAGGAACAACCACTGTGCTCACACACAGAAGGGCCTCAATCCATACTAGTTCTCTTCATTCTTTAGTAAAGCCAGCGATTTGACACGGATAATCCAGGAAATTATACAGGAACTAGAGGCCCAGTGCATGATTGAATCATGCATGTGTAGGGTCCCCTACACGCTTTCGCTTTTCGCGGTGGAGCTGGGTGCCTGTCCGCTGGTGCACCAGGCCTTTCAGAAGGCTCCGGCTCGGCGGAGGCTTCTGAAAGGCCTGGTGCCGGAGCAGACAGGCACCCAGCTCCCCCACTTTTGATCGTCCGCGGCCGCTGAGGGGGGCTACCCTGCGCCTCTCAATGGCTGCTGAGGGGGGCTGCCGTGGACACCTGGCTACCCTGCCATTGAGAGTCGCAGCTGGGTGTCCGCGGCAGGCCCCCTCAGCGGCCACGGATCTGGCCGTTGAGAGGCACAGGGGGCGGGAGTCCCACCCCCTGCGCCTCTCAACAGCAGGGTAGACCCCCTCAGTGGCAGCGGATCCGTGCCTCTCAATGGCCAGATAGGCCACCCCGAGTCCCGCCCCCCAGCCTCCCGCCGCCCAATCGTGGGTGTAGCGGAGTGATGGTAATTTACATGTTACTCTATTATTAGATAGGATAATGTACACTAAACTTGCCCACAACCTCCTAAAGACAATAAATCAAGGGGATTCCCCAAAAGTCCATTTTCCAAGAGCAACGGTTCCTTCATAAAGCCAGTGGGAAGTTTCTCAACGTGCCCTTAATTTCCGGCATTCAGAAAAATGTATGCCTACGTGATCCAATGTCACTTGCAGTCGCTCAAAAGCTCGAACTCCATGATCCAGCCGTGAACTGACCCTCTCTCTGCCTCCCGTATTCTACCATTTGCTCATTTTCCATTCATTCGAGAATATTTATGAACCACCCAGTTAAGTGCCAGACAACACAACGAACAGGAAGGACACAGTCACAGCTTTTACCCTCTGGTGGAGGAGCCAAAGCAAAGAGCAGCAGCAAAATACATCAGTGATGTTTTCACAGCCCATGATGGGAGCCACCGTGGAAACCAGCAGGATCCAGTGGTTCACACTCAGGGCGGCTGGAGGGGCCTATTGGATGGAACTGTCTGAGGAGGTGATTGAAGTTGGGATGAGGAGGAACCAGTCTGAGGGAAGAGCGTGCCAGCAGGAAGGACCAGCAAGTGCAAAGGTCCTGTGGCACGCTGAGTCGGGCATCAGGGAATTAACCAAAGACCAGGGGCCTGGGTGGGAGGGCGACTAGATGAGGCTGGGAGACAGGCAGGGGCCCGGCTGCTCAGGGTTTCCTAAGCGTGGGGAGCTGCCATGAGAAGCCTGGGAAGGGGCTAGGCCTGCGATGTCCTAGGACTGCCGGTTACCGTAGACAGAATGGGCTGTAAGGGGGCTGCCGCAGACGCTACAAATGGGCAATGAAGCACGATGGAATGGTGGCCTAGACTGGGGTGGTGTCCCTGCCGGCAGAGAGGAGGGGACTCTGGAGGGCGAGTGGACGAGAGACTATGGAACTCAAGACAAGACCTGGGTCCTTAACTTGGGTGTCACCTGTGAGCTTGTTAGAGATAAAACTCTCCCGCTCGCCCTCAAGCTCTGGGTGTGGGGGCAGCCATCTGGCTTTGCACAAGCCTTCCAGGTATTTCTGAGAGCCAGTCAAGTCTGAGAAGCAATCGAGTAGATGGTTGATAATGTTAAACCAGAAAAATGTGTCCGCTGGGGACTGCCTTCGGAGCCCGCCAGGGTCGGACACACCCAAGCCCCTGCGGCCAAGATACTGAGATCTGCGGGGTCGTTTCTAGAAAAGAGTTTGCCCATGGGGTGGATGTCCACTTAGCCCGGGCGGGGCCGGCCCGTCCGCCTCGGCGGGCCTGGAGCAGAGGGCAGGAGGGAGGAGGGGCGCTCGGACCCACCTGGGGAAAGAATGCGGGCCGTCCTGCTGAGTCCTGGGGCAGGACTGGCCTGCAGCGGAAAGGGTGGCGGAATGCCTGCCATTACTGACCAGCGCTGACCTGTGAGCCTGACGCATCCTTGTGGCACCGGCCCCCTCATGTCCTCGGGCTCATGACATGCAAGTAGCGAACAACAGAGTCTGGACCTGCGCGCAGAGGCCACGGAGAGCAATTCGCGCCACAGGCCTCGGCGGCAGGCTTGCCTCCCGGACCAGAGCGTTCTGCCTTCTCCTCCCTCCTCCTCCGCCTAAGTAGCGCTTGTCATCCGAGGTCACACAGCGGAGCAGAGACCAGGGCCCAAGGAGGCCGAGAGGCCGAACCAGGAATCATGGGTCTAGAAAGCACCTTCTCCTCTCCATTTGCTTGGCCACCACCCCGCCCAGGCCGCCCTCACTCCCACCTGCCGTAAAGCAATACGGTCTCCCCGGCTCCACCGCCACCCCGCCTCACGCCCAGCTGCTTGATCCAACCCCCGCCCCCACCCGACTCAGCGTCTGCCTTCTGGCCCCCCTTGTGTTCCTCAAATGAGCAGGCATGTTCCCATCTATCCACACCTCTGATCAGGGACAAGCACAATTCCAAGTACTGTCATCTGCTGGGATGTCACCTGTAATAATATACGAGGCATCTCTACGAGGGTGAGTAACGTCCCCCCAAAATCCACGTGTCCCAAGAAACCTAGACTGTGACCTCATTTGGAAATAGGGTCTTTGCAGACTGATTTGTTAGATTGAGGTCATACTGGAGTAGGGTGGGTCCTAAATCCAGGGATCGGTGTCCTTGTAAGAGGAGGGGACACAGATACACACAAGGAGAAGACGGTGCGAAGATGGGGGCAGAAACTGGAATGACGCAACGACAACCAAGGAATGCCAAGGGTACCCAGCAACCCCCGGAAGCGGGAAGAGACGAGGAGCGGTTCTTCCCCAGAGCCTTCGGAGAGAGCATGGCCCTGCAGACACCTTGCTGTCGACCGTCTAGCCCAGTGGTCGGCAAACTGCGGCTCGCGAGCCACATGCGGCTCTCTGGCCCCTTGAGTGTGGCTCTTCCACAAAAGACCACGGCCTGGGCGAGTCTATTTGGAAGAAGTGGCGTTAGAAGAAGTTTAAGTTTAAAAAATTTGGCTCTCAAAAGAAATTTCAGTCGTTGTGCTGTTGATATTTGGCTCTGTTGACTAATGAGTTTGCCGACCACTGGTCTAGCCTCCCGGAACAGCGGCGAATAAATATCGACGGCTATAAGCCACCCGGTTTGGGCCAGTTTGGGCGGCCCTGGGAAACGAGTTCAGCATCTTATGAATACGCTCTCCGGCCCGTGCCCCAGCCCGCCAAGGCGGAGGTCTCGTTCTCGCCCTCCAGGTGGGAAGCCGGTGAGCTGCTCAAGTGCACACAGCTAGCAGGTAGCAGAGCTGAGGCAAGCCTCGCCGGACCCAGGAGACGGGCCCTCTACGCTGGCTGAGCACTCCCCCCCTTTTTACAGAATGGATGCAAATGTTTTAAAAATAGGAGGCCTGAGAAGCAACACCTGAAAACCTTGCTTCTTCACAGAGGGTTTCTGGGACGCTCCGGTTACCAGGGGGAGAGGAATTGGCTACCAACCTCTTCAAAGAACAAACTTAAAGGCGGAAGGAGGCTTAATTCTGCAGCTGAAACAATTTTATTTTTGCTGGGACCACCCCATCTCGTGTGTGTGTGTGTGTGTGTGTGTGTGTGTGCGCGCGCGTATGCGTATGCACACATACACACACACACACACACACACACACACACACACATTTGAAAGGCTTCATTATATGCAATAATTATTTTTTACTCATCACAGAGTCCTTTGTAGTCCCTGACCTGAATCATCGTTATTATACTTGGCTCCGGTGCTAACGAGCTTACCTCTGAACAGGCATTCTGGGCAAAAGACCCAAAAATCTTTAACTGGTTGAGGCGCAGAAACTTGGAACGGCATCTGGTACGTAATTATTTTTAACAGGAGAAAAAAAAAAATAGCCCATCTTGTCAGCTCTCCATTTTGGGCGAAGACAAATCGGCCACCAGCGCACACACAAAAGGGCGGGCGGGGGGGGGGGGGCGCACGCACCATCCTCCCGCTGACCCCCGGAGCTTAATGCCGATGAGTGCCGGCACCCACCCTGCGCGGGGCACCGGCCTCCATGTCCCTCTCCCGCCACGCGCTCTCTTGGCTCCCAAAACCACCCCGGAGAGGTTTTCCTAAAGCTTCAATGAAACCAGGGCTTGTTTGCTTTATCATTTAAATCTCACAACGCATCCCCGGCCAAGGAGAAAGGCCAACACTGCAGGACAAAGATCCAGGGCGCCCTGAGGGAGGCAGAGAGGGGTTTCGGGCTTCCTGTCCCGCTGTGGTCCTGTGGCCACAGGACAAGATGCTCAAATGACCCCTGAGATGCATGGGCTGCGGTGGGGCACGTTATCCACCCTCTGTGCCGGCAAGAAAGAGGAAAAGGAACTTTTCCAGGGAGCGGCCAGCTCCACGCATGGGGCCTGGAGAGAGGGAGGTAAGAGCGAGGGGCTGGGGGGATGGGAGGGGAGGCGGGCAGCTCAACCCTGCCAGGCAACCGAGCAGCCCTGAAATTCTTGGAACTGGCTCCGCTTCAAAGGAGGAAAGGGAACGTGCTACACAGCTCTTCCTTCTGCTCTTCCTTCTGCCCCAGGAGGCGCCGGGGCTAGGAAGGGGGCTGCGGAGGAGGCAGCAAGGCCTCCAGCCTCGGGCCTGCTCAGCCAGGCCCAGGGCTCCCCCAGACAGGTCACTCCAGAGGGCAGAACAGAGGGGTGCCCAGCTGCCTGAGGACCAGGGGCAGGTGTCGAGGACTCAGCACTCGGGCTGGCAGGTTCCAGGAGGCAGAAAGGGGCCAGCAAGGGATGGGGAGGCGGTCTGTGTGAGTGGGAGACAGCCCTGGGCTCTGGGGTCAGGTGGGCAGCGAAGAAACAGACAGACTTCTGAAGACTCCCAGGGCTCCTTACGCATGCAAGTAGGAAGCCTGCAGCATGGCATGCCAAGATCTGTGACTACCTGGTGGACTGATTTTTAACCAGCTGTTTCTTATTGATTGGGGAACACATGCACGTGGTACCATTTCCCCACAGGACAAAGAGAGTCCCAGAGTGGACACTAAGCCCCCCTCCTGCCCCCAGAAGGCCCTCAGCCAGCCCTGTAGCGAACCACTACTTCCATTTGTGCGTCCTTCCAGATCTAAGTTGTGCGTGTGCGTGTACATGTGCATGTGCACGTGTGTGCGCATGTGTGTGTGTGTGTGTGTGTGCGCACTTCCTTTTACACCCAAGTGGAGAGAGTGAGAAGATTCCCAAAGCGCTAACGACTCAGCATCTGGGACCTGACGGTCATCCATCACCTGACAAGCTTGGGCAAGGCCCCTTCTGACCTGGAGGAAGCCGCCGGCAGCCAGCTCGGAAGTTCACCCAGAGGGTCCCCGTGAGACCAGCCCTGGGGAAGGGCCGAGTCCGCCGGAGTGCACTAGCGCCAACAAGTAACCTTCACCGAGCCCTCCCCAGAGCCCTCCCCGGGACCGGGCGCTGGGCCACGCAAGTCCCAGGCCCCATCTCGGCCAACCTTCACAGCCACCTGCAGAGGCCAGGTCTGGCCTCATTATTAGTATTCCATTTTATAGTTAAAGAAGCTGAGGTCCAGAACAAAGCAACCTGTCCAAGGTCCTGAGCTGGTAAGTGGGAGGAAACTGGGATGCAGAGGCGCTTCTCTCGTGGACACACCTCGCCGGGGCGGAGCTGCAAGCCTGGGACGTAGGTGTTCATTCCCCGGGAGCCTGAGGGGCTGCGAGGAACACACAGGTGGCCAAATGTGTCGGAGACAGAACGTACACCCTTCGGTTTTGCACCCAAGACTCATACCTTTGAAGCATCCCCGAGAACGGAACACGGAAGCACCCTCTTCAGCGGTCAAGCTTGCATCAGCTCGTGTCACCCTCCAGCAACCCCAAAGGAGGTGGCGTGGTCAACCCTTCGCCGCTGGGAACACAGGGCTGGCGGAAGCTGAGGGACCTTCCGAAGTCTCCCGGGTGAGACAGCAATGGGTCCTCAGGCTCAGGCCAGGCTTCTCCCCGCTCGGCCACGGCCAAGCACGTGGCCAAAGCCGCTCCCATTCTCTAAGCAGCAAAGTATCGGACTTTAAGCGAAACCCAAAATCATCATGAGAAACAGTTGCCACACGCTGAAGAGTGACCCCCCTTCTCCTCAAGACCCACATCTTCAGAAACCCAACCTGACAAGAAGGCAAGTTCCTACCGGGGGGTGCCTGCCATCACCCGGGGCTGCCATCGGGCAAAATCAAATGGGAGAGCAACTGAACAACATGCATCAAGAGCCTTAAAAATGTCTAGAACCTTCGACATGGTCATGCTACTTCCAAAAACCTCTCCTAAGGAAATCTAAAAGGTGGAAATGAGTTTATTTGTCTATATGCACACAAACACTTATCTCAGCTCTAGCTGTGACAGAAAAAATACAAGAAATATTCTTAATACTCAAAAGTGCAAGCAAAATTGGGGAAATGCCAAACTATCATTGCCGTGGGACATTACGCTACGTTGCATTAGGAATGATACTTAAAAGCCTGCTTTTCACACCAGGTGGAAATACTCCTCTTACACTCAGAGAAAATCCCAATGAAGTGACCAACATTAGGTCACCTCAGATTTTAAAAGGAATATGCAAAGAAAAGAGAAAGGAAATGCGATAAAACGTGTTAATGTTATTTTCCTTCTTATACACTTAGCATCTCCCAGATTTTCTACAAAGAAAAATGTCGTTATAAAAACGAGCATTATCTGAAGGAAATGATGCACCATGTCCTGGATAAAACAAGCAACGGGTGGGACAGGAGATTGAGGAGAATTGATTGAGTTTTCAGATTATGCTCTTCACAAGATACATGACCCTGAAAAATAGGGAGCAAGCGTAGAAACAGATTGATGGGGAACTCCAGGAAAAAGTGGCTCAGCCCTAGCCGGTTTGGCTCAGTGGATAGAGCATCAGCCTGGGGACTGAAGGGTCCCAAGTTCAATTCCGGTCAAGGGCACATGCGCAGGTTGCAGGCTCAATCCACAGTAGGGGACATGCAGGAGGCAGCCAATCAATGATTCTCATCACTGATGTTCCAATCTCTCCCTTCATCTCTGAAATTATATATATATATATATATATATTTAAATGGCTCAAAGCCAGAAGAGCCACGAAGAGCCGAGGAGGAAAGACCCAGGACCCACCTACACCATGGCAGGTCCACAGTGACCAGGGAGGTCCCCAAAAGTGTGACCCGAGAAACAGGGCCAGGACCCTTGATGGAGCAGAGAAAGCAAAAGGCAGCTACTCTCAGGAGAAAGCCTTTGAATGGTTCAGGAGAGGAGGGTGGGGGAACGATGATCCAAAATCCCGGAACAAACACCGGACCGTCCAGAAAGGACACATGGGCCATGTCTACGGCTCGGATGCGCAGGGAAGGCCGCTGACGGGCATAATCACGGGCTTTCCCCCAATGTCCCCACTCTGAGAATGAACCCCGCAGGTGAAGCACAGATGTCTTCATTTATGGGTGTGGGAGAGAATCAGAATGGCCCATGCCTTGCCAATGTGAAAATACAGATGCCAGAGAGGTGGCGGGGAGGGGGGGGGGAGACAAGATGAGCATCCCGATATCTCAGCAGCAGGTGTGAGTCACAGGATGCTGGGGAGCAGCCAGAATCAAGGTCTAAATCAGTGAAGCCTATTGATTAGAGATACCAACCGAGCCCCACCCCCCATCCCTCTTCACTCTGGGAAGAGTTGACTAAGGGCTGGCGGGAAGGGGCGGGGCATCTGGCTCCTTGTAGAAGCCTTTCCCGTCTGATGTTCAATGCGCATGGATCATCTGGAGTGAAAGCCTAATTCTTTTAACAAGGCGTTAGCCTCCACATTCCAACGGGCTTATGATAAGCAGGCGCTTCCTACTTGAAAGCGCCCATCCCTCCCTCTTCAATCCGTTTCAAAAGCTGCACCCGAAAGAAGTCCGTGGTCAGTGGGACAGGCTGGTAGCCTGTTGGGAACAAGCTTTCCCAGTGGCACAAACCCAGAAGCCACTTCTACTAGGAGGTGCGGGCCATCCCAAGCCTCTGGCTTATGCAGAGAAGCTGGCGCGGGATGCCAGATGTGGGTCGGATTACACAAGCCACTTTCAACATCAAGACTGCAAACTGTCACAGAAAAAACACGCGACGCGGGCTCTGGAAGTGAGGTCCTTCCTCTCCTTGGGCTTCCTGCCACGGGCCCCCTGCCCCTCTCCATTACCACCTCCTCGATGCAGGAAGGCCCTGGCCCTAAATCCAACCATGTCACTCTCTGGCTCGGAGTTCTCCCTTGGTTCTTCCACAGAGTCTCCAGGGCGGACTCTGTGCCTAGCCATCAGCTTCCTTTAACTGAGGGTCCTTTCCTGCCAACGCAATTCGCTCAGAAAAACAGCTCCCCGGGCTGCTGGCCTGAGCCAGGCTCCCAGCCAGCTGAGCCTGGTCGGTGCTGTTCCACCTGCCCGCAATGCCCTCCCATTCCTGTCTGGCCAACGAGGTCGGCATTTCCGCTTCGCAGATTCAGGCCTAGCCCTGCCTCCATGAGAATGTTCTCTCTCCTTTGCCCAGATGGATTCACACCCCCTAATCATCACTGCATTTATATTGTTTCTTTCCCTTTCTGGTTCTCCGAAGACGAGGGAGGCCCTTCTGTCTTTGTGTCTCCAAGTTCTAAAAAACAGCCACTAGGATAACAATGACACCAACCAAGACTCAGTTCTTAGAATGGGTCGGACAGCCCGGCCGGCATGGCTCAGTGGTTGAGCGTCAACCTATGAACCACGGGGTCATGGTTTGATTCCGGTCAGGGTACATGCTCAGATTTGTGGGCTCGATCCCCAGTGTGGGGCGTGCAGGAGGCAGCCGATCCATGATTCTCTCTCATCATGGATGTTTTTATCTCTCTCTCTCCTTCTCCCTTCCTCTCTGAAATCAATAAAAATGAATGTATTTTTTATTTTAATTTTTTTTTTTTTTTTTTTTTTTTTTACAGAGAGGAAGGGAGAGGGATAGAGAGATAGAAACATCGATTAGCTGCCTCCTGCACGCCCCCCACTGGGGATGTGCTTTCAACCAAGGTACATGCCCTTGACCGGAATCGAACCCGGGACCCTTCTGTCCGCAGGCCGACGCTCTATCCACTGAGCCACACCGGTCAGGGCTGAATGTATTTTTTTAAAAATGCCCCCCAGAAACCGAGGCTCAGAGAGGTCCATCTGCCCAGCCCAGAGCCACACAGCCAGCAGGAACCAGAAGTCGGGCCTCCTGCCTACAAATCCAGTTCACTTGTCCTCACTCGGTGCTAACGAAGTGCTTTGCTCAGGAGCCACCCTCGAAAGTGGGCGCCTCCTTCCCTAGAGGGAAACACCACTCCTCACCTGGGGACACAGCAAGTCACTGGAATGCAATGAACTGTCTGTGCACCAACCTTTAAAGAGACCCAACCCTGCACCCTTCTCCGGTTCCTGGGCAGGGGAACATCTGGAAGTTTAAAGCACTGAACACCTGGGCGACATTCTCCTCCTTGAAAAGCATCATCTATTTCTCCAGCTGTCAATCTGGGGGGCGGGGGGAGGGCACAAGTTTGCAGCTATGGGTCTCTTGGCTGGGAGGGAGTGTGTGTCTGCCCTGGGCCCCATGACCTACTAGGGTAGATGGCATGAGTCTGCCGCTCGCCCACTCTCACTAAGTCCCAGCCGGCTCTGGGGCGTCCCTTCCCCACGGCCCATCAGGTCTGCGGGAGGGGTGATGGCTGGGCATGAACCTGTGTTTCTCATCTAAGCAGGGATTCACCCCCAAATTGGCCGACCTGGGGGCTCAGGACAGAACCCGTGGGCGTAACCACACCTCAAACATCTCTAAAAAAGGCAGAGTTCCAAAGACAGGAGCCCGGCCCGCCCCTTAGAACCTTCTCAATCCAGTGACATTCCGGAGCGTGAAAGAATGCGGATGAGCCCCGGCCACTGCCAGATGGGACCGATGTGATCAGCATATCAGACCCCACTTCCGCCACTTCAGCTCACGTGGGGGACTTCCCCCTACCGCTCTGTGCTCCGGGAGGGCTGGGCAGGGCTGACATTAATGAATTTCTCCCAAGTGCCCCAAGCTCTTCCTCATTGCTCAGTCAGCTACCGGGAGCCGAGCCCTGAGGTAGACAGAGATGGCCTGTAGACAGGAGAACACACCTGCAGGGGCTGTTGAGACACACAGATCCTCAAGTCTGACTATCGGGCTTCACCTCCTGGCTCTGGCCCCTGCCAATAACTGGTCATATTCTGCTTCCTCCGAGGAGGGGAGGGCTCACAGGTGTTTATGGACTACTCGGCTTTGTGGCTAGCCTATACATTATGTCTATTCCCCCATAGATATCAATAGAACATAATGAACTAATCATTGAAGCTCTATGAAATTTGCTCGCCAATGTTGTCACGCCAAGGATGTTTGCTAGTTATTTCCTTTTCAAGAACCACATCTCCTGACCTGGCCGGTCGCTCGGTGGTTAGAGCATCCGCCCACGGACCAAAGGATAAAGGGTTCCATTCCCTCCCTGGTTGGGCTCAAGCAGGAGGCAAACAATCGATGTCTCTCTCACATCGATGTTTCCCTCTCTCTCCCCGCTCCTTCCCTCCTTGTCTTCTCCCTCCCTTCTAATCTTCTAAAAAATAATCAATGGAAAAAATAATCCTCCGGTGAGAATTTTTTAAAAAGCAGCACAACTCCTGGAGAAGCCTTTGAAAGTGACGTAATGGGTCGGAATGTCCAGGGTCGGGGCACTCTGACCCCTGTGAGCTGAGCGTTCCCCTCCGCTGCTGGGAAGTGAGCGAAGCACATCCAGCTGGATGAGATAACACACAGAGAAGGGCTGAGCAGAGACACTAGCCCGGGGTGAACGGTGGCCACTGGAATCCGAAGGATGAAGGCTCGGGGCGGTCTGGCAGCTGGTCAGGACATGCACTCTGCGGCTTCTGGCTGGCTGGCCCCGGCTGAGTTTGCTACCATGTCTGAGCCTCATACCAAAAAGCACAGGCGACAAAAGCAAAACGAGGTAAAGTAGACTCCATCAAAATTAAAAACACCTGTGCATCAGGGGGGGGCCCTTTCAAGACAGTGAAAAGAAACAGAACAGAATGGGACAAAGATCTGCATGTCATACATCTGAATAGGGGTGCATCTCCGTAATATATAAAGAACTCTCACAAGTCAACAACAACCAAAAACCACTCTCCAAACGAGATATGCGAGTGGCCAATAAATCACTGAGAAAGATGTTCAGCACCACTAGTCATCAGCGAAATGCAAATCAAAACCACTGTGAGGTGCCATTGCATATGTGTCCCAATGGCTATTATTAAACGCAAAACAAAACACACAGAATATAGTAAGTGCTGGTGAGGATGTGGGGAAATGGGGGACGCCCGTGCATTGCTAATGGGAATGGAAAATGGTGCAGCTGCCAGGGATGACCGTCTGGCAGTTCCCTCCCAAAACCAAACCTGGGGTGACCACAGGTAAGCCGTTTTATCACAGCTGGTAATAATGCTGAATCGAAGGGTGCCGCATCGTAACTGCGTGAAGGCTAGAGTATCACCTCCGCGCATTTTTGCTTTTACTCCGCGTCTCTCCGAGGCAAGGACGGGATCTTCCAAACTACACAGTCCATGGTGCTTCTTTTTGACCCCCCCAACACCAGAGCCTGGCACAGTTCGGGGCACATATTAAGCCCCTACCGTTCCCCAACCTGTCATACCTTTCTGACCTGCTCCTCCACTATGCTCCGAAAGACAGCACCATGGAAGCCCTGCTCTGGAAGGGGCGGGCTTTGTTCACCGTGGGAGCTGATTAGCTCATTTCTTTCAGCAATGTTGCCAGGACAGCCCACCATCAATGACGAGAAATCTGAACTCAGGCCTGTCCCCCTAAGGCCAGCAGCAATGGCCAACCCAGTGGTCGGCAAACTGCGGCTCGCGAGCCACATGCGGTTCGAGAGCCACGGTTTGCCGCTCTGTTGACTAATGAGTTTGCTGGCCACTGGGCTAACCCACTGGGAGGCCGAAGAAGGCAGGGAGCCGCCAGGAAACCACAGCTGCTGAATAGCCCACCAACACCTTCCCCGCCCAGCAGGATGCAGAAGAGCTGGTTTCCAAGAAAAGGAAGGAAGGAAGGAAGGAAGGAAGGAAGGAAGGAAGGAAGGAAGGAAGGAAGGAAGGAAGGAAAAGAAAAAGCCAAGATGTATTGATGGTGCAGAGAGGGAAGGGGAAAGGAAAGAACAGTCTAGAATCTCAGGAATTATTACTTTTCCAGGCACACATTGCCAATCCCAAAAAAACAATTCCAAGGGGGGAAATGTTAAAACTGTGCATGCGGAAGGTCTTTGCTCAGGTGAGGCATTCAAGCCAGGTAAGACTGAAGCAGGGAGCCCAGCGGCCAGTGTGACTCAGTGGTTGAACATCCACCCATGAACCAGGAGGTCACAGAGTTCGATTCCCGGTCAGAGCACATGCCCCAGTTTCGAGCTCAACCTTCCGGTAGGGGGCGTGCAGGAGGCAGCCGATCAATGATTCTCTCTCATCCGTGATGTTTCTGTCTCTCGCTCCCCCTGCCTTCCTCTCTGAAATCAATAAAAACAGATTTTAAAAAATAAAAACAGAAAGCGGAAGCTTTGGCAACAAGGGCATCGGGAAAAGCGTTGAGGGGGTTGGGCTGGATCTGTCTGTGAGTCCGCACTTCCTGCTGCTCTCTCCTGGGCCCACCTGGTGCATTTACATAACCCGCTCACCCTCCTAAGCAGACTGGTTTGAGAGCCCTGGCAGGAACCCACATGGGCCACACAACGCAATGTGGTGTGAGCTGTGAGAGGCAGGGTGCTTGGAGGGGGTGGTCACACAAGGCTAGAAAGGAAGAAGGAATGCTTCCTGGAGGAGGCGACCCCGAAGCTGAGACAGAAAGCACAAACAAGAGGTGGTCAGGGGAGCCAGTGGGAAAGTTAGAGATGAATCTGCAGGCAGCAGCCCTCTGAAGAAGCACATCGACCAAACCTTCAACCGTAGTCAAGCCCCACCGCCACCAGGGGCCCGGGGCCAGACCAGCCTTCCTTCTGATCCAAGCTGAGGCGTCCAGGGGCCAAAGCACGCAGCCCTCAGGGTCGGGAGAGCTGGGGTCCGCATCCCCGCTCCACCATTCAGGCTCACGCAGCAGTTCCATCACTCCTCCTGCCGGCCTATTCTGCAGCTGGTCCTAGAACTAATCACGCCGAGCCATTCAACGCCAGGAAGTCCCTGAGTTTCCGGATGTAGTTTGTCCCTCTCTGGGGTCCGGAGGAAGGCAGGAGTGGGGGCAGGGAGACACTCAGGACCTGCCTCTCGGCTGGGAGACGGGTTCTGGCACGAGTGATGTCAGGTCTTACCGCCGGACCCAATATGACAGTGCTGGGTATGGGAAATCCTTCAGGTATAAAAGGCCAACACCCAACTGGGCTATCTAAGCCGTGGCTGCCAACACGATCTCCATGTGTTACAGTGACTGGAACAGAGACCTCCCCTTGACCTCGGCACCCCTTGCTTTAAAATAAATAAATAAATAAATCAAACAAAACTTTGCTTTTTCCTTTTTTTACGGAATGAGCACGTGGGCAAAGCCTGTGATTGGGAAAGCCCGGACGGCATGTGGAGAGAAATGACAGGCAAGAGATCTTGCCTTTGACCTACCTGGAGCCCAGAGGAGGCTCAGGCCACTGGGAACGCTGCCCACTGCAAAAAAAGGGGCTTTTCATCCCCAGAGCACAGGCCTGGGAAGCCACGTCCTCCTAGGTGTCCCGAGGCAAAGGCCGAAGGCCGCCCTGCAGTGGGGGGAGGGGTGTGAGGGCCCTGGGTCCCCAGGGTCCAGGGGTAAACCAGGCCAGGGCGCTCTGGCCTCCGCCTCCTGGGTTTTCCATGGACCCAGTGCAATGGTCTGTGGTATAGAGTGAGGCGTCCCAAGGACAGGGAATGGATCGGTGGGAGGGAGGACGGGCTGAAGTGATCCCCAGGCGGCCGTGGCCCTGCGGGATGAGCCGGTAGTTCCGTGGGGGCTGTGGCCGTAAGGGCAGGAAGGAGGGCCTCTGACCCCACAGCTGCCCTTCCATCAAAGTCCTTCCTCACACGGGACCTTTTCCTTGTCCTCGGTCCTTCTGAAAGAAGGGAAAAGCCGAGTATCCAGCCATAAGGGAACTGGTGCACTCCCAGCTACATTAACTGGAATGTTCTTCAGACTCCAGGCTGGCGACTCCAGGTGTGGGCAGATGTCTCTGCAATGCCACTCTCCTCTCGCCCCTGCCCCTGTTCAAACCTTCCACAGCTCCCTGCCGCCTGCAGGACCAAGTGCAAGCACCTCTGCTGGGTTCGGAAGGCCCCTGGCGACCTCTTTAGGGAACCCTTCCAACCACACCCTCCAGGCAGAAGTGCTTTCTGTCTCCCAAGTGAATCCATCCCCTGCCGCGCCCCCACTGCTAAAGCGAGGGCTCAGGTCCCTAGGCTAGAATACTGCAGTACAGCCTGCAAAGGAGCCTCCAACTCCCACTGTCAGCCATCCAACCCCTTGTCTTCCTCACAGGAAGGTCAATCAGCTCAGTGGTTGAGCATGGACTCTGAATCAGGAGGTCAAAGGGCGATTCCCAGTCAGGGCACATGCCTGGATTGTGGGCTTGATCCCCAGTGTGGGGCGTGCAGAAGGCAGCCGATCAATGATTCTCTGTCATCATGGATATTTCTATCTGTCACTCCCTCTCCCTTCCTCTCTGAAATCAATAAAAATATATTTTTTTAAAAAAGGTCAATCAAATCAGGCTCCACCCACTCAGCAGCTCCTAATGGCTTGGAATAGTGCTTAGGACCCTCCAGGACCTGGCATCTGCCCCCATGGACCCCACGCTGTGTCTCTATGCCAGGCATTCACTCCACTCCACCCAAGGGAACCTCCTGATAATAGAAACCCCCCCCCCCAAAAAAAAATTTTTTCCTGTCTTGGGTCTTTCCCTCACACTACTTTTAAAAGAAATGTTAAGAACCTAAAATTTACAACCACGAACATGTTGTCATATGCACTACATATATGCATACATATACATACCCTCTCCTTATATTTTCAAAATGTGTGAGTGATATAGGTGCCTGTACTGTCTTTTTAAAAAGCCCTCAAGGGAAAGTCAAGGTGACCTGTGACCCTCACCGCCAGCCCTATTCCCTCCTCCCGACCCAATGATGGCCTAGATCCCACCAGCCCATCTCTCAAGGTTCCCATCCATCTCCAAGGACCCTTTAGCAACAAAGAGCACGAGCTGCGAATGCTCAAGTTCACCTAGGAGCGGGCTGCACAGATGTTTCCGATTTTGCTGCCTGCTGCCAACTGGTCTCTCCGCCGACCTCACACGCTGGCTCGCCGAGTGGGGGATCCTGTCACCCGGCCTCGCCAAGACTTGAGTCAGGCTTCCTATTTCTGGCACTTCTTAAAATATGAAAACGTACCCCCTGGGAACAACCCAAGTGCCCTTCGCCTGGAGGATGGGGGAAGAAACAGCCGCAGAACAGACAGCACTCCGCAACCTAAAGGACCTCACGGCCGCGCCCCGCCACAGCATGGGAGGACCACGCAGGACGCCACCCGAGAGAAATCACACTAAAAGGGCTTCGTACCGTAGGATGGACGCATTTATATGAAAAGGGCAAAACGCCACGGACAGAAAACACGTCAGCGGTTGTTAGGAGGTGGGGGGAGACTGAGCCCAGAAGGGCAGGAGGGAAGTTCGGGGGGCGATGGAGACGGGTGACGGGTGACGGTGAGGACTCCAGGACGGTGCTACACAGCTGCCTGCATCCTCCCAAGGCCAAGCCCTGCACTAGAAGGGTGAACTCTGCTGCATGTAGTTCGGACCTCGGTAAGCCTCCCCGTATTGGCGAGGCTGAAGCCTTTCACACGCCCTGTGCGTTTAGCTCTCTTCTTTGGAGAACTGCTGGCTCATGTGTTTTACCCACTTTGCTTTGAGATTGGCTTTTTTTTTTTTAAGATTCTTTTTTTAATATATTTTTTTCTTTCTTTCAGAGAGAAAGGGAGAAGGCGAGAACGACAGAAACATCGACGATGAGAGCGGCTGCCCCCAGCATGCCCCACGCGGGGGATGGAGCCTGCAACCCGGGCCTGTGCCCTTGACCGGAATCGAACTGGGACCCTTCAGTCCTCAGGCCAACGCTCCTTCCACTGAGCCAATCTGGCTAGGGCTTAATTATGTTTCTTATTGATTTCTTGAGAGAGAGGAAGGGAGAGGGACAGAGAGATAGAAACATCCATCGGCTGCCTCCTGCATGCACACCCCCCCCCCCCCCCCACTGGGACTGAGCCTGCAACAGGCAGGCGGCCTCACCAGAATCCATCTGTGACCTCCTGGTTCCTGGGTCGATGCTCAACCACTGAGCCACACCCTCCGGGCCAACTGTTTGGGTTGTGTGTTTTTTTTTTGTTATTGACTTTCAGGAACTCTTTGTTTTTTATTATTATAGCTTTTTTTTTTTGCTTACTGTGCTTTTTTTTTTCTTTAATATATAGGGTGTTCCCCCCAAAAAATGTATACACACTTTGAATAATTATAAAGGCAGTGTTCGTACTTCAACTACGTCTTCAAACTTCCAGTAGCATTTTAGGATGAATTTCCTTTGATCAAAGCTTAGTCTGGCTGCAAAGAAAGAGACATCAATTGAGCTGTCAGCTGTTAAACTGTGTATACATGTTTCTGGGGCACTGTGAACTAGTATAGTCATTTTTACCAATCTTTTCATTATAGTCATATTTACCAATCTTTTCATTTTACTTATGCTTTTCTCCTTCTCTGGTTAACTTCTCCCAAGTCTTCATGGCTCACTCAAATCCCCTCACTCCAAGTAAACTATCCTCTCACATTATTCTACTTCATATTCCTTACAGAATGTAATTTTTTGTGGATGCTCACTTCTTTGTCTCCCAATAAAGTAATAAGCTCCTTCAGAACAGGGACCATTATCTGTTTTGATCACTATCGAATACCTCACACTAAAACCGTACTTGGCTCACCACAGGCATATCACAAATATCTGCCGAATAAATGGCAGTAAAGAAAAAGTCACACAGGTGCATCTGACATGTGTAAACATATGTCTAGCTTGTATATGTCTGCGCTATACATGAATGTTCATGACATATCCCTTCATCATGGACAGCAACAAACATTACACATCTTACCAAAAAGAAAAATATAGCTTCAGTGTAAATCTCCGGGGGACACAATATTTACCTAAAACTTGAAAAATATTGAGAGGCTCTGATGCAATAATCCCAGTCCTGGGGATTTACCATTTAAAAAAAAAAAAATGAACTGAAAAACAGAAAACTTGACATATATAGAGCCTATTATGAGTTAAGCATCCCAATCAACTGATTAAGTAAACAATAAAACGGTCACGGAACAGAATAATAAAACATTATCTATCCAATAAAAGTACTACGGACAAAGTATATCCAATATTAATCAGAAATGCTTATAACTCGGTGATAACTAAGAAAAGTCAGGATGTGTATTTTACAAGTATAGGGTGTTATAATTGCAACTACTTTCTTAAAAGGACAATAAAGATAAAACAGTGGTGTATTTAACTCAAGAAATAATATTTGTCTTTTTTACAGACCTTTTCCCCAGAATCTTAAAGATAAGCTTATATTTCTGTCATGTGAGGAAAGATGGTTTAAGTTTCCCTAGTCACAGTTCTGCCCACCATGAGCCCGGAATCCTAACTCAGGCACCTCCCATCCGAAGCCCACCTGCTTCTGTCTAAAGGTAAATCTGGGAAGTCACTCCTGGTTACAGTCCTTGGAAAGGACCCGGCGTTTGCAGGGCACTTTAAACAAATGGCTTCTGGCCCAGCCAGCGGGCTCAGAGGTTGAGCACTGACCTATGAATCAGGAAGGAGGTCATGGTTCAATTCCCAGTCAGGGCACATGTGGGCTCGATCCCCAGAGCGGGGCGTGCAGGAGGCAGCTGATCAATGATTCTCTCTCATCATTGATGTTTCTATCTTTCTCTCCCTCCCCCTTCCTCTCTGAAATCAATAAAAATATATTAAATACATAAATAAGTAGCTGGCTTCTGTCTGGTCTCGAGTCCCCCACCCTCCAGCCCACCTGGCTGCCTGGCTCTCCCACCTCAGCCACAGTCCAGAGGCACAGGGCCCTCCCTTCTCTGTCTGCAAGTTCATTACTGAGCCCACAGACCCCTCACCATTTCCCTCCTGGGCAGGGATTCTCAGCCACACCCCACCTGGCTGCCCGGGGCCCCATTTCGACCTGTCTTCCCTCCACCCTAGTAGGGATCAACCATCTGCCTCTCGCCCACACTTGGGGGCTTCTTGGAGCCAGGGATGGTTTCTTGTTCCCTGCAGGGCCCCCTGTACCTGGCACTCAGTCACTCACCCCATCCACGGAATGCCTACCATGTATGTCCCAGGCACTGTCCTAGTCCCCTGTCCAAGCGAAATACATGTGAGCCACATGCACTTTTAGATTCTCTAGCAGCCACATTAAAAAGAAAAGTTAAAACCGGTGAAATTAAATTAAATGACGTATCATATTTAACGTAACAGACCCAAAGTTTCATTTCAAGATAAGGAATCCGCATGAAAGGATCTGCTAATGAATGATTTCACAGCCTATTTTGGTACAGAGTCTTGGAACGCCAATGTGTATTTCACACGGACAGCGTGCCTCCCTTCAGCCTAGCCTCACTGTGGGTGTTCGGGGGCCACAGAAGGTGGGGGGGGGGGCCACCAGCCAGCACAGCGCAGTTTACGTGCTTGTGGACACAGCAGTGAAGTGTCCAGAAGCCCAGGACTTGCGGCCACGCCGCCCCCACTACCAGCCTGGACCTGCACCTGACGCTTCTGACTCGGATTTCGTTTCTTCTCTACACAGCGGCCAGACGGGTCCTTTCAAAAGCTGAAGCGGCTCAGATGGGCTTTCTGTTGAAAACCCTTCAGGGGCTCCCCGTTGCACTAAGTACAAGGCAATGCCTTAGCCAGTGGTGGGCAAACTCATTCGTCAACAGAGCCCAATGTCAACAGTACAACGATTGAAATTTCTTTGGAGAGCCACATTTTTTAAACTTAAACTTCTTCTAACGCTACTTCAACATAGACTCGCCCAGGCCATGGTATTTTGTGGAAGAGCCACACTCAAGGGGCCAAAGAGCCGCATGTGGCTCTCGAGCCGCAGTTTGCCGACCACGGCCTTAGGCTGAAGACTTCATAGAAGCCCCACCCCAACCCCCGGCACCGGCCCAGGTTTCCCAGCTGCCTCTGTCCGCCTCGCTCAATCCACGCCAATCAGCCTCCTCCTTCAGCTCCCCCGGATCCTGCTCTGCCCACGGCCTGAAACACCACCCTCCACACTAACCCCATCTCCTTCAAGAGGCTCCAATGTCAGCTTCTCCATGCAGCCAGGCCTACCCCACAGACCCTGGCCCTGCTCCCCTCACCCCCACAGAGCACAGGACCCCCTAATACACGCTGACTGCCCTTGTTCCTTATGTCTCCGCTTCCTCATCGGTCCATCCCAGCTATAACGTAAGCACCGTGGGCACGGAAATCTCCGGAACCTTTTTATGTTCCTTTCTGCACCCCCAACACCAAGGTCAGTGCTTTGGCTCAGAGCAGGCCCACCATCAATATGTGCTTCCTTGATGAAAAGAAGGAAATGACTTGCTGGAAGCCCTCCGCCTTCTAGAGTGTCCAGTTTAGTGGGAGAAGGCAGATATCTGGAACATCCCGTCACGCTGAGGACTGCCTTCGTTTGCCGGAGTTGCCACAACAAAATACTGTGGGCGGGGCAGCTTAAACAATAGCAATGTCTTTCTCAGGCTTCTGGAAGCGAGGAAGTCCAAGGTCAAGGTTCCGGTTGACGAGGTCTCTGGTGAGAGCTCTCTTCCCGGCTAGTAAGAAGCCACCTTCTTGCTCTCTGTCCTCACAGAGGGAAGGGAGCTCCCTGCTGTCGCTTCTTCTTCTCTTACCATGAGGGCCCCATCTCTCCCTCATCACCTCCCCAAGGCCCAGTCTCCACACACCATCACACCGGGAGTGAGGTTTCAACCTACGAATTTGGGAAGGGAACCAACATTCCGTCCACAACATGTCTGATGGGAAAAAAATAAACAAATAACACCCAGGAGGAAAAGGGGGAGAAAGGGAGGTTGCCGTTTTATGAGGCAGCCGCCCAGGGAAAATCATCATCGTCATAACAACAAATACAGCAATTACCACGTGTGCAGTAATGACCACGTGCCAGGCCCTGCGCGGAGCACCCTCCATCCGTTAACACGGGTGCCGGGCCCCTCGGCACCGGGGCCCATGTGGTTCGCGGGGCTTGGACTAGATGGCAGGGACTGCTGTCTCTTCTGCAGCTCCAGCGTCTAGGACGCCTGCTCACCGCTTAGCAAATGAGTGGATCCATCAATGAATCGATCTTAAAACAGAACAGCAAATGTCGGTGGGGGCTCACTTACCAGGAAAAGGGAGTCCTGGAGAAGAATAAATAATAACAATTGCTTTGCTGTCTTACTCAAGAGCTGACTTCCTCTGTGCTAAGAGCTTTGCCCCATCCCTGGGAGGGAGAGTGTCCGCCCCAGTGCAGAGGAAATGGATGCACAGAGTGCAAAGGCAGGGTGCCCTCTGATGCCTGCCCCTCTGAGACCTGCTCCTGCAGCTCTCCGGACTTCCTCCCTCTTTCTCACATGAGCCAGCATTCCTTCCAGATGCCTGCAAAGAGCTCTAGTGAGGGCGTTGCCACTCCGAGGCTCTGACCAGAACGTTACACCTTTACACGTTAAAATGCACTCAGAAACCACCACTCCAAGCCGCCACAGGAAGTCGCAAACCCCGATAATTAGAACTAATAATATTAGCTACCCTCTGAGTGCGCCCTGGGAGCCCAGGCCCTCTGCTAACGGCCTGCTGTTCTCCCGCTATTGCGCTATTTCCTCCTCCTCACAGCAACCTGGGAAGTTGGCGCTTTATCCTCCCCACCTTATAGAGGAGGAAACCTGGGCTTAGAGAGGCGAAGCAACCTGCCCCCAAGGAACCCAGATCCGTGCCGCCCTTCAGCTTTCCCACAGGCCTTCTGCCTTCTTCTTCCTCCTCCTTCAGTGTGCTTTTCTGGGGGACAAACCCTCCACACCCTGTTTCTCACCTAAGAGGGCAAGCACTGTAGGCTGAGCACCACTTATTTCCTTGAAAACAAAACAATTCTGACAGCCACGCAGTTCAGCCAAGTCCCAGGGCTGGGTGAGCCACCAGCCCTGTGAAGACGACTCCCCCCCACAGCCGGCTGCCCGCTGCACTCAAGTTCATGGTCAAGGAGGGAAAAGAGGCAGGTAAACAAATAATACTGCAGCGCAGATAACCCACCAGGTACCAGCCAAACAATACCCCATAACCACCACCACCACCACCCCCTCCCAAAAAAAAGGAGGAAGAGAAAACAAAAGAAAGCCCACTCAGAATTCTGCAATTAATAAATGACTGAGCGTGGACACGGGTATTAGGGTGGTGAAGACCTGGGGGTGTGGGCAGGGGCTGGGAGGAAGGGGGGGAATGGGAGAGATCTATAATACTATCAACAATAAAAAATATGTATATATTAAAAAATAAAAATAAAAAATGACTGAGATCACTGTTTTTTATGACCTAGCATTGCTGTTGTTTTTTTAATTTATTTTATTTTAATTTTTTTTGTTTTGTTTTTTTGTTTGTTTTTTAATTGATTTTAGAGAGAGGGGAAGGGAGAGGGAGGGAGAAACATCGATTGGCTGCCTCCTCCAAACACCCCAACTAGGGCTCTCGCCCACAACCTGGGCACGTGCCCGGACCGGGAATCACACCTGCGACCTTTTGGTGCACGGGACGATGCTCCGACCAACTGAGCTACCCCCGTCAGAGCTGTTTTCTGGTTTAATGATAAAGCTGAGAGAGGGGCCACCACACTCTTTGTGTTGTTAGGGTCACTGCTGCACCTAAACACACCCAGGACAGAGGCAGGTACCCGGAACAGGTGGGGGTCGGGGGAGGCGACCTTATCACCTGCAGAAAGAGTTCTAGCTCCCACCCACTGCGAAGGGTCACAGCAATGCCATGCTGGTCACAAAGCCACCACCTAGCTGTGTGACCTGGGTGAATCTTCTTAACCTCTCTGAGCTGTGGGTTAAGCAATAATCTGTAAAATAGCAATAATAATAATAATCCTGTCTTACCTGTTGGGAGATTAAACGAGATAATACATCTAAAGCATTTGGAACTGAGGTGAGCCCACAGTAAGAAATCCATCCTCACTAGACATTTTATTATATCTGCCTCGTGGGGTTGCAGGGAACATAAGCTGCAAAGAACATTCTTGGCATGATACACAATTTTAATGTTATGGGAGCTACTATTTTTGTTGTTATTAGTAATTACTATACTGTTACTAGTTACTTGGGGCCAGAAAAACAGAAGAGACAGAGGAGGTACCATCCAAGAACACGTTTTAGCCGTTTTCTCCTGTAAGGCCTGGAATTTCTGAAGTTTTCAAGGGAAGGTGTTGAATCAATGCGACCCATCAATAGTCAGAATTATTCTAGGCCTAGCCGGTTTGGCTCAGTGGATAGAGAGTCGGCCTGCGGACTGAAGGGTCACGGGTTTGATTCCGGTCAAGGGCATGTACCTTGGTTGCAGGCTCGATCCCTGGCCCCGGTTCGGGCGGGAGCGGGAGGCAACCAATTGATGTGTCTCTCTCACATCGATGTTTCTCTCTCTCTCTCCCCCTCCCTTCCACTCTCTATAAAAATCAATGGGAAAATATCCTCGAGTGAGAATTAATAACAACAACAAAAAATAGTCAGAATTATTCTAGAGCCGTGGTCGGCAAACTGTGGCTCGTGAGCCACACGCGGCTCTTTGGCCCCTTGAGTGTGGCTCTTCCACAAAATACCACGGCCTGGGCGAGTCTATTTTGAAGAAGCGGCGTTAGAAGAAGTTTAAGTTTAAAAAATTTGGCTCTCCAAAGAAATTTCAATCGCTGTCCTGTTGATATTTGGCTCTGTTGACTAACGAGTTTGCCGACCACCGTTCTACAGTATTGCTCTGTTCCCACCTTGGGTCGGGGTGCCCTGCAGACACTGAGTATATAAAGATGGGGGTCTTGATCTCTTAAAGAGATCACAAACCAGCATGGGAAGGGGGTGGGGGGGGGAGATGAGGGAGAGTGCTATGTCTGTACCCGACTGTGAGAGGAAATACAAAATAAAAAGCCGCGTGTCCAGGAGGGTGTCTGACATCAAAAACACACCCCGTGAAGCGAACAGGCCAGGCAATGAGACTAGGGACCGGACCTGGCAACTATCCAAGGTCCTCACTGCCCCAGGAAAGGGCTGATCTGCCTTTGGTCTGACCAAATGCAGGGTCCCTCAGACAAGGAGGAAGAAAGGAAGGTGACGTATCCCCCAGGAGACCCCTTAGCTGAGCCGTCCGAGCACAGTGTCCACCCCGGGCAGGCAGGAGGCCCTGGGCATGGTGACACGGGCTCCCGAGGCCAGCCAGCCGGTCCTCCTGCCATTCAGGAGGATAAAAGCTGGAAGCACAAGGGCCTGGCTGGATGTGGACGGCGATATTGACCAGCAACCACACAAACCATGGCAGGGGTGGGTGGTGGGGGGGGAGGGGGGTCAGATATTCCAGAACCAACCAAGGAAAAAGCTCCCTCTTTCCAGCCCAGAAAAGCTCCGGGCAGGAGCACAAGCGCACACCACACAGCTTGGAGGAGCGGGGGAGGGGGGGGGAGAGGGGGAGGGCGATCAATGAGAAAAAGAAACTGAGAGAAGCCTGCTGTATGCAAAATCCTGCCCTCGAGGTAGGTAAAGCCACCATAACAATGCAAAGTCGCCCTTAACCAGGCAAAGCAACAAGGTGACCACATAAGCAAGTGGCCTCTGGGGTGGGTGGGCACAGCCTGAGGATGGGCACTGGACCCCCCTAGCCCTGCCACCCCCCAGTCTAGGGCGTGGAATGCCGGCTGGGCCCTCTCGCCAGTGGCTTAGGCCACGAGGCAGTGCTCACCTTCAAGATGGAACTCCTCTCAGACAGCGGAGACCAGGCCACGAGGCTCCGGCCAGCCATGAGGCCCCGGCCAGCCCGGGATTCTGTGTTTCCTGCTGCTTCCAGGGACCTTTTTTTGCTCCTAATACTTTCAGGAAGTTCCACTCCGGGTTCACAGGATCCATACAACCCCCCCAACTCCATGGGTGGGAGCTTTAGACACACGGATGAGCTGTGACCACAGGACTGTGTCAAATGAACAAGCCTCAACTTGTCACAGCCAGTATGCAAAAGAGGCCTGCATCATCCTATAACAAACAGCAAAGCCACACCGGCCCTGCGTCCCCAGGGCCCCCGCCCACCCACCCCACACAAACAGACTGTTCTCCATGGTTCCCTCCAACCCCCCAGCAGCTCCGGCAGCCTGGACTCGCTGGTGGCGAGGCGGGTGAGGGGTGCCTGCCCGCCTCCCTCTGGAAAAGAGATCAGGAGGAACCACCCAAACCTCACCCTCTCCTCCCTAAAGACTCTCTCATCTTCTAGAAGGGCCTAGAAGCCAGGGGCTAGAATAAACAGAAGAATATTCCACGGCTGCAAACCCCTCAGGAAAATGCGTGCTGTATCCCATGCACCGGACACATGCAGCCTCATGGCTGCCCTTCCTGCAAGTCTACACCCGGCCACAAACACTGGCATAAGTCAGAGCACATTAGCCGAGGGAGGGCAACCCTAATTAGATCCACAGCCCATCCCCAAACAATTACCATGATAAGGGGCACCCAGCAAATCTGGAAATACGATGCAAAAAGTTTCAAAGACCAGAGTTGCTGAGTTTTGGGAAATCACCTTGTGGGGGGGGGGGGGGGGGGGGGCGGAGGGAGAGGATGGTCTAAGGATCTAAGGATGGAGGAAGCATCCTATGGGTCCCAGACTTCTGGTTTCACCAGAGGGGCCTCCAAACCGCACCTGCGACCCCACCTCGGTGCTGATTGGAGACGGTGTGTGTTTAGAGATGAGGCAATAAAACGTTGGATCAAGTGCATTCAATTCAGAATAATCCCCATGCACGGGCCACTGGATGTCACCATCCACCCCTCCCCCTCTCCCCACCCGCCCGTCTGGAGTCTGGTGATGAGGAAAGTGCACGGTTAACACAGACACGAATCCGGAGCCCCTTCCTCCGTCCAGCTGCTCACTGAGCATCCCTGCCCGCAAGGCCCCGAGCTCCCGAGTTTCCAGAAACGCGGAGGGCAACATGCTAACTTACTGGAAGGTGGATCCAAGCCGTGTCACCGGGGCCGCCGACATCCTTTCCGCGTGGAAATCCACTCGGGGGTGCCTGGGGGGGAGCAGGGCCCGTCCCAGTTCGCGGCCCCTTAGCTGCTCCCCCAGGTCCCGTCCGCCCGGAGCCGGCCGGGCCCGAGGGCCCATGTGCTCGGCGGCCGCACGCGCTCTGCCCGGCGGAGCGCGGGGCAGGCGGGCGGCCCGTGACGTCAGGGCGGCTCGCGCTCCGGGCCGCGGGGGAGGGGAAGCGCGCGCCGCCCGGCCCGCCGCGTGCGTCCTGGGCCCCCGCGCGCGCGGGGTCCTCCCGGCTCCCGCCGCCCCGCCGGCTGGCCGCCCGCCCCGCGAGCCCCTCCGCCGGCTGCCCGGGCCACGCGGGCCACCGAGCCGCCCAAGGCCGCGTGCAGGCGGGGCGGGCCTGGTCCGCACCATGGACCCAGAGGGCGCGGGGGAGGGAGGGCGTGCTCCGCACCGGGATGGGGTCCCAGCAAGCCAGCGCCAACCCACCCCCCCTCCGGGGATGCCCTCTCGCCGTTCCGCGCGCTTTCCGCAGCCCTGCTCTCGGCGCTCCTCCCCGCCCCCCCCCCCCCCCCCCCCACGGCGTCCTGGAGGCAGGGAGCCTTCCCACTTGCCAGATGTGGAAGGCGAGTTCAGTGACTTGGAAGGACCGAGATGCTCTGAGATGGGAATACTTCGCGCAGGAGACCCCTGGCTTTGCTCCATCCCAGAGCCTCCTTGGGTACCACCCGGCATCGGCGGGCCCGGTGAGAGAGGCGCACGCACCTGGCCAGCTCCGTGGCCATCTCCAGCTGGCCCCAGGGGCTGAGGTTTGCCAACCTGTGCAGGGGGCTGGCTGGCTGCGCTGCTCCCTGCACCCGGGAGCATTCAAGTCGAACCTTCTACCCCCAATGGGCTCCCTAAAGGAACTAGAGAAAGCCTGCCCCCTGCGTAGGTGTGTTTATCTCGCTTTCCCGACAGACAGAAGCCCCGAGGCGGGACTGATGCGAGGAGCAGCCTCGGTTCAGGGCAGTAGTTTTTGAGCACTTGCAGGGGGCCAGGCGCCTGCGAGGCGATGGGCAGGGGGGACTGAAAGCCGAGTTAGACACAGACCACAGAAGGAGGTCACCGTCCGTCGGGTGCAAAGATGGGCACGCCTGTGGGCGATGTCAGTATTATGGACGTGAAGGCTGCGCCTGTCCCCTGCCCAGCGCCCCAGCGTAAACGCCGGACTATCTCCCCCAGCAGTTCATCCAACCTAGGGGTCTCCCTTTCCTTCCCTCGTGAATGGTTTTCCTCTCTTGGGGCAAAACAAAACAACAAAACTTAATGCTCCTGTGCGGCCTGCTACACATATTCATGTATAATCCCGAAACATTTGGTTTTTGTTCAGCTCCCCTTGGAGGAGGGGGCGAGGGGCGGGGCTCACTGCGGCTGACAAACCTCTGCCTGCACCCGGACGCTGTGGGAGCCGGGAGATCCCAGCCCTTTCACCACTGGAACGTCCTCCCAGGAGCCACGGGCTGGTCCTCCCAGGAGTCACGGGCTGCCACCCGGGGAAAGCCGCGTCCTCCCGCCAGATGCCCGCAGGCCAGAGAGGCCCAGCTTCTAAGGACTGCCTCTCTGGTCCCTGGTCCCTGGTCCCTGGTCCCTGGTCCCTGGTCCCTGGCCCTGCCGCGGGATCCTTTCTGTGCGCGGGCCTCTCCTGGCTGAAAAGACACCTTGACCCAGACTCGCTCAACCTCGACTTTGATTCACATTTTTTCCTTTTAGAAAATTACACTTTAAAATGAAGAATTTTCAGAAGAAAAAAAAAATACAAAGACGGTATCTTAATAGTTCTATCATCCCAAATGGACTATCAGTTACATTTTGGTATAGCTGCTTCCAATTATGTTTTTAAATCGCTCGGTACAATACATGTGCATTGTAAAAAATGAAAACTATGCAGGAAAATACAGAATATAAGAGAAAATCAAATTTTTATCAGTCAGAAATAACTCTCATGAATATTAGATAAATCCCAGACATCTTTGTAAACATATATATGGCATAGAAATATATATGGATTATGAATATTATATAAATACCAGGCATTTTTAGACATATATATTATAGAAACATATCTACACATATATTATATATATATGGATAAATGCAGGGTTAAAATAAATATCTTAAAACATCAACACCTTATAGTTGCTATTTTAAAATCTAAGATATTTCCTTTTCTTTTAATAGAAGAAAACAAAGCTAACATGAAGCTGATGGAATTGTTAAAAGTTTAGTGTTTGGGTTTTGGTTTGTTTTTTTGTTGTTTTGTTTTTTTACTACATTTCGCTCAATAATTCTGGAAAGATTCCGAAGAGATGATGAAGAAGAAGAGAGTGGAGTAATGGTGTTTTGCTTGGAGATCTCTCCATGTTAGCTAGCAGGCCACTCCCTACTGGGACTTTAGCTCATCGCCTCCCACCTCTCCTCAGGGCACCTCCTACAGCTGTGAGCTGTGCTAATTGTGATTCACTTGCCACCGTCCATTCTGTATCTGAAATGCCCACGCTTACTTGGGATTGGGTCTGTGATTACCGAATGTTATGCTCCCTTTCCTACATCTGCTTCCTTTATCTTCAAAATCCACTCATTCATTTATCACGCACGCACCAGGCACATACAGGACGCGCCAGATCCCTGCTTTTGAGAAGGTTCCATTTGGGTAAGAAGAGGCAGACCAATAAGCCGACTGGCAAGGTACTTTCAACAGTGACAAACGCTATTGAGAGGGCAAATCTGGATGAAGCGCTGGAGAGGGAGGGCGCAGGAGGGAAGCAGCTCCAGACAATCTGACCAAGCAGCAGCCAGCCATGCAGACCGGAGAGCGTGTTCCAGGCCAAGGGAACGTCAAGGGCAAAGGCTGGGAGGAACGTGGAAACAAGATCATCAATCATTGCACAAAGGCTTATTGAGTCAGACAGGCTAACAGTGGCAGCCATTGCGTTCTGCTCCTGGGCCAGGAGTCACGTGTCTGCGGCGGGCCATTCTCTCCCCAGCTCCAGCTCAGTCAATTATGTAGGAGCCACGCGTGACTGAATGGACAGACATCCTGGACCTTGTGATAGCAGAAGAAGGGACAGGTGCCAGGTGTAGGAGACGCGCAAAGGGAGCCATCGAATTGGCACAGGCCGAGAAGGCTCCCAGGGGAAGTGGAGACGGACCTGAGACGTGAAAAGTGCTTGAAGTTCTCCAGTTTGACTGCGAGGAGAATGGGGCGTTGGAGCCAAGGGAACAGCATGTGTGCTTGTGGAGGCTGACGCACTATAAACAGTTGGGGGCAGATGGAGTATAAATCACGGTTGGGAAAGGGGTGCAGGGTAGGCCAGATTCTGAGAGGCCTTTATTCCGCGCCGAGGGATTTAGCCCTGGCCCTAAAGAAAGGAGGGAGCTTCTGAGGATCTACTAGCATGAGCAGGACCAAGACACAGGAGCTGTCTTGCTTGGTAGAAAGATGGCATTGCTGTCAGGCACAGAACAGATTTCAGGGGGACCTGACAAGAAGCAAGGAGACCGACCCATTAGGCGGTGGCAGCAAACGTCCTGATAAGAACCAGTAAAGAGTCTGGACCCTAGAAGTCGCCTTGGGAATGGAGAGAAAGAGGTGAATGCAAAGGACATTTACAAAACCAAGCCACATCACCCAGCCGGCGTGGCTCAGGGGTTGAGTATTGACCTATGAACCAGGAGGTCATGGTTCTATTCCCAATCAGGGCACATGCCCAGGTTGCGGGCTTGATCCCCAGTGTGGGGCGTGCAGGAGGCAGCCGATCAATGATTCGCTCTCATCACTGATGTTTCTATCTCTCTCTCTCCCTCTGCCTTCCTCTCTGAAATCAATAAAAATATATATTAAAAAAAACAACAACAACAACAACACCACAAGGTAAGTCTAGGGAACAGGGAGGAATCAAGGGTGAGGGCCAGGTTTCTGGTTTCAGCAGTTGGTCCTGTCCATTTCCCTACAGTATCAAATATTTTTTATTAAATATGTCTTTAAATACTCGTTTAACAATGTACTCCGTACCTACGGAGCATAATAGATCCATCGTGTAGAAAACCGACAGGGAAATCCTGGAGCAGGAGTCTCGGTGGGAACCGCTAAGGTGGACCTGGGAGGTCGAAGAGAAGAGGACTTTGGAAACTCTGCCTACGGACACGCTGTTCTTTGGGAAGGTTTTGTCTGTGAGCTTGCACATGTCCTTGTAGTCCCAACCAAGATGTTCTTTTTCTTGGGAGAGAAGCATTTCGGTTTAATGAGACAGAAAGAGAGAGAAGAAAGGGGAAGAGAGAAAGAAAGAAGGAAGGAAGGAAGGAAAAGGAAGGAAGGAAGGAAGGAAGGAAGAGGAAGAAAGGAAGGAAGGAGAAAGAATCGCATCACATTTTTGTTTTAATTGCATGTTGAATTATTGCCAACAAAGACTACTCACATATGTGTTTATTGGCTCATTGCACTTTTTTAATGAACATATTTCACTCTGGCCCTATGCCCATTTTTCTGGGGAGGTGGGGTTTTTTTTGTGTATTTTTTTTTTTTTTTTACTTTTTGGTATTTGTTCCCCAAATTAAGTCCCTTTTCTTCTTTCATTTCTTCCATCTTCCCTTCTTTTTTCAAAAGCAGCTCACTATTTAAAAAATCAGCAAATATACCACCCACCAGAAATGATCACTGTTAAGTCTGGGCTATATATCCTTCTGGATACTTACACACACAGAGAGAGAGAGACAGAGAGAGAGATTTTTCATCATGAAAATAGAATCAAGCATTCCACATTATTTGTAGTCTATTCGTGTTACTTAATATTACATCACAATCGTCTTTCCATGTCAGTACATATATTTCTGCAACATTATTTTTTAATAGTCCTGTAGCATTCCATTGTAAGTTTCTCTCATATTTTACTTAACCAGTACCTTATTGCTGGCAATTCATCTCACTTGCAAATTTTCATTATTAAACACAGTACTGCTATACACATCCTTGTGACTAAAACTTTGCATATGTCCTTAAGGATTTCCTCCGGGTAAATTCCTAGAAGTGACTTATGGGATATTAACACTTTATTTGCCATATAAATTGTGAATATTTCTGCCTGATCTCTGACTTGCCTTTCCTTTTTGTTTACAAAGGCTCGTTTTAGCAATATGCTTTAATCTCAATACGCTCGTATTTACCCGTCCTGGGATTTGTGATGTATTCTCATTGTCTCTATGTTCCAAAGTCATTACTCAGCCTGAGATCTCATTTACCTCCTGTAGGGCCCGTGTTGGTGGGTGCCCCGATACCCACTCCACCCAGTGAGCAGCCTACGCCTAGGAGGGCATTCCACCTCTCTCGCGAGCGATCCACTCGGGATGCACTGCCTGACCCAATTCTGGACAGCAGATGTGAAAGGAAGGCTTTCGGAGAACCGCAGCGGAAAACTGACCCTAAGCAAGAGACCAAAGACTTGTTGCTCCTCTTCTTAGGTTTAAAGAAAATAAGAATGCATGTCTCTGTTGTTTAAGACAGGGGTTGCCATAAGAAGTGTTCTCAGCAGCTTGTAACAGGAAAAGGGGCTTTAACCAAATAAGGGCTTGTCTTTCCCATTACCCAGTAGCCTGGAGACCCCCTGGCAGGGGTGCAGTGGCTCATTTGTAGCTGTCGGGTGGCTGGTGCAGCCTTAGGCATCACCTCCATGGTTAAAGCAGAAAAATGTGCGCCGGGTGGCGTCAGCCAAGACTGACCCTGCTCCCAGACAAAGCAAGTCTTTCCCAGCAGCCCTTGGTGGGCATCCTCATTGGCCAGAACTGTCAGGTGGCCTCTGCTGTCTCCAAGTGAAGCTGCAATCGCAGATATTTGGGTTTCCAACCTCTGTCACAAAGGCAGCCAAGCAGGAAGGAACAAGGACTTGGGCCATGTGGACCGGCGGCCTGTGTCTGCCTCTGCCAATTTGAGCTCATGTTTCTGATCTTAAATAGAAGGCCTGATTTTTTTTTTTTTCTTTCTTCTGGTTAATGGACACTATTAACAGTGTCCATTTTGACTTCTAAACTTCCTAATCTGTCTGAAAATTGTCTCTGTTAGATTTTGGAATTCTGGAACTTTCCTTGCAACTACCTCGGAATATGCAAGCACACACAGACACAGCAAACCCTGCAAATATCCCGAGGGCTGATGTTCAGAAGTCTGTGCTGAGACGCGTGTCCCTGGTCCTCGGGGTCAGGAGGACTTAGGAAGGCCTGTTGCTGGATTCTGTCCTGGACCCGCTGATGGGGCGTCCTAGGTCAGTGTAACCCTCCTGAGCTAAACTTGTAGAGGCCATCTCCTAGCACCCAAGTTAGCAATTCTGCAGCTTTGAGAAACGCCTGTTTTAGACCCAGAGGCCAAGTCAGATGCCACCCACAGAAGGGGAGGTCTTCAAAGGAGTCACTGGGTTTGAGATATTGAAAATGACTCCGAGAGACAGAGATGACTGCAAGGAAAATTCCAGTCATCAAGTACCCAATCTCCCTCCACTACAGGATGGATAGGTATATACTTGATGTATATATTTTTATTTAAAAAAAAACACTTAACGGATGCTGCGAAGCAAGGCGTAGGCTTTGGGCCAGAGAGAGCTCAGTGGGGATCTGCAATGAACTTTCACCAGGTCCCTGAGCCTGTTTCCTCATCTGAGCAATGAAAATAGTAACACCTACTTCATGGCATGCTTGTGGGTATATGGTCAGAGATAAGATAAATTCTGGGAGGAAGGTCCTGTCCACCTTTGTAAAGTAGCTGCCCAGTCTGTGTGCAGCATTTGTATCTTCTTCTTTTTTTTAAAATATATTTTTATTGATTTCAGAGAGGAAGGGAGAGGGAGAGGGAGATAGAAGCATCAATGATGAGAATCATTGATCAGCTTCCTCCTGCACACCCCACATTGGGGATGGAACCCGCAACCCGGGCATGTGCCCTGACCGGGAATCGAATCGTGACCTCCTGGTTCACAGGTCAATGCTAACCACTGAGCCACACCGACCAGGCTATTTTTATCTTCTTGATTTTTTTCTTAATAGTGTGGCTTGATATTTTCTTATTTTTATGTTTTGCTTATTGGCTATCCCCGTCCCCCTTATGGGAATGTGAGCTCTAAGCACAGAAGGGGAAAGTTGCTTTACAAAGTCACAAGACCTTATCTATCGTGTTCCTCTCGGTATCCTCAGGGCCTAGTTTATAGCAGTTACTCAATAAAACATGTTAAATATTTGTAGACTGAGTACAGCACCTAAGGGTTAGTCTCACGCATAGTAAGTTCTTTAGTAAATGTCAGTTCCCTTCTACTCTTTCTCCAATACCTAGGGAGTAAACTATTTTGTAATAAGACCAACAACTCTCAGCCTCAAAAGCAGGATCCTAGTTCCAGCTTGGTTAGTGCAGAGCTGTGTGACTTTAGTAAAGTGACTTCCCTTCTCTGTGCTTCTGTTCTGTTTCCTTATCTGTAGAAGGAGAAGATCCAAGGAGATGATCACCTCCAGGTCTCTCAGTCTGCAGCTTTGTGATCCTCAAGACTTGCAAGTATTAGATGCAACAAAGACCACCCATTTTATCTCACTTTCCCTGCCAGAGGAAAGAGGACACCCCACAGAGAGATCTGTTTCCATGGAACCTGGCCTTGATGAGTGATTGCAACAACCAGACTGTCATGGCTAAAAGAGATCACAGTCACTTTCCAACCCAGCCCCTCGCTATGCGTGGGCTCCAAGAGGTGAAACAGACCTGCCCAAGTTCACACGGCTAGTTACAGGCCAAACCGGGACGAGAACTAGGCTTCTGAACCCCTAATTGTCTCTTTCCTCCCTTATATGTGTCTCCAGGTACTTCTTTGTTTTTTCTAGATGAACCCCTTCCTTTTTTATCTGTCCACTTGAATGCATAGATATCTGTTTTGGGAGAAATTAGTGGCACCCAATGTACACTGCTAAGGGAAGTTAGATGAATGGTCTCATGTGACTCTTATGACTCGATTCATGATGAAACATAAACCAACCCCTAGTAGGCACGTGTTGTCACTTCCCACCAAGTTTCCTCAGCTGCTTGCCCAGTCCTGATTCGGGGGCTTACCATATTCCTGTCTTTCTTGGCTCCTGTATGCTTTATCCACCCAAATATCTAGACTCGGTGGTCTCTCGGGCCCAAGGGTTTCTGGAGAAGTTGAATCTTTTCCTTACAATGTCCTAGATTTTTGTACTTGGGTCTCAGGTCAAGACAAGTTACCTGGAATCTACTTGTCTTTTCCAATTTGCTGGACACAAGATAACGATATTGTGTGGTCATGACACTGAACCTGGAGTCAGCATTTTCTGGTTACAATCTGCTCCTGCTGCCCTCCAGACACATGGTCACAAATAAGTCCTACAGCCCCGGTGAGGTAGCTCAGTTAGTTATAGCATTGTCCCCATTTGCAAGGTTGAGAGGTTGTGGGTTTGATCCCCAGTCAGGGCACATATAAGAATCAACCAATGAATGCATAAATAAGTAGAACAGTAAATCTCTCTCCTCTCTCTCTGTCTCTCTGTCTCTCTCTCTCTTTCTCTCTCTCTCTCCCCCCCCTCTAAAATCAATCAATAAAAGATTTTTTAAAATAAGTTATACAGTGGGTTCAATGAGGCATTGTGGGTGTAGGTTACAGTGTTTGACAGTTAGTAAGCTCTTAATAAACATTTGTTAAGAATGCTCGGTACTTAAACCCTTGGCTTTTACCATCTGTGTTAGTATTCCTTGGGTTTCATCTCTAAATGAATGGAACAAACCCAGGGGAGAGAGTGACAACGTTTCTCTTCTTGACCAAACTCTAGCAGGGTTCCTCTCAGCCCGCTTCTCTACTCAACCTTGGCCTATAAAGACTTGAACAAACACTAACATAGTTTCTAACAGCTCAAGGCCACATCCCTGGGAGGATCCTAGCCCCCGCTTAAAGTGCCTGCCTGAGGAAACTCAAGGCTGCCCAAAGAATGGACTGTTCCAGCCGATACCTAAAGATGAGGCCCCTGTCTTCCAGCCCCAGTGGGAGGGGAGGACCCTAACTTTGATAAATACCAATTACAAACCCAGATGGGTTTCAGATGAACCAGCACCCCTTCCCATTTTTTATCATTTTTCACTTCCCTGACTCTACTGAGCCCCTCCACTCCCCCTCCCTACTCTGTCATTCTCCCTTTAAAACTCCCAGTCACCTCTGTATAAGTTGGAACGGGAAGTCAATGCTTTCCCCTATGGTCGGTAGTTAATGAAAAAAATATGTTTTCACTGCTCTAACTAATGCCTGGCTGTGTTCATCATTGTGTGTGTGTGTGTGTGTGTGTGTGTGTGTGTGTGTGTGTGTGTTTTAATTTTTATGTATGTATTTATTTATTTTGATTGTGTTCGTCTTTGACAGTAACGGTCCATGGTGTCGTCTGGGGCTCTGGGCTGATAATAGCTCTGCATCTTTTCTCTGTAGCTTGCAATTTGGCCTGGGTCACCATTCCAAACAGCCTAAATGGGAAAAGATCATGGAGGAATGTGGGAATGTGGTAGAAGTGGTTCCCATGACATCCATCCACATTCCTTATACCAGAACCAGTGACATGCTGTGTGCCCAGGGAAAGAGGAGATGGACTTGGTGTGGAGCTGGTGGCCTCTGGTACACATTCTTATCAACTCCATCCTACCCCTAGCTAATGGTCTTCTTCTGTCTTTATAGTTGAAGTTTTTCTAACCGTTCAAATGTTGTAGCCTCAATAATTTCATATGTCAGTGTACTAGTCAGCTTTTGCTGCTGCAACAAGTATGCCCCAAGTTTCCATGGTTGAAATTTACTTTTTTGCGGATGTGCAGTTTATCTGTGGCTGTGCTCAACTTGGTTCAATGTGTCTGCTCATTCTAGGACTTGGGCTGATGGAGGAGCCCAGGTGTGGGACAAGTTCCCACAGCAGAGTGTAAGAGCATGGGAGACATTTGCAAACCCAGCACGTGTGCTTGGCGATTCTGCTCAGCCTTGACAAATGGCACACCCACTTGCAGACCATTGGTCATATTAACATGGCTAACCCCAAAGTCAATGGACACAGAAGTATATTCTCCTGACAGGGAGGCAGGGCAAGAATGGAGAGAGAGTGAATAATGGTGAACAAACAATATAATCTATCGATCTATCATAGCCAGATGCTGCATTGAGGACGTAACAAATACAGTGTGGGGCTAAAGTAGGTTTAAAGTTATGAGCACGTGAAACACAGAGTTTATTCTTGTATTACTGTTTATTAATTATTGTATTATTTCCATACCAACTGTAAACCTACTTTTGCTGCATCCCATAGGATTTCATGAATCCCAGTTTTGCATTTGAGAAAATAGGTTTCAGAGAGGTTCAAACTTGCTGAAGTTCTCCATAGCTGGTAAGGTACAGAGCCAAGATCCAACTCCAGGCCAGTTTGACTCCAAAGCCCATGTCCTTTTCCTGACCCCTCTCTTACTAGAATCAAATCACAACATTTGCTCAGTTTCTTTGTGAGTTTCTTTCTTTCCCCAGAAACCAGAGGGAAAGTATCTCTGAGTCATTGTACTGTCACTCTCTCCTGCCTTCTCCACGTGGGTCTAGAGTTCACCACTCCTCCAGGAATTCACCAAGATGCCATCATATGTTTCAGATCACCACCTCCCATGTAAAGCCAGGCCAGATACCCGAAGGCAGGCTTTGGTCGTCTGGGTCCCCTTGTGTCACGTATGAGCCTCCAGTATGGCATTTACCACACTGCTTTCCGTTAGTCTATTACATTTTCGATCTGTTTCCATTTATTACAATAATGTTCCTGCCCGGCCGGTGTGGCTCAGTGGTTGAGCATCCACCTCCAAGCCAGGAGGTCACGGTTTGATTCCCGGTTAGGGCACATGCCCGGATTGTGGGCTCTATCCCCAGTGTGGGGCATGCGGGAGCCAGAGGTTCATTGATTCTCTCTCATCACTGATGTTTCTGGCTCTCTCTCCCTCTCCCTTCCTCTCTGAAATCAATAAAAAATTGTTGTTGTTGTTTTTTTTTAAATAATGTTCCTTAACCATTTTTTAAGAATTTGTTTGGGGGATGGTCATGCATCCCTTTGAGAAAATAATGAAGACTATGCATCCTCCATCTTAGGAATGGGCCCACGATTTCATGGGTCTGTGGATTCTCAATTAACATTATCTGTCATGGGCTGTGGGCTGCAGAGCACAGGGACCACATCTTTGTACTTTTGTATCGCTTACACCTCGCACAGAGCTGAGAACACAAAACAAGTCCTTAATGTGTGTCAGTACATGGCTGAATACATGAATGGGCAAACTAAGGGGGAGACTATAGCAAAGCTTACACAGAGCTTACTATGTGGGGGACACTGTGCTGAGTGATTTTTGTGGGTGCCCACATTGATGTCTCACATGAATGAGGTAAGCACTGCGATTATTCCCATTTCATAGAAGAGGACACCAGGGCACCAGACGCTTCCGTGGTTCATTCACGTTCACTCAGCTAGCTCTGGAGTCCTTAACTGTGATCACGAGATTATAAGGAAAATGAGGCAAAAACACTTGAAACGATTTTAGTGTTTCTTTAAATTTAGAGTTAGGTGATATCTTTGGAGGACCTACTAAGTGCCAGCCAGGCATTATACTAGGTATTTCCAGCTCTAACTAGAGATGTTTGGCCCCTCCCCTCCAGTTTCCCAGGTAATCCAAGTGAGATGGGAGATCTTGTGAGCTCTTGCCCCACTGTGAGGTCCAGCTTGAGCAATTCTTGGTCCAGAACCAGAAGCACCGGTTCTGTTCAAAGAAAGCATTTCCTTATAAATGGCCAAGATTAATAGGGTTGGTTTATCATCTTTTCAAATGGATTGGCATCAAACTTAAGTGTCATAGGCTGGTTAGACTGGCCCGTCTGCTACCAAGTCTTTGATGTCTTGATCAGCTCAGTTTATCTAGAGCAAACAGAACCATGTGCCCATCTGTCATTGATCCAGACACAAAGAAACTGATTGCTTTTAAATTGTCCTCATGGAACTTCCTGGCTACTGGGAAAATGGCATATAATTAAGACAGCCATGGTGCTTAGAAGTACCTGGAAAGAGGATGTGGATTCCGCTCCTATCGTGTTACTGGATGAGACACGTCCCACTTCTGGATCTCAGTTTTTCATCAGGGAAATGGGAGAACGCTGGAAAGTTTTAAAGCCCTGATAGCCTGTGTGTCTGTGGATTTATTTAGGACCAACCCCAGCAAGGTGCCCAAAGCTGTAAAGAAAGAGGTAAGAAAGGGACTCTTCTTTCTTTCTTTGTGTCCATTCAGCAAATACAGACCAAGCATGGTTCTCAGCAACCAGGATGCAGCAGCGAAGGAAACAGAAAATGCCTCTGCCTTCCTGGAGCTTACACTCTGCGGAGGGAGGCAGACAGCCAGCAAGACAATGAGTGTGTTGTACCGTCTGTTAGAGGCTGATGGCTATACAGAGAAGACAAAGCAGGGCAGAGGGTCGGTCTGGGTTGAATTGTGTCCCCTCCCAATTTCCTAAGTTGAAGTCCTAATGCCCAACAACTCAGATGGTGACCTTGTTTGGAAATACAGTAATTAGTTTGGCTTGAGAGGAAGTCATGCTGGAGTCCTGTATGACTGGTGGGTGTCCTTATACAAAGGAGAAATTTGGACACACGCACACGCACACGTGGAGATGGCCATGTGAACACAAACACAGAGATCAGTGTGATGCAAGAAACACCAAGCATGACTGGTGACACCAGAAGCTCAGAAGAGAAAGTCATGATGAACACCTTCTCCTTTAGAGCCTTCCAGAGAGCATGGCCCTACTGACACCTTGACCTTGGGTTTCCAGCCTCCAGAACTGAGACAATAAGCTTCTGTCGTTTACGCCACCCACTTGGTGGTCCTTTGGTACAGCATCTCTAGCAAACTAACCCAGGAGTCTTGCAGATTTAAGTAGGGAAATCACGGAAGGCCTCACAAGCAAGGTACCGTTACTTAAGGTCTTAAAGGAGGTGACGGAGGGAGTCATGTGAATATATGGAGTAAGAACATTTCAGGCAAGAGGAAGAGAAAGTAGAAAGGCCCTGAGGTGGGCCTTTTAGTTATTTCTTTTCCCCATCATTTTAATTAGTAACATTTTCTAATATGCGGAAAAATAAAATGCAATAACATGCATCTACCTCATAGATTCATTAATTATCAATGAATATTTATTCACTGTAGGTTGCTTACTTTTGATCACTGATCCATTTTGCAATAAGTTACAGACAAAATTCTTCTTCAATCCTTAAATATTTCAGCATGAATCTCCCCCAAATAAGAACATTCTATTAACTAAATATTATACACACACACACACACACAAAAAAAAATTAAACAATAACTGCATATTCAAATTTTCCCAGTTGCCCCTTAAACATCTGTTATGGCTCTCTCTCTCTCTCTCTCTCTCTCTCTCTCTGTCTCTCTGTGTGTGTGTGTGTGTGTGTGTGTGTGTGTGTGTATAGGGGTGTTAGGACAAGGTCATAAGTCTCTTTTAATTGATAACAGTCATCCCCACCTTCTTTCTTTCATAACCTCCTTTTGAAGAGGTCAAGGCAATTATTTCATACAATTTCAAGGCAATTAGTCCTGTATTCTAGATTTTTGGGGGAGTGGGAGGTGGAGAGGAGAATCTTTCTCTGACCAAATAAGTATGTTATGAACTTATACAAAGACTACTACAAATGCCCTAAATTTACCTTTTATAAATCCACCCAGCACCTGTCAAAATGATGCTTTAGTTGGGTAGATTCACTGGCAGACCTGAGTTCTAGTCTAGTGATTCTGTTCTGGAGACAGCGTTAGGCCCAAGGAGACAGTTAAGCAATGTCTAGCGGCACCTTTGGCTGTCCCAGATCAGGAGGAGTATGCTCCTGGCATTTGGTAGGTAGAGGCCAGCGATGCTTCTAAGCAACTGAGAATGCACAGGGCAGCCCCTCACAACAAGTAATTGTCTGGTTCAACCTGTCAATTGTGTTGAAGTTGAGAAACCCTGCTGTATCCTGTGACGCTGACATCAGATTGCTCTATGGCTTTGGGCACATGCCATCTTGCCTCTGGGTCCGTTTCCATGGTTCTTGTCAACTCCACCCAACCCAGCCAGACAGAGGCAAGTTCTGCTCTGCTCTTGGAGTCAGAGACTGGGTGGCTCAGGAACAGTACCAGCCAAAACCTCCTGTGTGACTGACAGTAGGTCAGGTTCACATCCGTCTTATCGCTACATCCTCTTTCACACAACCATTAGACAAACTATTTCGGGGCCAAGCCATACAGGACCGTTTGGAAAGACCCAACCACGAGACAAATGGGTTGTGGCTAAACAATGCCACAGTGTTGCCTGTTTCGAGTACTTTTCACGAGTGACCAAATAAGTAGGTTATGAACTCGTAAAAGAGAAGAATGATTGGGAAAGCAAAAATGCCAGGACAGACACACTCTTTCTTATTCCTGCGAGGGGAGGAAAGGGGGGTCAGATAACTGCAACATGGATAATTTGAACATCACTCAACCCTAAACACCTGTTGAAGGTCTGCCCTGACATCCTGACCGGGTTCCATGTCCCTATGTCAACCAGCCACAATGAATTGAGTACAACCACGAGCCAGGTACTCTACTGGGCATTGAAACATATATTGTTCACTTAAGTTTTCCCTCAGGCGGTAGAGTCAGGATTCCTTCTGCTTGAATCCCAGTGGGCTTGTGACTAGAATGCAAGGAACACTCTGTGACTTCTGGCTCGAGGTCATAAAAGGCAACACACCTTCTACCTGGAGCCCTCCAGACACTCACTCTTAGCACTGAGCCACCATGTTGTCCGATCACACAAGAAATCTATGACCAAATCCATGTGGAGGAGGCCCCCAAACCCCAGACCATCAGCCCCAGCTAAGTCCCCAGCTGACAGATGCCACCAACCTACTCGGCAATCATGTGAGGTGTCATCTTGGAAGCAGATTCCCCAAACCACCTCAGCTCACACTGCCTGGAGAACAGTTGGGCCACCTCTGCTGATACATGAACCAAACAGATGATTGTTCCTGTGTTGAGGCATTTGGATTTAAGATGGTTTGTAATATAGAAACCTAGACCTGGCAGCAAAGCCCATGCATAAGTATAGATACTTTTTTTTTTTTTTAATCCTCATCCGAGGATATTTTTCCATTGGTTTTTAGAGAGAATGGAAGAGAGAGGGAAAGATAGAGAGAAATCTTGATGTAAGAGAAACACATCGATTGGTTGCCCCCTGCATGCGCCTCTGACCAGGGCCCTGGGAGGAGCCTGCAACCGAGGTACGTGCTCTTGACCAGACTTGAACCTGGGACCCTTCAGTCCACAGGCTGACACTCTATCCACTGAGCCAAACCTGCTAGGGCGGTATAGATAGCTTATTTCACAATGGGGAATGCTGAATTTCAGAGCAGCAAAGCCAGAATTCAAATTTGGATCTGTCTGGTCCCAAAACGTGTGCCCTTAGCCACCACCCAGTACTGCCCAATGAAAATGGGATATATTTTCTGCTCCAAGGGCTATAAGCCCCAGGTGGGAAAATAAAACCCAAACTTTATACATTAATTTTTAAAAATGCAAACTCAAATTGCCTGTGGGCAGATAATATCCTTCCTGGGAAACTGCCCTACAGAAAAAAATAAATCCAAGAGGACACATCATGTGTACCAACAACAGACGTTTGCAAGACTTCAAATGCCCCATAACTGGGGATGGCTGATAAAAAGTTACGCAGCTAATAAAAAATATAACTATGAACACCTGGTGACAACTTATAAAAACGATTGCAAAATCATATTAGATGACAAAAGTAAACCACAAAAGGAAATGTGAACTCGGCTCATGACAACATGGAGAACAGAGAGAGAAATTATGTTTATTTAACTTTTCCTCAGTTCCTGGCACTGTATGTATTATTCTTTAATTTCAGCTTTCTACAGCTCCAGGAGGAAATATTATTACCGTTGTTTTACAGATCAGGGAACTGAGGCCCAAGAATTTGAAGTAATTCACACAAAATCAAATAGCTGATGCGTGCTAGGACAGGGATGCAACCCAGGAGGTCAGGATGGGGAATTCAGGGTGGAGAATCAGCAGATGGAGGCAGGATGGAAGGCAGGGCAGAAAACATGAGCACCGCGGAGATGACATCTGATGAGGTCCAATGATTACTTTGGCCATTGGATGCATTCACTTCTTTTAGCCAAAACAGACTGGCCTTTCTGATTATGGTTTCCTTGTGTTCATTAAGACCAGCAAGCTACTATTTAACAGCTGCTGAGCCAGCACTGTGCTAAACCCTTGGGGTAGAGAGAGGAATACAATCCTGATACTGCCCCAAAGGAACTCCTCCTGGTCACTTGAGCTTGGTACGGGCTCAATTCTTTATTTGCTGGGACACTCCAGGACATCGACGGTCAGGTGCACAGGTGGGTGAAGGAGACCAGTGATCGTGAGCAATGTTCCGACACCATTTGGAAAATGGAGGGCCCTGGACCAAGAGATGGACAGTAAGTTCTTAGGGCTCTCCTTTGTCCTATGTTCCTTAGAATTCCTCAAAGGAAAAGCTCTCTGAAGACACAGGGCTGAAACCAGGAGTGGTCAAGTATGCAAACACATAGATATCACTGGCAGGGGGCTCCCTGGGGAAGAGAAAGGGCAAAATGGGGGGCTCCCCCTCACTCGGCTAGCACGCACAGCTTATGGCAGATCCTTCGTGTGTGGCGTGATGGCGGCCAGCCTCCAGAATGGCCCCAGTGATCCTGTCTTCTTGTGTTCGGACCTTTACGCGGTCCTCTCCACACCGAATAGAGTTGACTTCTGTGACGCCATGAGATGTTGCAGAAAGGGTGCATGTGACTTCTGGGGCTGAGTCATAAAAGAGAGTGTGGCTTCTGCCTTGGAGAAGTCGCTCTGGGAGAAGTCAGATGGCATGTCATGGGGACACAAGCTGCCTGGTGGGACGGTCCGTGTGACCAGGAACTGAGACTCATTGAGAGCAGCCGTAGTTCAGCCGTCAGAGGACCACAGCTGGGACTCACCCCTGCCCTGTTTTGAAGGACCTTGAGCCACAGCCACTCACCAAGATGTCCCTAAGACCTTGACTCGCACACACTTTTTGAGATAATGAGTGTTTATTGGTTCCAGCCACCATGTCTGTAGGTGACTTGCTACACAGCAACAGGTAACTACAACAATAACCTCTTAACTATTTGGAGATGTCTCAAAGCAAGAGTTTAGAGCGAGCAGGTTGCTTTTGCTTTTTCTAACACAGAAAGGATTTTATTATTTTCTTTATGTTCTATTTCATTATTATAGATGTATGCTTGCTTGTTGCAAACAACTTGGAAAATTCGAAAAAGTATAACAAAGGGGAAAATTCTTTGCATATATAATATTCCTTATAAGATAAGTGGATACCTGAGCACATAGAGATTTACTCTATCATTTTAAATGCCTATACGTATTGCAATATATGGCTGTGTCGTAATTACTCAACAAATTCCATATGGACAGACGTTAGATGCTGCAACTTTTTCGATATTGTAAACAACATCTCAGGGACCATCTCTGTACATATATCACTTCGTGTACTTGAAGGGGTATTTCCTTTGGATAAATTTTGGTAAGTGGAATTGTTGAGCTAACGTACACGCATTTTAAAATTCCCTTATCAATAGTACGTGCCAGACGTTGGATATTATTATCTGCCTTTTGTAGACCAGGACACGGAGAACCAGAGAGGTTGAGTGACTTATCCCAGGTCACACAGCTGTCTCTCCAGCCCACACTCTGGGATTGACTCTCACCTCTTCCTCTGCTAGAGACTGAGGCAGGGTGCCCATAAGATGAAGGATCCCACAGAGAAGTAAAAGAATGTCCGTTCTCTCAAGCTAGACCCCTGTGTCCTTGTTCCCTCCTCTGAGCTGCGGGCGGGGAGGGACTGGCCATTTCTTCCTGTAACTTGAAAATCATACAGCAGATGGGGCGGAGCTATTCGTCTCAAGAACTGGAGCACAATGCGGAGTCAATAGTTTGCTGGAAATGACCAGAATTTCAACATCAAGAAGTAGTGAGAGATGCCTTCTGAAGTCATACATCGTCCGAATTATTCTTCTTTTAAATTTCCCATTACTATGGATTCTGGCCGCCACGATGCCTGCCTGGGGGCCTGCTGCCTCTGGGGTGGAACAGGTGGAAGAGATGGGACTGCCTGCGCCAGCGAGGGAGGGCGTTGACTCTAGGCCAGTGGTCGGCCAACTGCGGCTCGCGAGCCACATGCGGCTCTTTGGCCCCTTGAGTGTGGCTCTTCCACAAAATACCACGGCCTGGGCGAGTCTATTTTGAAGAAGTGGCGTCAGAGGGAGTTTAAGTTTAAAAAATGTGTCTCTCAAAAGAAATTTCAATCGTTGTCCTGTTGGTATTTGGCTCTGCTGACTAATGAGTTTGCCGACCACTGGTCTAGGCTACTGCCTAAATCACGGGGCGATATTAAGTGTGCTTTTTTATCCGGAAGGAAAGGAACCAAACTCTCCACTTCTCTTCCATCCCTCTTTCACAGCCTGTGAGAGGTCACGTGGTTTCAGGGAACGAACCTGGCCTTTGGAGTCAGGGTCCTGGGTTATAATTACCCCAGCTGTGGCGTTAGCGGTGGGGTATCACCAGAACCCTGCGTTTTCTTTTTGTCATCGGTGAGACGGGTATATGGGTATATGGGTACCCATCTCTCAAGGAAGAGTTCATGAAACCATGTACACACGGAAGAGCCGCACAGTGGGAGGTAAATAGGACCATCTGTTCTTTTCCTTTCTGTTCCCGAAGGAGGTCTGATTAACCAAGTCTCACCATAGAAAAGGTAATTCCAGAGGTTCTCGGATGACTTGGTTTTTTTCTAGGCTTAAAAGAGACAAAGCAAACAAAGCAACGATCCTTTTCCTATTCCGATATGCGCCTATCTCACAAGAGGCTGCGTGCACGCGCACGGACACACACTCACACCCCTCACCCCACGCACAAGGCACCCACCCGCCCGAGCTTCCCTCAGTAGCCTGCGCCCCCGATCTGAGCAAATGACTTAGGTAATCACACGGCAAGTCAAACATAACATGCCAGTCCTAATTAAAGTTATCCCCCGAGATAGCCTGTAAATCACAGGTTTTCCCAGCGACAGGACCGGAGAGCATTTATCTGCAGCCCGTGCTGTGGGCTGATAACAAATGGTCCTGTTCGCAGGCCCAGAGTCCGGGAGGACTCGACTAGACTCTGAATGAGCCTCGTGAAGCAGAAACCCGGTCCACGGTCTGCCTTCCGCTAGCAGGCGCCCATCCAGCACCCACACACTGCGGCTTTGTTCGGGGCCTGCGGAGGGTTTTCCAGAGCTTTCCTCCAAGCACCGCAGGGGGAACCGGGGCCCAGCCCCCTCGTCCTCCAGCATTTCTCAATATCAACATCGGACTTGGAGGAACGCGCTCAGATGGGCTCTGCTCTCTGCTGGGAAACGGGCTTCAGCTGTGAGACACGGTGTGGTTTCTGGACGTCACGTCGACTGCCTCCTGGGAGCGGCGTGTGGACGGAGAGAGACAAGCATCTCTGATTGCGGAGGGTCCATGTTCATCTCCCACCAGGAGCTTCCTGGGTGGGGGGCCTGTGCAGCCACACAGGCCCTGCGCACAGACATGCACACTTTTAGTCAAACGTTCCGCGCCAGCCGTCGTGAAATTCCTAATAATATTTGAACAAGAGGCCCTGCGTGTTTTATTTTGCACTGGGCACCACGAACTAGGGAGCCAGTCTATTGACACCTCTGTGGCTTTGCACATACTGTTCCCTGCCTGGAATGCTTTTCCCACCTCTCCTGCCTGGGGGAATCCCTCGTTTCTCTCTCCTTCTTCCTGCCTTTTCTTCTTTTTAGTTTTTTTTATTTTTATTTTTTTCTGTAAATAGTTGGTGAGTCCCTGCTTTGGAGTCTACCTTGCGCCAGGAGCCAGAATCTCTAGCGTAGACAAGACAGAAATAGCCCTTGTTCTCGCGGAGTTTGTAGCCTGGGGAAGGAGGTAGACAGACAAAATAACAAAGAAACAAACAAACAAGAAATAGCTTCAAATTATAGTCGTTGCTGGGAAGCAAACGGAGTGCTGGGAAGAGCATCACAGCAGGGGAGGGAGCGGCAGGGGGCCACCTCGGGGAGGGTGGTCAGTGGTTACAGATCAAGGCGCCCCTCGAACACCCACTCACCCTCCGCTCTCAGAAGAGCCCGGCGGAGCCTCCTTCCGTGTTCACTTCTCGGTCACTGTGCCGGCCACACGGAGCAGCACCTGTGCGCGCACACCGCCGCCTCCCCGGCCGCAGCCTGAGCTGCGAGCTGCGTGGGCACTGAGACCAGGGCATAAGCATCGTCTCCCCAGATCCTTTGCGGGCACCGAATAGGCGCTGAACGATGCCCGATGCTTTGCTGCCCTACACCAGTGGTTCTCAGAGGAAGTAAGAGGGCCTTTGGCCCACTCAAGCGACATTTGGCCATGTCTAGAGGCATTTTTTAAAAAATATATATTTTTATTGATTTCGGAGAGGAAGGGAGAGGGAGAGAGAGAGAGAGAAACATCAACGATGAGAGAGAATCATTGACCGGCTGCCTCTTGCACGCCCCACACTGGGGATCAAGTCCGCAACCCGGGCATATGCCCTGACCGGGAATGGAACCGTGACCTCCTGGTTCCTAGGTCGACATTCAACCCCTGAGCCACGCCCGCCAGGCTAGAGGCATTTTTTATTGTCATGACCTGGGGTAGAGGGGGTGCCTACCGGCATGTACTGGGTAGAAACCAGAGATACTTACTATAAAAACATCCTACAATATACAGGCCAGTGCCCACGACGGAGAACCATCCTCCCAAAATGTCAACAGTGCTCTACCCTCATACAGAATGACATACGTGGGTAATATTTCTAAAACATCAGCTAGTATAACCTACCTCTTGCTTTTTACATCCCGTTCTTCAGGCGCCCCCTCAGAGGCAGCCCCACAGCTGTCCCCCGGACACATCCCGGGGACTCCCAGCCCTGACTTCCCACCCTCTCTTTCCCACCGCGGTCCCACGAGCTGATGAAGGTGAAGTTCCCTAGCGGGCCTGGGACAGCTGGGACTTCCTTTTCTCCAGCCCTTTCTCCCTGGCTTCCTTCCGCCCCGAGGTTCTCCTGATGCAGCTAAAACCCATTTCCTCAGAAGCAGTTCTTTTCTGAGCTCACCAGGTCACCCCCAGGAACACGATTGAGCAAGTTCAAGAGCAAACAGCCACACAAGGGGCTTTGAATTGGGGAAGGAAGGGAGTATAATTTGGTAAGAGCACTTATGAAGGGCCAAGCCACTTTCCCTAATATAATCCGAAATGCGAAGTTATAAGGGAGACAGTCTTACCCGTCAGAGCCTCAGTCGCCTCCAGGCTGGTCTGGGGGAGGAGTCCCTTCCGGGGTGGCTCACGTGGCCTTTAACGAGCCTCAGGTGCTCCCTGACTGGCCGCGTGGGCCGCTCCCTGATGCAGCCTCGAGGTTTGGCAGCTGGCTTTCCCCGGAGCGAGGGCTCCAAGGGAGAGTGGCAGAATGGGCCCCAGGTTGGGATCACAATCTTTGTGTGATCTAACCTCAGAAGTGACATCCCTGCCCGGCTGGTGTGGCTCAGGGGTTGAGCATTGACCTATGCACCAGGAGGTCACGGTTCGATTCCCGGTCAGGGCACATGCCTGGGTTGCGGGCTCCATCCCCACTGTGGGGCGTGCAGGAGGCAACCAATCGATAATTCCCTCTCATTGTTGATGTTTCTATCTGTCTCTCTCCTTTCCTCTCTGAAATCAATAAAAAATAATAATAAAATAATCAAAAAAAGAAGTGACATCCCCTTACATTTGCTGTATTGTGTTTGCTATAAGCGAGTCACGAATTCCAGTCCACACATGGGGAGAGGAATTACACAGGTTGTGGATACCAAGAGGCCCCCCCGACACACACACACATCATTGGGGGTCATGGTGCCTACCACCAGGGGACGTGGTGTCAGATAGACTGCGGTCAAACCTAACGCCACCACCCAGTGACTGGTGACCTTGGGCACGCAGTTCAACCTGCCTACGCTTCCTCATATGTGACCGGGCAGCTGTAATAGGATGTGCCCTGCTGGGTGGACATATGTAATATTCTGTCACACAGATGAACACGCCGGGCCTGGCTGGTAGGAAATACTCTCAAAGCTTCCATTTCCTGTTGGTGGCCTCTCCCCTCTCCTTTCCCTTCCCTTGACCCTGTGCCTGTTAGAAAATGATGACTCTCTTTTTTAATGTAAAGGAGTGGGCAAGCTATTGCATCAATGCCGTTGGACCCACTCACCACTCTATGGAGAGTCTCAGGATTGGGGAGGACTCAATATATCATCTACCAGCGGTCACCAACTGGTGGTCCGTGAGATCCGGAAGGCTGGCGACCTCTGGACTGATCGGATCTGGGACTGTTTTTGTCTGTGTCCCACTGGCCTGGCTTCTCGCCCATCCATCAGGATATTCTCTGAAACTGGGCATTCCCTGCAATGACGGGACCCTCCGTGCTTCCTTCGGCTCTGTCTCTTCGTGCTTTCCTCACTGCTCCGCTCGAGGCAGCTCCTGCCTGGATCCCTCATGTGTGCTCTGGGCTTGGCTGCGGTGCACCGCGGCAGGTTAATTACCACTGACTCCCTCCCTGCCTGCCAGCCTGCTTCCCATCCATTAGCTGTGATAGTCTTGTTGGCATCTTGTCCCGAGGAAAACCAATCCTATATAATAAAAGGGTAATATACAAATTGGCTGAACGGCAGAACACTGGAATGCCCGGGGCCCCTCTCCCTGGCCGGCCCCGAGCCCCTCCACCCAGATTGGGGATGGGGCTGGCGGGCAAACCACCCTTGGCTCCTCCCCCCTCCGCCAGCCCCGCCCACAGCCCCTTGCCCCAGCCAGTCGCCCCCGCCTCATGGCCCCCTTCAGGGCGGGCCAGCTGGACCCCACTAGTGCACGAATTCGGGCACTGGGCCTCTAGTATTCTGAATAATGAGCTGGTGCTCATGTCTGCTGGTGAGGTCATTGTAGCAACCCCAGAATTTGAGAGCCAGGGGAGTGGAGTTCAGGTAACTTGGTGGGGAGAGGGGGGAGATTGGGGGTGGCTGGACATATCTTCTCCTCTGCAATGCCCATTGTCCCCCTTCTTTCATGTGGCTGATTATTACTTTTCCAGCTTATGTAAGATGCTCCTCATACAACATCACGTCAGCCTTTGCACCAAACTGCCTCCCACAAACGCATTTGATGAAAATATTAGAGCCGCAGGAGATGGTGGAGACGGGCAAGTGAGTGGGGAGGCATGCTATACCTTTCTCCTCAGAACATACTGAACAACTCCTCCTTCACTTCTTCGTTCATCCCACCGTTTTTATGGAGCATCTTCTATGTGCCGGGCACTGAGCAGCTTCTGAAGATACAGTGGGGGACAACAAGAAAGACATGATTTATATCTGCAAGCTATCTGCAGCGTCAAAAAAGACCCCCAGGAACTAGATGGTGTCGGGGTCTGAAGAATCAGCCAGACTTCTGTTTCAGGTCTGATCCTGCCAGCTCAGGCCTGGATGTCCTCCCGTGAGTGGGAGTTAGTCCAGCTTCTCCAGCCTCCCAATTCTTTGCCGTCCACTGAATCCCATCGTCTCCTTTCATAGCTCAAAGGATTGGAAAGGATTTGGATTGCGTCAAATCTAAAATCCATTCCCTCTAGCAAGCATGAAGAAGCAGTAGCTGACTTTTACCCCAGGCACAGGGATGCAAAGGAGAAGGAACCCAGTCCCTATTTCCAGGCGCTCATAGTCTAGAAGAGAAAACTACAATTGATTGTGGGCTGTGCAAGATAGAGGTCAGCTCTTGCCCAGAGCTTCCCAAACTGGGGTAGACATACCAGGATAGAAATATGACACGATTTTAGGTGGTATGCCCTTTTTAATGGTAATAAATTATGTCGGTGTATTTTTAGGGAACATGAGGAAAAAAAAAAACCATACCCAACATCTCAATCTTATGTTCAATGACTTCATTTTCATTCATTCATTCATTCATTCATCATTCATTCATTCAACAAATATCTAATGATGATTATCTGTGCCTAGCACTGGTCTAGCCTTCGAGTATCCAGAAAAGAGCAACAGCTGACAAATTCCTGTTCTCATAGAATTTACATTAAAGTCAAATAAAGGATTTACATGTTTAAATGAGATGATTTAAGGAAAGAAATCCACAGATATGCCAGCCCTGCTGTTTATTCCATGGGTAAGCTTAGACTAGCTTCGTCTTCACCTCTTTGTGCCTCAGTTCCCTTACCTGCAAAATAGGAATAATAACAGCATTTTCCTCACTGGGGTAGTTCTGACCCTCCTGTGAGTTGATCGTGTGAAATGCACACAGTGCCTGTTGCAAAAACGTTGCAAATGAAGCCATGATTCAGTTCTGGGAATCTTCCCGGAGCAGGAGGAGAACTTGTTCATTCCTAGGCTGCAGGCCAGAGATCTTGACTTCGTAGATTTGGGGCGAGACCCAGGTTGTCAAGCCCCTCCCCCGCTGCTACCCTGAGAGCGAACCATCGGGGCTGCTTGAGGGTTCGGGTAAAGACTCCTGCAGGGTGGGGTGCGGGGTGGGGGAAAGCCTTCCTGGATGCTGTCATGCCTGGAAGGACAAACACCCCCCAAAATAACTGGGTTCAGGGGGAGGCAGTCTGCAGAGGAAACAGCAGGTGCAAGGGGCCGGGCAGAACAGGTTCGCTCACGAAAGTGCAACGAGTTTACCAGATTGGCGTGTCTGGTATGCGAGGCTGGTGTCTGGCTCTGACTTGAGGACACAGAGGCTTGCTGTCCGGGGCTGCCCAGCAGCGTGCTGCTTCAGGTTCAGCGGACACCTGCCAGCGGAGCTCTGTTACACGGTGAGCCGTTTGCCTCTTCGCGGAAGTTATTGCACCCAGAAGCCCAAAGCAGCTGCTACGAGAAAAACGGACTCCAAGAGAATTTTTTATAAGGATCTGCAGGCTGTCACTGTCTGCAGGGTTCCCTTTGAACCCTCCAGTGACTTCAGAGGAGACAGGGGGAGTGGGAAGAGGCTGCTTAACCCCTTAAAGGACAGAGCCTACTCCATGGTCTTAGGTATTTTTCTGGAAGCCTGGCTGGGAAGCCGTGTGGTGGATTACATGTCCCGAGGGTCCCTTTCCCACCCCGAGCGTGATGAAGAGAAAGTGCTGTGGCATCTGATGACTCCACCTTGACCCAGCCACGTGACCTTGGGCAAACTACCCAGTTGCTCAGCACCTCAGCGATCCCATCTGTGGGAGTCATGTCAAGAATAAGTGACATGCCGAAACCGGTTTGGCTCAGTGGATGGAGCGTCAGCCTGCAGACTCAAGGGTCCCAGGTTCGATTCCGGTCAAGGGCATGTGCCTTGGTTGCGGGCGCATCCCCAGTGGGGGGTGTGCAGGAGGCAGCTGATCGATGTTTCTCTCTCATGGATGTTTCTAACTCTCTATCCCTCTCTCTTCCTCTCTGTAGAAAAATCAATAAAATATATTTTTTTAAAAAGAATAAGTGACATGATCTTGGCCGGTGTGGCTCAGTGGGTTGGAGCGTCATCCCATACACCAAAAGGTGGCAGGTTTTATTCCTGGTAGGGCACATACCCACCCACCCAGGTTGCAGGTTCGATCTTGGTCTGGATGCAAGCAATGGGGCAACCAATAGATGTTTCTCTCACACACATCAATGTTTCTCTCTCTCTCTCTCTCTCTCTCTCTCTCACCTTCTTCTCTCTAAAGTCAATGAAAAACCTATCTTTGGATGAGGATTAATTATATATATATATAAAAAAAAAGAGTGACATGGGATGTGCCACGTGTTTGGCACACGGCCTAGCACAGAGTGAAAGCTCATTAAGTGACAACGTGCTATTAATTTTTTAATCAGAAAAAGTGAACTGACATCCAGAAACTAAAGAAAGAGGAAGATGCGACGATCAGCACTTACAATGAGGAAACTTTTCATTTGGAACTTCTGCAGAAAAAAAATCAGAAGGGTGTGTGGCTAAGAGAGGATATTTGACTAAGGGCTGGGAAGTTAGTTCAGCTTTCGGGGGGGGGGGGGGGGGTTTGCTAATGACGGCCTTTTACCCTAAAAGCACAGGGTAAAGAAATGCTTGGAAGGGGTGAGAAAAACTGAGGCAGCTGAATGGGACGGGGGTTCTTCACCCCGAGAATGCATGGGGTGTGCACCCCCTCCCCCGACCCCCCTGAAGGTTTGTCAGTCCAGCCATTTGTGGCTGGGAGGAGGAAGGAAAGAGAAAAGGAGGCCAGGGCGGGAGGGGAGCGTGAAGGAGCCCTGAGAAAAGGGGAAGGAAGATGTTGGGAGTGGTTTGCTGTGCGGAGGGCTGGGAGGAGGGAGAACTGAGCTCATGGCTGCCCTGGCTCAGGTCTGCCCCTGGGAGGGGGTCCCACCAGGGTAATCGAGGGCCTACTGTGTGCACTCCACAGTCAAGGCCCGGACGGGGCATGCGGGGGGTTGGGGGGGTGGATCTATGCACAGGCCCTGGACATGCTCACCCATCTACACCCGGCTGAGTAGTGCCCCCCAGAATTCATGCCCACCCGGAACCTCAGAATGTGACCTTGTTTGGACACGGGTTTTTGCAGATGGAATGAGGTCGTATTGGTTGAGAGTGGGTCCAACATCCAGTGACTAGTGTCCTCATAGTGAGAGGAGAGGAGACACAGAACTCCATGCAAATACAGAGGAGAGAGCCACGTGAAGAGAAAGGCGGAGACTGGGGTGATGCATGGACCAGCCAAAGAAGGCCAAGGACTCCGGCCCCGGCCCCCGCCAGAGGCTGGAAGAGGCAGAGCAGGGTCCTCGCTGGAGCCTCCTGAGGGAGCGTGACCCTGCCCACACCTCTGAGAATAGATTCCTGTTGTTATAAGCCACCCAGCGCGGGGTAATCTGTTATGGGACCCCTGGGAAAGTAATCTACCACCGTAATAGAAAAAGGGGGTGCAGACACCCCTCACGTGCAAGGCGCCGTGTGAACAGGAACCTGTGCATGTAGGAATCCCGTCCTCAGGTGCGCATTCTGGGTAACTGAGGGCTAGTCTCTGTTACCATGGGAACCGTGCAAAGCAAGGACCGCCTGCACACACACACACACACACACACACACACACACACACACACACACCTGGGAAAGCCCAAAGGGCTCATACGCAGGAGAAAATGAGGAAAGAGCAGTACACGGTGAGTAGCAGGAGGCTCCGCGGCTGCAGAGCTGGCTGGCTGCCCTGAACTGGGAAAGGCTTCCCGGAATAAGCAAGTGTTGGTGCAGGTTTGAAAGATGGGAAGGTCACGGCCTCTCAGAAGAGTCACCTGGGCAGAGGTTAGGTCCTTCCTTCCTTCCTTCCTTCCTTCCTTCCTTCCTTCCTTCCTTCCTTCCTTCCTTCCTTCCTTCCTTCCAGGGTTCCAATCCTAACTCCGCCTTTTCTTTGCTCTGAGATCTTTTCTACCTGAGGCTAAGGTTCCTCACCTGTGACCTGGGGACTCTACATCCCGGTGGGCCTGGGACTCCCAGGCCCAATCCTTCACAGCTGCCCCCTTCATTCTCAAAGCGTCCTGGTTTGTATTTAAACACAAACAAACAAACAAACCCAGCCGGTATGACTCAGTCATTGAGCATCGCTCTATGAACCAGGAGGTCAAGGTTCAATTCCCGGTCAGGGCACATGCCTGGGCTGCGGGCTCCATCCCCAGTAGAGGGTGTGCAGGAGGCAGGGGAATCGATGATTCTCATCGTTGATGTTTCTATCTCTCTATCCCTCTCCCTTCCTCTTTCTGAAAAAAAAAAAAGAAAAAAAAAAAAACACAATTAAAAAAAAAGGTTTATAAAAACCAAAACAAACAAGCAAGCAAACATTGGGATGGGTTTATTTTCTACTTTCCAAATACAAAATTATGTGTTAAATATGCTTTTCAAACAACAATTTCCCTAAAAATGCCGCCTCCCACCTCTTGCTACGTCGGGGGCAGGGTCCCTGATTGAGAGCCACCTGAAGGGGCATCTCTGGACAATTCCGCCTGGAGTTTTAGAGCGAAGCCTCTGGAGTTGGACCAAACTGGGTTTATACCTGAGCCCGCCACCACTGGCTATGTGACCTTGACAACTCTCACTTACCACACCCACACCCCATCTCTGAGAGGCCGCTTTGTACTTCCTGCCTACCCCACAGAGTTACTGAGATGGTTGAATGTATAGGTATTACCCTTAGAACAGCCCCTGTCACAAAGTAATGATTTCTTAAGTGGAGTTCTTAAAAAAAAAAAAAAAATAGCTAAGAGTTACCTGTAAGCTGTGCAGAGTTGATGTGGGTTCGCTAGGAGGATGTACACAGCGTGGAGACAACGGTATCCAGACGGCCAGCTAGCCACTGGTCGGTGGGCCTGAGCCCCGTCCAAATGATCCCTGATTGTAGATCATCAAAGAGCAAAATATGCAGCAGGTGGGACCACGAGACTCGACTCCGACATTACCACCTGGGGTTTGATTGCATTGACACCCTGTTTCGGCTTTTAGTTTCCTCTCTCTGCTATTTGGGGATGGGAAGGTTGTTGCTGTCTCGCCCCAGAACACAGCAGTGTGACTTTGTGCGACAAACTTGAAGAATGGTCCCTCATCCCGGGCTTCTTAGTTGCAAGAAACAGAAACGCCTACAGACGATTTAATCCCAGAACTTTCTAGGACACCGGAGAGCTCCCCGAGCTGCTGGCGACCTGGGAGGCCAGGGTGGGGACAGGCTTGACACAGGCAGTCAAGTGTCTGGAGAGCCCGCAACTCCGTCTCTGCAGGAACAGTGACGAGAAAGAAGGTGCTCGCACCTCCACATTCTGTCCCTGGAACACTCCAGGTAAAGCTCAAAGTCCGGGGAGAAAAATCAGCTTCGTCTCCCTTGGGCGTCTCCATGGCTAAAGGAGGGCAGGTAGCTAACTGCCTTAGGACCACTCAGACCACCCACAGTGGTTAAGAGAAAATGCCAGAAGGAGATGGGAGTGCATGAGCCATGGGAGAAAAAGATGCCTGCAGCCCTGATGCCTCTTTTGTTGTTAATCTTCATCCAATGATATTTTTCCATTGATTTTGAGAGAAAGTAGAAGGGAGGGGGAGAGAGAGAGAGAAACATCCATATGTGTCAATTTGGTTGCCTCTGCACATGCCTCAACCAGAGCCATAGGGAACCGAACCCAGGGTTACTTTAGTCCCTGGGCCAACGCTCTATCCACTGAGCCAAACAAGCCAGGGCTCAAGGACGCTTTCAACGTGAGCCTAAGAATCTCGAATGACTATCCTCACCTGCTCCCGAACGTCCGTGTGCTCTACCCACAGCCCTTCCCCAGCCTGGACTTGGCATTTTCATCTGCAAAATGCGCTGGTCAGCTCGTATGATGTGAGGAGCCTCTCCATCCAGAATGTTCTCTGCTCCCTGGTGGCTCCCCCTGCGCCCATCTCCCATTTCCTCATGTTTAAACCTCCCACCCCGATGGCCACAAGTGACTGATTTCTTCAAGTCTGAGACCACTTTCTACAAATTGCCGGTGAGAGGCCTGCTGGTGGAACACAGGCCAGCGGGGGGGGGGGGGGGGCGCTTTATGGCAATTGGTCAAATTTATTGTGAAAAGGGCAGTCGGCTCGATGCCTGGGAGGCAGAGTTGTGAGGGAACTGACAGCGGAGTTGGTGCAGAAGAGGGAGGGGCTGGAGACCAACCTCAGGATGCCGTCCGGCCCGAGTAACCCTGGCGAGGGCTCCGGCTGGAGCGCACTCCGGAGTGGCTGTGTCCCCCCCCCGGGGTCCTTCCCGCTGTGCTGCTGTGGGCCTTGGGGAGGTGCCCATGCCTCGGGGGGTGCGTCCACAGGGCCTCCTCTGGAGCCTTCCTGGGTCCCACAGGGCACTTTGTTCAAAGTCCAAAGCAGCTGAAACAGCCTCACACATGTTAGCATCACCCGGCCGGCGTGGCTCAGTGCTTGAGCATCGACCTACGAACCAGGAGGTCCTGGTTCCATTCCCGGTCAGGGCACAGGCCCAGGTTGCAGGCACGATCCCCAGTAGGGGGCGTGCAGGAAGCAGCCGATCAGCGATTCTCTCTCATCATGGATGATTCAGTCTCTCTCTCCCTCTCCCTTCCTCTCTGAAATCAATAAAGATATATATTTTAAAATGTTAGCATCAAAGTAACATGCCATACATCTTACATTTGCATAAGACTACGTGTCCTATTTATTAAATAAAAAAAATGTTTAACGTTAGACTGGCACAAGTCACGGTTTTTCAGGCTTCAGAGCGTTCTAAAGGATCACAGCGTTCTGCTGGGGCAGGTGAGGGGTCGTGGGAAATGCTGGATAAATGTTAGTGTTGCTATGATTAGTTTTATTGTTCTCATTATCCCTCCGTTGGAGAGGACATGATACTTACAATGACCTGGTCTGGCCTTCCGGATCCATGCAGCAGACAAATGTCCGGAACACAGTGGGCACAGACAATGGCAGTTCACAGTCTGGGGTCCTAGCACTGCGTACCATGACTGTAAAAAAAAAAAAAAAAGTGGTTTTATTGATTTTAGAGAGGAACAGAGAGAGAGATTGAGAGATAAACATCAATGTGAGAGAGAAACATCAAACCGCTGCCTTCAGCACACACCTCAACTGGGGATCGAGCCCGCAACCTCAGCATGTGCCCTGACCCAGAATTGAACCTGTGACCCTTCGGTACGAGGGCTGGCACTCTAACCATTGAGCCACACTAGCCAGTTCGGTACCATGACTTTTGACTTAACCATAACCCAAGCTTGCTGGGATAGTGCCACCATGACCAGAGGATCCGGACAAACAGGTAGGATTGATGTAACCTTCCCCACTGCAGAGTCTGTCCTTAGCAAATAAACAGTCCAAACCCCTTTCTTGAGGCCCCTGGGTGGTCTGCATGAGGCCCACCCCACCCCAAGGATGTTCTTTTCTTTTCCTACCCACTCCTTCCATCCTGGTTTGCTAGGGTTCCCGAGTTCATCCTCTCTCCTTCCTCGCAGGCTATTGGGCCTGACCAACTCATTCCCATCCTCCACATCTGGGTTGAATGCTTCCCTGACCCCCCCCCCCACCCCCCCACAGGCTGTTAGATGAACCCTGTAAGATCATGCTTCCTCACCCCACGACTTCGGGTCCTTGCATTGATTTACTTAATTATTTGCATAAATGCTTTTCCAATGTCACTAGGGAAACTGGAGGGACAAGACCTGTGAGTCAGCAGGAGCCAGTGTGTGGAGGACCTTGGAGGCATACAATGGCCTTGAGCCCTAGCTGGTTTGGCTCAACGGTTAGAGCACTGGCCTGTGGGCTGAAGGGTTTCGGGTTCGATTCCAGTCCAGGGTACTGAAGGAGGCAACCAATTGATGTGTCCCTCTCTCACATCAATATTTTTCTCTCTCTCCCTGTCTCTCCCCCTCCCTTCTACTCTCTCTGAAAATCAATGGAGAAGACTATCCTAGGGTAAGGATGAATGAATGAATGGATAGATGGATGGATGGATAGATGGCTGGATGAATGAATGAATAAAATGGCCTTGGACTTCACCTGCAGGGCACAGGAACCTGATGAAAGGCTTTAAGCAGGGAAGGGCACACTCACATTTATGATTCAGAAAGCAGTGGTTTCTGAACTTTCCAAGCTCTAGAGGGCTTGTTAAAACCGTTTCCTGGGGCCCACCTCCTGAAATTCTAATTCAGAGGGACCACAGTAGCCCCCCTTCCCTGCAGAGGGTATGTCCTAAGAGCTCCAGGGGAAGTCTGAAACCACGGATGGTACCGAACTTTCACCTTTTCACTCAAAGGAAGCACTTACCGGCTTCTCTCTGGTGGAGCTGAATTCCCAGCATCACTACTCTTGCATGATGAGGTAAAGAAAGGGTGACCTGAACGCAAGTATTCACACAATGACAGTCCATCTGATAACCCAGCCAGCTATTAAGTGACTAATAGGTGGGGATATACTGGAAAAGGGGATGAGTCACGTCCCCTGAGGGACAGCGGGAGATTTTATCACACCAGTGAGAATGGTGCACAATTTAAAGCTTATGAATTGTTTATTTCTGGAATTTTTCATTTACTACTTTGGAAACCATGGAAATCAAAACCGCAGGTGGCCGCATGTGTCTGTATCTGCGACAAATTCACTGGTGATGTCCACGCTGCCGGTCCAGGGATCGCCCTGTGGGACTCCTAGTGAAGGTATGGCAGGAAGGCAGCGTGCCGGGCGATTGCTTAGGCAGCGTTTCAAGTGAGGGACTGAATGAAGGGAATGAAGGAGAGGGGCAGTCCTGGTGGATGGGGCTGCCATCTCACTGGGGAGGAGGAGTGGCCAAGAAGATGCTGCTGTATCGCTTAGGCCAGTGGTCGGCAAACTCATTAGTCAACAGAGCCAAATATCAACAGTACAACGATGGAAATTTCTTTTGAGAGCCGAATTTTTTAAACTTAAACTTCTGCTAATGCCACTTCTTCAAAATAGACTCGCCCCGGCCGTGGTATTTTGTGGAAGAGCCACACTCAAGGGGCCAAAGAGCCACAGTTTGCCGACCACTGGCTTAGGCCAATGCATCCCTCTCCACACTTCCTGTGGCACCTCTTGCTGCCTTTGACACCTCTGATAGAAGGGCTACCTCCCTTGGGTCACCACGTTCTCCTAGCTTCCCTCCATCCCTCTGATGAGGTCTTTTCCTTTGCTCCTCTACCAGCATTTCCTGAGGTCTGACCTTGATTCATTTTCGGGGTGGAGGGGGAGGAGGTTGGAGGGGGTTCTTCAGCAGTTCTCAGAGCTGCAACCCTCTCCTGCCACATAGGAAACACTCAAAGTGTTTGTAAAACAGCAGAGTGTAAGTGCTGGTCCTTCTCTGTTCTCCCACAGTCCACAGGGCTAGGACCTTATCTATCACCTTGATCTTAACAATTTCTCCCCACACCCAGCACAGTGTGCGCACACAGTAGGTGTTCAATAACTATTTATGAGCGAACGCATAATCATTCCTCACCATGTTGCCTGCTCTGTGAAGGCAGGCGAATCACTTAATCTCTCCAAATTTCAATCTCTTTCTGTGTACCATGGGATTAGAAATATTTTATTCCCAAAGCAACCTCCTAAGAGTTGCTTTGGGAATAAAATAAGATAATGCATGTAAAGTGTTTAGCACATAGTAAACATTAACTACTATCATTGTTGCATTGATTGTGGGTCCTTGTGTGACTTTAGGGGAGCTATTGAACTTGTCTAAACCTCAGTACTGCCATATTCAACAATTACTCTCCCGCTGGGCTGTCGGGAGGGTCTGGCAGATAGTAAGTGTGTAATAAAGGCTAATTGTCTCTCCCCCAGCTCTCCCCTTCCCCACCCCGGGAGACCCCTGACCGAACCAGAGTGTTTCATCCCTGGAGGGGCTGAGGGGGTGACAATGGGTAGAAAGTGGTGGGGATGGTGGTTGAGCTCTCAGGCATTGTTTAGAAACAAAGAACATTCCTTTTAACCTTAGAAGATCTACATCCCATTAACACTCATTCCCTTCAACTGTGTCTTCCTAAAGAGATTAGTGTCGGCTAATATTGAAAGAAATACAATTAAGGACAAAATGTGAAATCAACTCAGAGCCATTTAGGGTCACCTCAAACCAGTTTGGGAAAGCGAACCATTCTTGGACATCGCCTCTAAATTTGGAACTAGTTTGAATTCTCCCCCGAAGGGTCTAGAATAGAGAAAGAGTCCTGCCTCAGCCTTCGTGGTGGGTGGTAGTCTTTTTAGTTTTTTTTTTTTTTTTTCAATGGCTCCCTGTTCTCCTTCTGTGAGCCTGTGTCTACCCTTCTCCTTTGAAATAGGCCTGTCATGGTCCATAACCTTAAAGGGGCAGCCTTTTGTAAAGCTACCAGTGCGTTTGTAGATAGCGTTGGGGGACACCCGTCAGCACTTTCTAGCCTGAGGGTTATTTATTGTTGGGAAGAAATGCTTCGAGAGTCCTTAGTGGGTATACTAAAAAATTATCATGGACTGAGCCAGTCACAGGCTATTGCAAACAAACCACAGAAAACCCCCGAACACAACTTTTTTTTTTGTCCTCTTTCCCAAGCTCTGTGCCAATTTGTCTTAAAGACCAGCAGAGATGTGTAACTCTACTTACATATCCCAGCTGTGAGGCCCAAGTATTAGACCCGGATTGTGGAAACCTTGTTCATTTAAAAATTTGATTATTTTTATAATCTGGGATCTCCTTGGTTGCTTCCAAATGGAAGCATAAAATAACACTCTGTTCTAACCGGTTTGGCTCAGTGGATAGAGCATTGGCCTGTGGACTGAAGGGGTCCCGGGTTTGATTCCTGTCAAGGGCATGTACCTGGGTTGCAAACTCGGTCCCTGGCCCTGGTCAAGGTGAGTTAAGGGAAGTAAACAATTGATGTGTCTCTCTTACATCAATGTTTCTCTCTCTCTCTCTCTCTCTCTCTCTCTCTCTCTCTCTCTCTCCCTCTCCCTCTCCCTTCCACTCTCTAAAAATCAATGGAAAAATATCCTTGGGTGAGGATTAACAATAAAAATAACACTTCCTTCCTCTTTACACATTTCACCCCTAAACAAAACCAGGCTGGGAATCCCGTGGGATGGCCATTAATTCCTGCCTAGGTAAAAGCCATAGTCAGCATTAGCTTATTCCTTCTAGTGTATTCCAACCGAATTGCAAGCTCCTCCCTTCCATCACCAATTCTTGATCACTTGTTTAATCTATAAAATAGATCCTACATGCCGAAACCGGTTTGGCTCAGTGGATAGAGCGTTGGCCTGTGGACTCAAGGGTCCCAGGTTCGATTCCCATCAAGGGCATGTACCTTGGTTGCGGGCACATCCCCAGTAGGGGGTGTGCAAGAGGCAGCTGATCGATGTTTTTCTCTCATCGATGTTTCTAACTCTCTATCCCTCTCTGTAAAAAATCAATAAAATATATTAAAAAAATAAATAAATAAAATAGATCCTACAATGGCATAGACCCCTGGGGACTCTCTAGATTGGCTCTGAGGACCAATCTGTGTCAGGGTCAAGATCAGCCTGACTTTATGGAAAGACCGTTCCCCGACTTCCTAAACCTAGGATGTGAGCCAGAGTTCCCCTCCCGCCCCCACAGCCCGGCTCTGCATCCCTGAAGTTGTTTCCAGGCCCTTATGAAGGGACAGTGTTTTCCTACCGAGGAGCACTCTGCTGGGCCCTGGGCTCGCCCGGATTTAGTGACTCAAACTCACACCTTCTCCCTCAACTCACCTGGTTCCCAAGTGAGTCACTCCAGGGCTGCTGTCCAGCCGAAAAGGGGCAGAGTGAACCATTTAAGGTCGAGTGAACCCATGTCCCCCGCCCCCCCCCCGCCCCCGCCCCCGTATTGTGACCTTTGAACTAGAATTCTGTGGATTCTATCTCCCTTTGAATTTCGGACACAGGGTGTGACAGCTTGCAGCAGTGAGAACCTGAAATAAAAGATCAAGAAAAAGACATTAAGGGCTGGATTAAATTATTGTAGGGGCCAGAGCCAAAGACGGTAATTAGCTATTGATTAATGGGTGGTGGTGGATTAACATCCCAAAGAGGACGGGAATCTGAAGATTCCTCTGAGGCCCAGACAATGAGATAATTAGAACGGCCATAGTAGCTCCCATTTACCTGCTGGTATGTGGCCAACGTTCAAGTTTCTGGTTTGGGCTGTGGGTATTCAAAGGCTTATAATTAGTAATATCTACAGTCAGAAGTGTCTTTTCATGTTCCAGTGACGAGCATGTGTCATGATTATCCGTGTGTGAAAGAGGTTGGGAGTCTTTCGTTTCCAAAATAATGACTCACACGACAAAGGGTAATTATATTTTATTTTATGACCTGAACAGTAGCAGGGTTACACTGGCAGCTTCCCCTCGGCAACTGGTGAATCTCACTTAACAAATGGGAATCTCACTTAACAAATGGCTATGTTAGGGGGGGAGCTTGAGTTCTGGACTTCTCCACGCTAAAGGAAACATTAAACAACGGGCAGCAAAATAAAACAAACAAAAAAAAATGGGGAACCGATGTCCGACAGGGTCTGCATGTTGACATTGAAGACAGAATCCATTCCATTGGTGACTCCTGTTCTCATGGGTGGCCCATGTATTCCTTCTGGCCTCTTGGAGAGTCTGTGAGTGGACCGTCTGGGTTTGAATCCTGGCAGCTCTACTCTTCATTATCGGTGGAACTTTGCAACACAGATGGGGGCGGGGGGGAGGGGGTGTCTTCCTGTGCCTCAGTTTCCCCTTCTCATAGGGAAATCAGCAGTACCTCCTTCACAGAGTTGCTGTGGAGTTGTATAAGGAAAATACTTAGAAGAATGCCTGGCACACAAGTAGTAAAGTTTAGTTATTACTTAGCAGTCCATCTGGCTGCCAATAATGAGCATTTTTTTTAAGGATTTACTTATTTATTTTTATTGATTTCAGAGAGGAAGGGAGAGGGAGATAGAAGCATTAATGATGAGAAGCATTGATGAGCTGCCTCCTGCATGGCCCCCCCGCCCCCCCTCCCCAGGGATTGAGCCCGCAACCCGGGCATGTGCCCTTGACCGGAATTGAACCTGGAGCCCTTCAATCCGCAGGTTGACCCTGAGGACTGAGCCAAACCAGCTAGGGCTACAAGCATTTTTGACCTCACACTTGAGGATGAGCTAAGGCGCGCCAGTCCAGTGTTGAGTGGGACTTGGAAGCTGCCTTTCATTGCCTGTGTGGCCACAGAGACAGTTCCCTAGCCTCCCTGAGCTCCTATTATTCCCATGCTTGTAAAAGGAAGGTGAATAACATGCCTCCCAGCGCTCCTCTGGGGCTTGCGATAACCCATGTAGAGGGCCTGGCACCTGGTAGTAGTAGGCAAACAGCAACCTTCGGTTTCTATTCTCTTCCCCCTTCCACTCTGCCACGGGGCAGGACCCCTGGGCTTGAATGGAACAGGGGAATGGCATGGGTTAACCAAAGTTAACAGGGTTTCTTCTTGATCTTCCTCCCAACCCCCAGTCCTTACCTCACCCCTTGTATACTTAAATGTTATCATTAATCTCTCTAGCACCGCTTGGTCCCTAACCCATCACAGGCTCACCAGCTTTCTGCCCTGCCCTTTCATTCTTTCAAGTATCAACTCTGGCCCTTATCACCCACCTCAGGAAGCATCTCATAACCCTGATAAGTTAAAGGCCTTAAGGCCCCAGACCCATTTAACAAAGCCCTCGTCCTTTCCTGAGTAATGTCTTTTCCCACTTTTGCAAGCTCACTCCCTGAAGGGCCACCTTCTGTTCAGTGGTCACTGATGAACAAGAGAATGAAGAAAACAAGAAACAAAAGACACACAAACTTTAAGATTTGGCTCCATTATATATTTGCGATATTTTATTTTTTTCTAAAAACAATAAAAAAAATCAATTTAAAAAAGAAACATGTATTTAAATAAAAAAAATTGTTTTATAATACATTGAAATTTCGTATAACTAGTTATAAACGTCTTATTAAAGTTATTTACATTTAATGAGGGATATATTTACACGGAAAAATTGGGTAAAACTTTTTCAGATTTAAAAAAAAAATTCTTAAATACAAATCTGTTAAAGGAAACAAAACAAAAAAAAGGATGGCAAGCATAAAAAAATGTTCTTTTATGCCCAAAGTTCCATGTGAGGCAGTTTACATTATGGCTAAACCTTTCAGTCTGAAGACCCAGCCACGGTTGTGCGGTTTGCACTTGACCATGCGCAGTTGCAACAAGTTCGTGTCTTAATGGATGCTGCAGTGATGCCAGGAGGAACCTTCTCCCGTCCTTTCCCTTCGTAACGAGGGCGAAGTCTCGAGCGGTCCCAGTCCCTCCCTCCCGGAGGTCCAGTTTTAGGCACAAGAGTTCCGCAGCTGTTCAAGTTTGTGTTTCAACTGTTCGCGCCGTTTCCGCAAGAAGTCCTTCTCCGAGAGGAGCTTCTGCTCCTCCGCTTGGATGGCCAGGATGTAGGCGGTGGCCTTCTTCAGGATCACCACCTTGGGGGCCTTCTCGTTGTTTTCCAACTCGGGGATCTGGTCGCGCAGCGCGAAGAAGCTGCGTTTCAGCTCGTTCCTCCTCTGGCGCTCCAGGACGTTGTGCGTCCGCCGCTTGTCGTTCTCCTCCGTGTCCGAGGACCTGGGGCTGGCGCATCTGCGGTTGTTGCTGATCTGTTTGAGGACGCGGCCACTGTCCAACTTAGCCCTCTTGGCGGCGGGGTAGTCCTTCCGGGTGGAGGGGGGCGCCGCGTAATTGTGCTGGTGGGTGGACACGTGGCACCGCTTAAGGACCAGCGGGCTGTGGGGCGGTTTGCTGTGGCTTCTGGAAGAGGGGGACCCTGATTCTGACCTCTTGGCCGAGGGCTGCCTCTTCTCCACAGAAACAACATCGATTTCTTCCTCATCCTCTTGCTCTTCCTCTGGAAGAAAGGAAACAGAAGCCACCTGGTTAGCGACAACATTTCCATAATCTCAATTATGCAAATAGAAGGCGTTATTATTATACGAGGAAGGACCAAAGTGATCCCCAGAGAACAAACTAGCCAATCATCCCCTCCCACGAAGGCGGGATGACAGCTGGGTTTATGGCACAGGTGAGAAAATTACCATCTACCAGGAGACAACATTGGTGCCAATTCTTACCTAAGACTTAATGAGGCTTTGGGCACACCCAGCGCCAAGCACAATTCCCAAGCACCTCCTGTTTTTTAAGGGACTTTACCAAGAACCCATGTTGCAAAGGAGAGCTGCAAATTCTCTTGGTGTGAATTCAGCAACTCCCTATTTTACGGGAAGTTCGAAAAGAAAAGAAAAAAAAACCTTGCAGCTTTGCCAAGAGCCCTAGGGGGTGGGGGAAGGGAGAGAGTTCAATTTGGGAAAGGAGCTGCTTTCCAAGGTTCAAAAAAGGGGCTGAAGAGATCCCCACTTCTCAGCTCATTCGCTCTGAGGCACTTTCACTCCTTCGCAGCCCCAGGTGGGAGCCTGCCTGCCTGCCCGCCCGGGGCCACAGCCCCTCTTCCTAGATCTGCAGTCCATTACATTCCAACACCTCTCAGAAAGCGAGAGGGAGGCAATTCTTTCCCTCTCAAAGACATCAATCCTCTTAATCTCATTCACACTTCCCCCTTCCCCCCCCCTAGGGCAATTAAAATGCTTAAGAAAGGTAAGAGGGAGTGGATTGAGTTGCAAGATAAACCAGGAAGATTTAAAATCCCAATGAAATTCCTGAGGGGTGGGAGGGAAGGGAAGGGAAGGGGCTGGCCACTAGGGCGGTCTTAGGGGAAGGGATGGGAGGGAACAGTCCAGCCCAGTGTTTCTGGGGATGATGGAGCTCCCAGATGCTTCCAGACCTGCCCTTTCTTTCCCGAATAGAAGAAAAGCTGAAGCGGCCGGCTGCATTAGCCGCCCACGAGAAGAAGAAAGATAGCCAGACGCCCCCCTCTCCCCCCCTTTGTCAGGCATGCAGGGCTCCCACTTACCGGAGTCGCTGCTGGTGGTGGGTGGTGTCTCCTCGTGGAGCGCCAGGGGCTCGGGGCTGGCCCGCGGGGAGGAGTCGGTGGAGGAGAGCAGAGAGTCCGAGGACGGGGAGAAGGCGGTGGAGTCGGGGGAGGCGCAGGGCTTGGGCGAGCTGCCGTCGTTGAGCGGGTAGGGGAAGACCACGGAGGGGTCGATGCACTCGGAGGCGGCGGCGCTCAGGTCCTGCAGGTACAGGCTGGAGGTGGAGCAGGCGCCCTGCCCGCGGGCGGGGCTCCGGCCGCCGCCGTCTTTGCGCGCAGCCTGGTAGGAGGCCAGCTTCTCGGAGACGAGCTTGGCGGCGGCCGAGAAGCCGCTCCACATGCAGTCCTGGATGATGATGTTTTTGATGAAGGTCTCGTCGTCCGGGTCGCAGATGAAGCTCTGGTTCACCATGTCCCCTCCCAGCAGCTCGGTCACCATCTCCAGCTGGTCGGCGGTGGAGAAGCTGCCGCCGCCGCCGCCGCCGCCGCCGTCGTCCACGTCCCGCGGGGAGAAGGACGCGAAGGCGACGTAGGAGGGCGAGCAGAGTCCGGAGCGGCGGCTGGGCGACAGGGGCGGCGTGGGCAGCAGCTCGAATTTCTTCCAGATGTCCTCGCTGGGCGCGGGCGGCTGCAGCTCGCTCTGCTGCTGCTGGTGGTAGAAGTTCTCCTCCTCGTCGCAGAAGAAATAGGGCTGCATCGAGTCGTAGTCGAGGTCATAGTTCCTGTTGGCGAAGCTGACGTTGAGGGGCATCGCGGCGGCCTGCGACAGGGGGCACACAAAGGGGGGCGATCGTTAGTGAAGGGGGGCGTCTAGGCTGGTGCCTCACCCCGGCGCAGCGCGCGCCACCATCGTGAACCATTCCCCTTCCAGCGCTATTCCGCCCCCAAATGGGCCAGTGGCCGGAGGGGCGGGGGCCAAAGGAGCGCCCTTGCGCCGGCCTCCGGGGGACCCCCCCCCCCCCCCCTATCGCGGACACATATTTGGTGAGCCAGCTGCGGGGCGCCAGCGGGACTTTTGTTCCCCAGGAGCCCGAGCGCCAAGCCTGGGGTTCGGCCCCGCAGCTGGAGAGCAATGGAAACGGGCTCTGGCCTCGGGAAGAGGCCGGGCGAGGCGGCGGCGGGGAATGCAATGTGCCAACCCGAAAAGTTTTGCCGCACCTGGAGGAGAAGGCGAGGGGCGCTGCGGCGGGAGCGGCGGCGCCCCTTCCCCCGCGGGTGCCTCCGCCCCTCCCAGCCGCCCTCTCCTCCTCCTCCATCCCCACCCCCAGCGCGCCCTCCCTCCCTCCTTTGCCAGCTTTTCTTCTTTTCCCTCGCCGGCTGGTGCGGCGAGCTCCGCCGCGGGCTTTAACACACCCCCCCCCCCCGCCCCATAAATAAAAGGGGTGTATGAGAGAATAACAGAGGCGCCTCCCTTCAACGCCCAATACGGCGACGCAACTGCGCCAGAGACCCTGCTGCGAGTCTGCGCCCGGAGCGGGGGCGCCCTCCCCTCCCTCCGCCCCGGGCAGCAGCTGTTCGGGGGGAAAAGCCCGGCTCCTCGCGGTCCCTCTGCACCTCAGGGGCGCGGGGACCCCGACGCGGCCGGGGAGCCAAGGCTGGGGGCGGAGGTTTGCCCTCGTTTCCTAAGTCAATGGCCAGGAGAATCGGACACATCCCTGCCCGAGCCTTCCCTCTCCGCCTCCTGCGCCTCCCCAACACCAAGTCCTGACACCCTGGTACGCCGAGATCTTTAATTCTATTATTCTTTTTAGGAGCCAAATGCCAACTTATGAGAAGGAGCAGGGGACGAATTGGAAACGCCGGGGGAATCGGCGGGCGGGACGCGCCGCAGTGTCTCCGGCTGTCAGAAATGCAGTAAAAAAAAAAAAAAAAAAAAAGCTGAAATTTAAATGCCCTTTCGGAGACGAGGAAAAGTCAGCGGCTGCGGCGCTCTCTCGATCACACAGAAGGATAGTAATCCTTACTCCAAGGAGCTCAAGATGCAAAGGGCTTTCTGCTCCCCACGAAGCACAGCTTCCCCCCCAGAGCCCCCCAAAAACCAAAGCAATTAATGCAATAAAGCAGGAATGCCCAGCCCGCCGGGCGCTGCGTCAATATCCATAGGCAAAAACCTCCAAAGGCTTAAAAACAAACAAAAAAAAACGCACACCCGGTTTTCCCTCTGCTTTCCATCCTCCCATCTTGACAACTCACGGTACCCCATCCAGTTCTGCTTCGGTCCCCACCCCACCCCGACCTACCACAACTACTCCGAGAAAGTGTCAATAATCCCGGGATGGGAGAGAAGACACCCCAACTCGGGTATTGGACGCATCCCATCAATAAAGCGGTAGGAGAATAAATTAAAAGACAAGCAGATCCGAGGGCTTACCGGGTTTCCCACTCTCCGAAGGAAATCCAGGTTCCAAAAGGGGGCGAGGAGCGCCTTGCAGAGGAGCGGGTCGTAGGCAGCGGCCCGGAGAAGTGTCCCCCCAAATAGAAGATCTCCGCTCCTTGGGAGAGTCGCGTTCTCGCCGGGGTGTTGTAAGTTCCAGGGGAAAGTGCCCGCCCGCTGCAATAGGCAAAGTTTTCGTGGCTGCGGCGAGGGCGGCGGGTCGCTGGCCCGGGGTCGGCGGGCAGGGTGGGGAGGCGGAGGCTGGGCCGGAGGTGAAGCCCCGCTTTCACTCCGGATCTCAGCCCCGGGCGCCCGGAGCGCGCCTCTGCTCGCCCGGCTCGCTAGGTTCCCTCCGGCTGGTCCGCCCGCTCGCTCCCTCTGCCTCTCGCTGGAATTACTACAGCGAGTCCGATAAGCCGGCTTTTATAATCGATTCCCCTCCCCTCGGTTTATTTCGATTCCCCTCCCCTCGGACCTTTTTCCCGCCAAGCCTCGGAATAGCCCTGCCCTTGCCGAGGCGGCTGGGAGGGAGGAAGGCGGCGGCCGGGACCCGTGAGCCGCGGTGGTGGCTGCGGCAGCTGCAAGAAGCGCAGCCCGGGGGTTCTCGGCGGGGCAGACCCTCGCCTATAAAGGGCCGGTGGGCGGGGATTCGCGAGCGAGGATCTTTTTTCTCTCCCTCTCCCCTCCAGCTTTGGGAATCCGGGAGGGGCGGCGGTGCCGAAGGAGGGCAGGGGAGGAGACTGAGCCTGGAAGCCCAGCACTCCGGTGCGCGGAGGGATCGGATGTAAATAGAGTTAGGTCTTTGCATGAATTAGCCGAGCGCGCCTTCCATTTTCTGGCGCTGACGCTCAGACCCGCTCCCTTTCTCTGCGGCTCCTCGGGGGGCGCAGCGCTCTGGTTGACAGGCCGCTCCCCCGGCCTGCGAGCTCCCATCATCCCGGGCGGAACAGCTTGAGCTCTCGACCCCCGAGAACACACACCGTGTGCCCACGGCCACGACAGGCACGTCCCGGGCGGCCGGGCGCTTCCCTAAGGCTGGGGAAAGGGCAACTCTTGGAATAAGTCCTACGCAGAGAGGAGGGAAGAAAGGCTGTTGATGGGCGCGCGCGGAGTGGGTGCGAGGTGTTAGTGTCGATGGGGCTAAGCGATAAGATAGAGGGAGAAAAAATGATGCCCGGGATGATTATTAAAACAACGCCGCAGCGCACTGCCACGTCTACTTAGGAGAGCGCGTTAGGAATAAATGCCCATTGCATCTGCTGGGGGTGTTACGCCTGCTGTGTGGCTAGCTGTCTCGGTTGGGTACCTTCCACCAGCATGAGTCCCCTTGTGCTCCCCACGGAGGGCCCCTCGGAGTCCCAATTCCGCAGCCAGGTTTCAGGAAAATCCCATTGGCGCCCGTGGCTCAGGTTAGCAGCACCAGTCCAGGGCTCCCAGGTTTGGGGGAAATCAAAAGGCGCCAGACGGGAGAATATTGGGGAGGGGGGGGAGGTGGCCAGAGCCGAGAGACCGGACCCCCCAGAAGGGGGGAAGAGGCGAGCTCGCGGACCTTGCCTGGGGTACCAGCAAAAAACTCCAGGGAGGGAAACCGTTAACTCTTTCCTCCTTGGACAAACCGGACGTTTAACTTCCTTTCCGAGTCTTCTGTTCCCTTTATTATTGGAATCATGATCGTGCACGAAATAATGCATTGATTCTGATCAAAGGAGAGGAGCCAAGTATTACTTCCCTGCCTTTTGAGGGGAAGGGGGAGGGAGAAGGGGGAGGGGGCGTGAGCCAATTAAAAATTGGCCGAATTTCAGGCAGGAGTAATTTCCTAGTTCAGTGACCCTACATTTTTGTTCTGCATGCCTTAGTGAAAGTTCGTACGTACAACCCGCGTACATCTATGTACATTTCATGTACACGTCGACCCAGAATGTTGCCCAACACGACATATGATTAGCTCTCTGTCTGAATGGATCTGTATTTAATATTTAATGCACATTCGCTCGGAATTTGCGATTTGGCACTATCCCCTCCCTCCCCCCGCAAAGGCATTTTAAGTAAACTTTCCCACCTCTCACCCCACCCCACTCCCTTCCATTCCAAAACAGAAAAAAAAATTCGGAGGGGGGGATCGCGCGTACGTTGTGTTTGTATTCAAGGTAAATCATTAGCCATTGCGTTTGCAGCTCAGCGTTCGATTGTTGAATGAGTAGCAACTTCCTCCAAATCAGGCGCACAGCACAATTCAGCTTTAAGGATTGCGAATTGCTCCAGCCCCCAGGCCTCTGCCGCAAACGCGGGGAGCGACCAATCCCTGGCGGTGGTTTTGCTGCAAAGTATTTCCCCCGCCCCCCTCCCCCCCTCCCCGGCCTGCCCTGGCGCTGGGGTTTGCGAAAGTTAAAGTAAGTGTGCCCTCTACTGGCCGCTGAGATCACCGCGTCAGGCTGACCGCTGCGGGCTGGGGGTGGGGGGGGGGTGGGGGTGGGGCAGGGGCCCCCGGAGCTCAAGGGTTATGGTGGGAGGAAGGATCCTGGGGCCCCTGAACATCAGTTTCCAGACAGCTCTTCAGCATTCCTGCAGTCGGGCTGCCGAGGGGGCGGGAGGAAGAGGGATTCCTGCAGGGAAAAGCGCTTCAGAGGCGGCTTTTCACCACAGAAGCGGCGGTAAAAATTAACCCATCACTCCTTATTGACAATGAACATGGCCCTATGGAGAACTGACGCTATTTATGGGAAACGTGAAATAATTAACGATTACTGGGGGGGAAAAAAATGCCAGCAGGCTTCTAACTCAGCGAAGCAAACTTCAGCCCATCATCTTCTAACTCCCAAGTTTTAAAGCAAGGCACTGGACTTACTGGGGGAGGGGAGGCACCCTGGGCCCGGATGGGAATTTGGTTTTGCGTATTATTACTTTTTTTTTTTTTTTTTTTTAATGGGGCTGGTGAGCGGGAGAGAGCTAGATATTTTGATAGTGATGGGGGGAGGAACGTTTGAGATTTCACTGAAAAAAAAAAGTGTGAAGGACCATTTTAATGAAGAGAAAGTTTTTATACTTAAAAGACTGGGCGGTCCAGGTGGAAGTAAAAGTGGAAGGACTGCACAGTGTACGCTCAGTAGGTGTGAACACTGCCAGTGCGCTTTTCGGATGAGGAGGGTGCCCGGCAGGGTCTGCTCAGGGAGGTAGCTCCTCAGGAAATTTGGGCAACAGGGGATCCTTCCGGGAAGAGGCCTCTGGGGGTGATTCCTCAGGAATGTGGCACCTTTGGCATTGCTCTGCTGGAGGCTGAAGGGCTGCTCTCCACAGGGACAAAAAGCAAAAAGGAAAACGCCCCCAAACCAGCCACCGGGCGGCCACCCACCACCAAGGCCGGGGTAGCTTGACCTCGGAGGGCAGTGTTGGAAAACTGCTGAAGATGGCAGATGCGCCCTGTCTTCAGGTGGGAATACTACAGGAAGTCAGCCTGCTGGGGACTTGTGAACTGAAGGAGACAGCCGGCTTGTGGATTCGGGACTCGACCTCCCTCATTCTCCACCGGGCAGGCTGGGGGCAGGCTGGGGGCGGGCTGGCATTACTTTGAAGTCACAGCTTGGGGTGTTTTGTGCTCCCAAACAAGGTAGGGACCACCTCCTTTCACAAAGGAGGAAAGGGAAAGTCAGATCACAACCAAGTTAAGGGACTTCTCTTTCTTTCTCCCTCCCTCCCTCCCTCCCTCCCTCCCTCCCTCCCTTCCCTCCTTCCCCTCCCCTTCCCCTCCCTCCCTCCCTCCCTCCCTCCCTCCCTCCCTTCCTCCCACCCTCCCTTCCCTCCTTCCCCTCCCCTCCCCTTCCCCTCCCCTCCCCTTCCCCTCCCTCCCTCCCTCCCTCCCTCCCTCCCTCCCTCCCTCTCTTCCTTCCTTCCTTCCTTCCTTCCTTCCTTCCTTCCTTCCTTCCTTCCTTCCTTCCTTCCTTCCTAAAGAAATTTTAAAGAACCATTTGACTTAGAATAGACATTTGCTGAGTTAGGAAATGGCTGAGGTGATTACAACTAACAATATCTGAGATACCGAAGTGACTCATAGTCACTGTAAAGGCAAAGATGGAAAGAGAAGAGATAAAGGAACAAAGAAAACTAAAAGCCTTCCTAACCCTGACCACCCAGTGATAGTTATTGGAATTTATCTTTTTTTTAAAAAAAAAATATGTTTGTATTGATGTTTAGAGAGGAAGGGAGAGGGATAGAGAGATAGAGACATCGATGAGAGAGGAGCATCATCGATCAGCTGCCTCCTACACAGTCCCTATCTACTAGGGATCAAGCCAGCAACCCGGGCGTTTGTCCTGACCGGGAATCGAACCGGGGACCTCTTGGTTCTGGGTGGACACTCAACCGCTGAGCCACACTGGCTGGGCTGGAATTGATCTTTAAAAGGAGCTTTTTATAGGACAACCTCGGTCTTTCTTCTTTTTGGAAGTCAGTGGACGGTGTCTGTTGGCCGGACATTCCTGGTTTGCTGGTCCTGGACACTCTTGGGCCTTGTCTCTCCTCTCTGAGGGCTGCCAGGCTCCGAAGAGGCAGGTCTGAAGGGCAGCGCCGGTATCTCCCACAGTGTGGGGGTGCCAGGTAAACAGTCTATAAGGGTTCCTCGTGGAAGACTGCCTCCAGGAGGGTACCAGTAAGGCTCATTCATTCTCTCCACGCCATGTTCTCCGACAATCGTGCCACTTTCACACGTAGGAAAAAAAGAAATGCAGAAAGAATGAGTAATTTGACCAAACTCTCTTCTTTCCAGAGACATGAAAAGCGAGATTCAGAGTATGTGACTTGTATAACCTATCACCAGTCCTCCCCTTCTTTGAATATCTCTTCCCCCACCTTCCAGAAAGTTTCCCACTGAGTTGATCTTGGGCAGATAACAGCAGTGACTGATATGGGAAGAGACTGATCAAAAAGCTAGCTCCAACTTGGGGCCCAGACAGACTGGCCCTTGGCCCTCAGCCCTCAGCCCTCAGGATGGTTGGGCTGTTATTTGAAATCCCCTTCAAGTCTGTGAGGCCTGTGGAGGGAGGCAGGCGAGGGAGAAGAATGATAAATACGTATCTCCCGTGGAAACCTCATTTGGAAAGAAGGCCTGTGAGATTAAAAACCGAGCTAGCCAGGGGATGTGAAAGGAAGGGAAGTTTGCACAAGCATTTCAATGCCAACCATGTGTCCCAGTGCGAGGAGCCCGGGGAAGCTCTTCAACAGAGAAGAAGGGAAAATCCGGCATCGCTAATTCCTAGGAGTGATCATGAACAGGGAGTGAAGCAAGTCTGAGTGCATTTTTAAAAAAATGCATCTATTTAGGACATTGCCCCCTCCCCCCCGCCCCCTTGCTTCTAGCGTACTGCAAACATTAAAGCAGCTGAGAAGGAAAAATATTAGATTTTTTTCCTAAAATATATTTTTATTGATTTCACAGAGGAAGGGAGAGAGAGATAGAAGCATCAATGATGAGAGAGAATCACTGATTGGCTGCCTCCTGCATGCTTCCTACTGGGGATCAAGCCAGCAACCCAGGCATGTGCCCAGACCGGGAATCGAACCGTGACCTCCTGGTTCATAGGTCCATGCTCAACCACTGAGCCATGCTGGCCGGGCATATTAGATTTTTTTTAAAAACACAAAATCGTAGAGCCTGCATTTCCTGGGTCTCATTGAGTGCTTTCTTCCCCACTGGCTTCCGGACCTGGACCTTGGTGGAGAGGCCTAGACTGGACCCAGTAGACCCTAGTTGAGTCTCCAGCTTGGCATCCCCCTTTTCTTCCTCAGTTCTTCCCTGTGACCCACTCCACATCATAGCTTCCAGAGAAGACAAATGGTTCCTTTGTCCAGTCTCTTCAAAGCCTCTGTTGATTGTTCTGTAAGTGCCGAGCCTAAGCCAACCTGAGAAGTTTCCACACTCCCACTCCCCTTCCCCCCGCCCCCGGGCCTGTCTTTGCTCTGGTCCTTTCGGGCGAAGTCTGTTCCCGGGATGGAGCCTGGCTGGGTTGGAGATGGAGATGACCGTGAAGGAGAAACTCCTGCTTTTCAGTCTTCAGCCTTCACTTGGAAGCCCGTGGGGATGGGAGCCTGCTCCTCCTATGGACATGCAGAACCCCAACCACGGCCTCTGTCTTCCTGAGAGGAGCTCACCTTTGGCCGCATGTGGAAATGGTTTCCCCAGGACTCCTTTTAAAGGGACTTCACAGAAGGAGCTTTCTTGGAGGTACCTAGTGACCTCCATCACCAAGGCCCATGGCCTCTTTCCCCTTGCCCTTCTCCATTCCACGGCGGGCCGGGGCGCTGATGGCTTGTGGAAACCATTGCTCTTTCGAGCCTTTTCCATCGGTGGTTCTCAACTGGAGGCGAGGTTGGCCCTGGGGGACAAGGGGCAATGCCTGGAGACGTCTGAGGTTGCTTCAAAGGGATGAGTGAGGCTTACCCTGGCCCCTAGAGGGCAGAGGCCAGGGATGCTGTTAAATGTCCCCAAACAGCCCAGCCTCAGAAAGCTGTCAGGCCTGAGACCACAGGATTAGGACCCCGGGTGTTACTCTGCGTTCTCACGGTGTTACCCCACATTTCCAGCTTCTGCCGTTTCTCTCGTTGACTCTCCTTCCTCCCTTCAGAGTTCCCCAGCTCCCACCCCACTTATCCCTGCACACTGACGAACTTTCCTCTTCAGTTACAGTTCCTCAGTGGCTTCCAGTGTCCGAAACGGAGGCTGCACCCGGTGGGCTCAGCATTCCAGGCCTCATTGCATCTGGTCTCCGCCTTATCTTACCCTACTTCCCACCAACCCTGCTTTTCAGAGAAGCACCCTGAGCGACACCCCAGTTCCTACCTTAGCACCTTTGTTCTGGCAGTTCCTCCAGTCCTACCGCCCCTTCTTAAAAAAAAAAAAAAAAAAGTATATATATTGATGTCTTTATTGATTTCAGCAAGGAAGGGGAAGGGAGAGAGAGATAGAAACATCAATGATGAGAGAGAATCATTGATGGGCTGCCTCATGCATGCTCCCTACTGGGGATGGAGCCCACAACCCAGGCATGTGCCCCTGACCGGAATCAAACCCAGGACCCTTCAGTCCGCAGGCTGATGCTCTCTCCACTGAGTCAAACCGGCCAGGGCATGCCCCTTCTTGATGTGTCTAAGAGCCACCTTTCCTTTGAGACCCAGCTAAAGCCCCGTTTTCTCTGTGGAGCCTTCCCTTACTGCCCTGGCATAGGACCGTCTTACAGAATGGAGAAAGTTTAGAGCCCAAAGCAGTTGCCAAAAGCATCTAATGAAGCTGCTCTGAAGCATGAACGTTTGTTCTGATAGTGGGATCCAGAGGATCCGCGGCTACAATGGACTAACCGTGACCTTTTCTAGCCATCGGAGAAGGAGCCCTCTTTCCCCTTCTCTGCAGAGTATAATCATCACAAGGGCAGGGAACAAGTCTGGCTCACAGTACTTGCTCAATTAATCCTTTCCTGTTCACACTGCACCGGGCAGGGGAACTAAGTCAGGGGGCAGACCTTCAGGGTGACTTTTTGGCCATCTCAGATTCTTGCCTGTGAGCAGGGGATGGGGAATCAGCGTGCCTCGGGGCCTATTCTGCCACCACCACTTGCGAAATCAGGTAAGTCACCTGAGCTCCCTGAGCCTCACTTTTCTCATCTCCAAAATGGGACTTCCATAATTACAGCATCTCTCTTATTGAAGACACTGTACAAATACAATCAGAAAACACAGCTGATACAGAGCTCGGTGGCGGGCCCACATTCAGTCAATGATAGCAATTGTTAGTGCGGGCCCTTGATTCAGCAGAAAATTCTGTATTGAGCTATTTTAAGTGTAATGTTTTGGTATTTCACGGTGTTCCACAGAGACTCCCCTGACATCTATGTCCTCTGTCACTTCATCAAGCATGACAATCGGGGGACTAACTAACACAAGCTTGTCACTGGACAGGTGAGACGGTGAGGCCTGGCATTACCAAGAGATTAGGTAATGTTTGGTGACCAGTCATTCCTAACCCACACCTCTCCTGTCTCCATCTGCTCTAGGACTGGCCTACTATTCCCAGTGCGTGCTATTTTATAGACCCCATTCATCCAGAAAAAGCAACGTTTTGGAAGCTCTGGAAGGCAGACTTATGCATTGTTCCTATTTAGTAAAGATCAAGACATGATGTTAGAATTTCCTTTCTTTGACTGAGTGCACATGCTGTCCAGTGGCTGAACACCAGGGTGTGGTCCTAGAAGACCCAGAGCCCCAGGGAATACCTTGGTTCTTGGCTGGGCAAGAATTGGGGAGCTGTTTGCTCATCCTGGTGAGCTGGCCTAGACATTGAAAACATGTTCCTTCAAAGCATAAGCCACCACCCAGGTTAGAAACTCTAACTTCTAACCCACATTTTCCCCTAACACATTTTATCTTTTTTATTATTTTTTAACATATATTTTTATTGATTTCAGAGAGGAAGGGAGAGGGAGAGAGAGATAGAAACATCAATGATGAGAGAGAATCATTGATTGGCTGCCTCCTGCACGCCCCCTACTGGGGATCGCGTCTGCAACCCAGGCATGTGCCCTGACTGGGAATCGAACCTGTGACCTCCTGGTTCATAGGTCAGCGCTCAACCACTGAGCCACACTGGCTGGGCTCCTCCTAACACATTTTAGATCAAGGTTGCAAATGCAGATGCTTCCAGGGGCCCAGCAGGGATAGGAAATGAGGAAATACTAGGGAGTGGTGGGGACTGTGACAAACTAGAGAACTTTTGCACCTGCTGATTATTGCTCTTCAAGGTGGACCAAGGTTTGTGGCACGCTTCCAGTTTCTCAGGGAAGGTGAAAATTAAAATGTTGGCAATTAATGAAAAAAATTACCCGTAGAAGCAAAGCATGTCTGTGGGGTAGATTGGGCCCTTCGGCTGCCCGTCTGAGATCTCTAGTTCCAGGTCTCAGTAACCCAGCTCAGTGTGCTCCTCAGGACCTTTTCCTGATGACTTCCCTTCCCTTGAGAGTCTCAACCAATCACTCATTGTTTTGTGATCGGAAGTCCAACAGTTTACTGCTTTTGAGGGTTTCCATGTCTGACGCCTCGACCGGAAGCCTCAGGGGTCAGGATGGATTGTGTCTTATTCACTGTAGACGGAAGAAGGGGTTCTCTGGAAAGTCACCTCACAGGGTGCTTGGATCATAAATCCCTAACGGGGTAGGTCAGGGTGGGTAGTCTCCCCCCACGTCTGTCACGTCTTCAGTGAAAGTTTTTAAGCCAGCGCTGTCCATTGTTCTCGTACATCTGGGTTAACACACCTTGGAAATACCAGAAGTAATGGCCCTTGAAGGAAGCACATAATGCTGTTAACCATCCTGAGATCCAATCCCCGCCTTGCTTTCTTCGATCTTCCTAAGTCCCTTCCTTAATTCCACTGCACAAAAGAAGCTGCCATGCTGCTGTTCTCGAGAGCATTTGAGATCTTGCTTCCCAACACATACAGTCAATTTGGCTTGAACAAGCTTTTACATAAAAACTAGTGGCCCGGTGCACAAAATCCATGCACATTAAAAGGGAATGAATTAGAGGAAATTTTTTTTTAATATTGCTATTGGCCCTTTCTCTATAATAGAAGTGTCTGTCTGGCCCCACCCCCATTGGGCGACACCAAGACCAGGCCGGCCCCACCCCCGTCAGTCCCTGCCGGGGCAGGGGGCACAGCCTCAGGGGAGCATGGCCTCAGGTCCCCTGGCCCCAGTGCCAGGGCAGGGGGTGCAGCCTCAGGTCCCCTGGCCCAGGCACCGGGGTGGGGGGCGTGGCCTCAGGTGGCCTCGGCTTCAGGTCCCCAGTCAAGCCCCACTGGGCAGGGGTCACAGCCTCAGGTCCCCAGTGAAGCTTCCTTGGGTTCCCCCACCCTGGCCTGGCACCACACAGCCTCAGGTCCCTGCTGATCTGCGTTACGGCGTGATGGTGTGATGACCATTTGCATATTGGCGTTTTATTACAATGATTCTTTACAGGTTTGGATGTTTTTTTATGTCGACATCACATCTGCACGCCTCACAGGAGCCTTCGTGGGCACAAGGCCAGGTATGCCACTGACACAGTGCGTGGTCTCTAGGGCCGGGCATGGTGCCTGGCGCATGGCAGGCTCTTGGTACATGCTTATTGAATGAATGATATCACAGGGAGCTTCCAGGCGAAAGGCACACCTAGCCGAGGCCAGGTTGTTGTTTTTCAATGGCAGTTTTCATTCCATATTATTCTGTGTTAGTTACAAGTGCACAGCATCATAGTTAGACAACCATATACGTTACACAGTGGGCCCCCTGGCATTTCCAGTACCCACCTGGCCCCACACCCCGTTCTTACAATATTATTGACTATATTCCCTGTGCCCTCAGGTTGTTTTTTAAAATTTATCTTTATTGTTGAAAGTATGACAGGCACCCCCTTTTTGCCCCCAGTTCTACTCAAAAGAGAGAGAGAAGCTTTGAACATTCCCCTTTGTGTCAGTCCCGTCCACAGGAGACAGCCCTGCTAAGGAGAATGGCACTCAGGGACCAAAACACAAATGCAAGAAAAACCAAACCAAACGTCACAACGGTTTAAAACAGCACCCCCTGCAGGCCGCTTTCTTCACAAGGTTGTCTTCCCCCGCCCAGAGGAAAATCCCACCAGAATCTAAGAGAGCAAGGGAGGCGAGGGAATGTGGTGACCAGAATGGGGCCAGGGAGAAGTACATTGTGTCAGAGTTTTCACATGGAAAGGGCTGGCCTGTTATTGGGCCAGGAAATCAGCGAAATAGGTTGTGATGAGCATTTTCACCAAAATGGACCAGCATAGAAAATGTCCACGTTATCGAAGTAGATCACCGATGAAGTATTTCTTTGTGAATCCTCCCTCTCTTTTTCTCTGTGTGTGTATGAAGTTGGTCATGATAGGAAATGCACCTCTAATGGCGAGTTAAACATGTTAGAAAACCCCTGTGTTATCCCATGAAATCTCTAGGGTAATCCTCTGAGGTGCGGCTTAACATTCCATTTCACAGATGGGGAAAATTGAGGTGGTGTAGCGACTTGCTCAAACTCACACTGTGAGTGAGTGATAGAGGGGGGATTTGGTACCTAAATCCCTTTGACTCCAAGCCTGGGGCTGAATCAGCCCTCCCACAAACCTCAGGCAGCCCGAGTGCCAGAGCTCGCTATTTCTCTGCTGCCACTGCCCAGGACAGGTTTCCTCCGGGAAATAGTGGAGGAGCCCAGTAGAGAACTTCCCTTCTCACTGCTACCCTTTCCTGATGCAGAATGCCAAGGGGCTAAAGACAGCGTGAGCGCCCCAACAATGGGCACGCAGAAATGCTCCTTGCCCTCCAAGGAGCTTGGTACAGCACACATTCATTCATTCTCTCTCTCTCTCTCTCTCCCCCTCTCTACTGGAAAATTTCCTAAGGCAGGCGAGTGATGCCCACGCTTGGGAAGAAGGCTTTTGTGTTGGTGAGGGGATGAGGGCAGAGGACGAGGCAGCGGTGTGCACAGGGCACAGGCCCATCCTCCGTGGCAGTCCTACGACCCCCTGTAAGCCCGGGTTCACATTCTGGCACTGACTTTGAATGGATGTGGAGCCATGGAGAGATGATGTTACTAAAGCAAGCCTCAGTTTCCTCATCTGTAGAACACGAGGACACTCGAAACTGCTCTTCAGAGCTGTCCTGGAGACTAAATGAGACTGCGAGTCCTCAATGCATGTTTTACTGTTGTCAGGATTAGCAGTCTTTATCTCACAGCTTCTGGATTTTTCGTTGTTTTTTGTTTGTTTGTTTCAGATCGGTGCTTGCCTACATCGGAGGCTTATGCAAGGATTTCGGAAGAGAACGCGTGGTAAGTTCTAAGCTTGAGGCCTCCGTTGGCATCTAGGTGGGCGTCCCTACAGAACAGGTCTGCCACCAGCCTGCAGTCTGCAAGGTTAAACAGACTCCTCTCTGTGCCCCTCAGTCTAAATGGAGTCGGACCATCACTGCCTTGAGGACCCCTTGCCTGCTGCCCGTGGGCCATCGCGGGATTGTCCGCCTCGAAGCATCTCTGTGGGGAGGGATGCGAGAGAGGGAGTGGATGCTGGGGACTGGCCAGGGGACTTCACAGGCCCAACAAAGACTCTTTTTAAAAGGGGTGATTTGGTAACAGGCAGAGGGGAATTCCGTGGATAAACAGTAATTTATGCGGGGGATGCCATCTGCTTTCCTGTTGAAGCATTAGCGCATAATTGCAGGCTCACGTCTCTTCCCCCTTCCTTGCCCTTTACCTTTCAACTCCTGAGATAATGATATTGACACCCCTCCCCCCACCGCCCCGCTCCCCGAGCTGACTGGGTGGGAGGGGAGGCCTGGGTGCACAGCTTGGATGCTGGCTGTGGAGAGATTGCCGTAAAGGTGAAATAATTAATTTGAATGCATTAGAGGATTACACACGAAAGAAGAACATATTGAAATCCTGGCCAGTGTATCTGAATGTTGGGCTGAAAAATTAATAAAAACTGGCCTCGCTGGAGACATACAATTGTGCATGAGGTTGGGCCTTTGCACAGCCTCTGGTATAGGTTTCTCTAGTTAGATTAGCAATGAAAGCCTGTAGGCCCCCAGTCCTTCTCCAGGCCGCCCTGCCCGCACTGGGGCATCTAAGAAGATGTTCAGGGCTCTCTGTTCATGTATGGATTCCTCTGTCTCTCTTTGTAACGTGGGTAAGTTCTGGCCCAGAGGGTGAGGGGTGAACCTGGGGGTAGGGAGGAGGGTGAGGGAGAGGTTTGGGGACCGTTTTAGAATCATGCTAAAGTACTTAGGAAACAGACCACAAACTGGCCTTGAGGACTAAACCCTGTTTGCCGATACCCTGGCTCAGATGCAGGTTTTGACCTTCTCCGTGTTTATAACACTTTTGTCAACACTTACAAAGTCAATAGATTTTACATAAAAAACCGACCTTCTGCCTTCCCTGGGGAAACCAGCTCTGATCATCGTTGGCTTGCATTCCCGGGCACAGAGCCTGGGAAGCAGTCCACGGCATTGGAAGGGCCCCGGACTTGTCAGTTTGCCCCAGTCCCCACCACTCCCTGATGCTGAGCCCATTCAACTGATGGATGGCCCTTTTCTGGCTTCTGCCTGGTCCTTGTAGGCCTTTGAGTTTTCGATCCCTGATTGATATACAACTTCCTGGTCTACTCACAGCTCTGGTTATGAGAAAAATCTCATCCTCAGAAAGGAGATATTTATTGAGTAATGATGATACTAGCTAACACAAAGCACATACCCTGGACCCCATGTGCATGCCCTATTTATTTTTATATTTTTTATTGATTTCAGAGAGGAAAGGAGAGAGACAGATAGAAACATCCATGATGAGAGAGAATCATCAATCGGCTGCCTCCTGCACACCCCACACTGGGGATGGAGCCCTCAACCCAGGCATGTGCCCTGACCGTGAATTGAACCGTAACCTCCTGGTTCATAGGTCCATGCTTAACTCATGAGCCATGCTTGCCGGGCCCTATTTATTTCTTTAACAACAGCTTTCTTTAGATAAAATTTACATGCCATACTATTTTAAAGTACACGGTTCGGTGGTTTTTAGTATATTCACAGGGTTAGGCAACCATCACCACAATCACTTTCAGAACATTTTCACCACCCTCCAGATTTTCATCACCCTGAGCCTATTGGCAGTTCCTCCCCAGGTGCCCCCCACACCTCAGCCCCAGGCAACTGCGTCTCCCCTTTCTGCGTCTATGGACTTGCTTATTTTGGCCATTTCATGTCGATGGAATCATAGGGCATGTGGTCCTTCGTGACAGCCTCTTTTCAAGGTTCATTCATGTTGTGGCATGTATCAGGACTTCATTCCTGCAAGTTGCTGAATACTATTCCATGGTATGGACACGTGGCTTGTTGGTGTTTTTTTGCTATTATGAATCCTGCTCCCTTGAACATTCCTGTACAAATCTTTGCATGGACACACGTTTTATTTCTTTTGGGCATATGTGTAAATATGTGAATAGAAATAATGGACCCTATGGGAATTCTGTGTTTAACCATTTTAGGAACTTCCAAACGATTTTCCATAGTGGCCGCACTGTTGTATATTCCCTCCCAGCTCTGGGCGAGGGTTCCACTTTCTCCACATCGTCACCAGCACTTGTTGTCTGTCTTTTTGTTCTAGTCCTGTTAGTAGGTGTGAAGTGGTGTCTCATTGTGGTTTTGATGTGCACTTCCCCGATGGCTAACGATATGGAGCATCTTTTTCTGCACCTGTTGGCCACGTGCCAGCCCCGTTTCAAGTGCCTACGTGTCGTAACTCTGCTCCATAGCAACCTTGTGAGATAAATACTGGTATTACCAGCCTTCCCTGTTACACACCAAGCTCAGCCTTTTGGTTGCAAGCTGCTTTGCAGAGGATGAAATTCATCCTTATTCTGTACAAGGACATTTTAGTTCCTGGTCCTGGACAGGAATGTGAATCTCAAAGAAAGACTGTCTGATATATAGTGAGCACTCAGGGGTTCCCGTGTATCACGCATTTGATTCCGGGGCCCTGCCCGTGCTGTGTCCTCTGCCTTGAGTAGCATCTCCCTGGCTACCTCTCATTCATCTGCTACATTCTCGGAGAGGCTTCTCGGCCCCTCCAGCTGAACTCTGAGCACCGTGCTCTCCCAGGAAGCACTGCGGACTCACCATCACAGCATTCATGCATCCATTCACTAGTGCCTCTAGATTTTTTCATCTTTCTGATTGCTTCTTTTTTGTTAATCCTCACCTGAGGCTATTTTTCCATTTATTTTTAGAAAGAGTGGAAGGGAGGGAGGAGAGAGAAAGAGAGACAGCGATGTGAGTGTAATTACACTTGCTACATGTGTACATTTGTATACTGCCTTTTTCAGGTAGCACAGTATTACAAAAATCATTACCATAAATGAAAGCATAACTTTAGATGGCTACAGAATATTCTATTATGTTATTATAAAATAGCTCATTTGGCTATTTCCTTTAAAAAAGTGTTTGTATTGTCTCACTGCCGTGTCCTGGTAAATAACACTGATATGAACATCTCGGGCCATAAAGCTTTTTTCTGTATTTAGGAATGTTTCCTGAGGGTGGAGTCCCAGAGGGGGAATTGTTGAGTCAGGGGCACGTGGAAGGCCCTTGGGACAGATTGCTGCAGTCCTAGCAGAAGGAGGATGTTGCTGTGAGGTGGACTGGCCCCAGTATACAGGACAGCATCAGCACTGAGCTTATTATCATTCTAAAAGAATCTCTGCTTCCATCTGCATTTCTTTGCTGAACAGTGGGGACAAATCTAATAATTACACAAACAGTGGAAGCACATCTTAATTTGATCTGTCAAGTTAAAAAAACACAAAAACAGATACTACATTATTGGTGCATTGTCTCAAAAGAGCCGGAGAAGGACTGAAGGAGAACATTTGTTGATGAGGATAAGAGAATGAAGTGGCCCGAACAGCCTCAATAAAACTGCTGATAATGGGATTTGCAGATAAGGCGGAAGGACATATGGCTGGACTATAACTCTGTAGCTCATTTTTTTGTGCCTTATCACAACAGAGGCCCGCCTCCCCGTGAATGATGGCTACACCTGGCAGTGCAATAAAAAGCCCTGTACCGCCCTGACTGGTTTGGCTCAGTGGATAGAGCGTCGGCCTGTGGACTGAAGGGTCCCAGGTTCGATTCCAGTCAAGGGCATGTACCTTGGTTGTGGGGACATCCCCAGTAGGAGGTGTGCAGGAGGCAGCTGATCAATGGTTCTAAGTCTCTATCCCTCTCCCTTCCTCTCTGTAAAAAATCAATAATAATAATAATAAAAGCCCTGTACCTTGCAGGTGGACAGTAAGAGCTGCTGGAGACAGTTCCCGGTGTGAGTGATACACTGTAAGATCTAGATTGTTGTGCTTGGAGGAGCCTTAGTGAACACTGGGAAGCAAAGGGTTTGCAAACATTTTATTTTAGTTTTATTCATTGGTGGAATATTTTATTTCTGTGTGAAATCACAACATGGAACAGGGGGTCGTCAGGAGGACCCTTGGGCTCACTCTCTCACTCACAGGGGCCTTAAGATGCTGGCCATGATTTCCAGATGAGGTTACTAAAGCTATCCCAGAGACACGCTGAGATGATGGAGGGAAGATTTCATCCTTTGACTGTCCTCCAAGCACTTACATATCTTAATCATTTAGTCCTCGAAGCAACCCAATCAGGTGGATACCATTCTTATTTCCATCTTTTTAAAAAAAGTTATTTATTTTATTTTTGAGAGAGGAAGGTAGAGGGAGAGAGAGAAACATTGATCGGCTGCCTCCTGCACTCCCCACACTGGGAATCAAACCTGAAACACAGGCATGTGCCCTGACCAAGAATCAAACCAGCAACCCAACCAACTGAGCCACACCGGCCAGGGCCTTATTTACATCCTGCAGAGGAGGTTAAATGATTAGCCTGGGATCAAACAGTTAGTGAATGGTGGTGGAGCATGAGTTCAACCCCAGACCTTCTGAAGAGGGCAGGATACAGACTTTCAAGTTGAAGGGCTATGATTAAATGGATAAGTCACTGGGAAAATGTGGTCCATTGTGGTAGACCTCCTGCTTTTTCTTTTAAACAAAATTTTCATTGAAAATGGAGTTGGCCAATCACGAGTCCTTGAATGATATCAATCGCATGAAGCAGTTGAAGTAGGCAGAAGATGTGGTTGTCACGGAAGGCCACCAGACCTCACTTAGTCACTTGAGAGTCAGAATCTGAAGAGATAAATGGACATTTTCATTTACAGCCCATTCACTTGGGTATTTTCATATTCAGAATTTATGAAATGGGCCATGTAGTGGTTAGAGAACAGCGGGCCTCAGGTTCAAATTCTGCTGTCCCTGCTCTATAAATCTGGACTACTCAGACTCTCTGAGCCTCAGTCTTATAGTCCTTAAAGTGGGGATAATGATAGCACCTATCTCACAGAGTTCTTGGGAAGAGAAAATGAAAGCAGGCACATAATGTACTTCTATTGTCTGGCATATCATAAGTGCTCAATAATTGTTAACTGTTAATATTTAGCCATTCTTTCAACCAATGTTTACTTAGCCTCACCTGTACTCCACTCGGTTAGTGGAAATGTTATGGATGACCCAGGAAAGAGATAAGATAAAATTTGGAAGCCAAAGGTTCTAGCTGTAAAAACCCCTTTGCTATGAAATGTCCTGATGGGTAAGAATTTTTGAGAGGTGGGATTGCATAACTATTGGAGCAGAGAGATAGATGAGGAGAAAGGAGTGGATGCAAAGACCCCAGGATGAACAGACTCAGAAGCACCCAGATGGAAGGTGCTTGGTGCCACGCACTGTGAGTTGTGTTCCCTTTAGCTGCCTACGATGAACTCAGCAAAACAGAATGAAAACACTAGCGCTTCACTGATACGTAGGGTTGAACGGGGATCTTTGTCATAGAAAGCAACGTTTAGACCTTGTCTTTGGGAAATTGGCTAAATCTGAGTTGAATGAGTTGGAAAGAATTTAGGCCATAAAACAAAGTGCCTGAATTAGCAGATCACCCTCTGTGAACAAATCACCTAAACATTACATCAGAGCTCAAACAAAAGTCGTATCTCTACAGCAACACTTCATCTGCAATTAAAAAAGAAGGCAAAGAGTTGAATGGAGGCCAGGGAGCCAATCATAGTACTTTTAAAGGTCAAATAAGGCATTCTACTAAGTAATGTGTTTTGTTTTGTTTTTTTAAAATCAGGATTTGGAACTAAAAATCATCATATAAACAACTATTATTCCTGCTGCATGTGCTCCATGCTAAGTTCTGCATCAAGAGCTTGATACATGATTTCTTCATTTTATTAATTTTTTAATTTAAGAAGACTTGTTTTTGTTCAAAGCAGGTTTAGGTTTACAGCATAATTCAGAGGAAGGCACCGAGATTTCCCATATACCTGCTGCCCCAGCCTCCCTCATTATCAACAACACTCACCACAATGGTACGTTTTCTACCAAGGACGAATCTACATCGACACCCAGAGTTCATAGTTCACCTTGGAATTATACTTTCTATGAGTTTGGACAAATGCATAATGACATGTGTCTATCATTATGGTATCATCCAGAGTATTTTCACTGTCCTAAAAACCTTCTGTATTCCACCTATTCATCCTTTCCCAAACCCCCTCCACAACCACTGATATTTTTACTCTCTCCATAATGTCATGTAGTTGGAATCATACACTATGTAGCCTTTTCACATTGCTTTTTTAAAAAAAGTTCCTCCATGTCTATTCATTGCTTCCTAGCTCATTTCTTTTGATTACTGAATAAGACTTCATTTCCCGGATGTACCACTGTTTATTTATCCATTCACCTACTAAAGGACATCTTGGTTGCTTCCAAGTTTGGGCGATTATGAATAAAGCTGCTGTAAAGATCTGAGTTGTTTCCTTTTCATTCTTTCTGTGGCATGACCGTTCTTATCCCCATTTCACAGAGGAGAAAACTGGGGTTGAGAGAAGTCATTATTTACCTAACGACACACAATTAAGAGTTGGAGTCAGACTAGATAAGACAGGGTCCTTGTTGCCCTAAGAGTGAGAAGCTGATCCTACTCCTAGCTTTGCCCAGATCTTCTACCTCAACCTCTCTTCTGGGAAATAACAATATGGGTTCCACTGCCTCCCACTGTCTTTGTCAAATGCAATTCTGGGCAGAAAAACACTTTGGATTTCTCAGGTTTCCAGTTAGCACTGGGACAAGTCACTCTGACTCTCTGGGTTTCATGGTGTGCATCTGTGCAATGAGAGCATTGGACTGGCTGTGGAACTCCTTTCCAGCCCTGGAAGTGTAGGAGTCCCCATCTTCACACCTCTCCTGGATCCTCCGTGGTGAATTGGAGACACCGGCTATCAGGGGGGAGGGCGGGAACCCGCAAATGCTTCCACTGGAGCTTTGGGGTTGAGTAATGTTGGTAATTTCAAAGCCTTATTATCTTACTCCCTAATGTTTTGCTTCTAAGCAACTGTAGTTCTTGAAGGAAGCGGGGTGGGTGGGTGGGAATAACAATGTTGGAAATAGTTCCACTGGGGAAGGCGAAGTGTATTTGGAGTTTTTAATTTAGAACCTTAGTGGCCAAATGCTGCTCAGAGTTGGTCCCCGGGGCTCCCAAGTCTCCATCAAGCACTATCCAGTGTTTGGAAGTGAGCCTGTTATTAAGTGGGGACTGGGTGGTGAGGAATAACATAGCAAGGAGTGGGGGCAGGAGACTAGAGGTGCCAGCTCGGGCTTCGGGTCGAACAACCTGGTTCTAATGTGTGCTCTTTCACTCCGTAGCTCTGTGACTGCAAGTTCTCCATGCCTGGCTCTCTGTACAGCAAGAATGGGAACTACCTCCTAACTGTGTGTCTTAAGAAAAGAGCTGTTAACCCTGAAGTCTGGCGCCTCGTTAACTGTTGTTTAATTCATACTCATACAGAGGATGACCTGGCTAAGATGAGGACATAGTATACAACAGCTATCTACGGCTGCATAACAAGTCACCCCAATGTAGTGCTCTACAGAAAGAGCAGCTTTCCAATGGAGAAACATGGCAACCACTGGCTTCACTGAGCGTTGCGATAGCATCACCTGGAGTCACAAAAGAAAGCTGCAAAGAATTGCTTGACCTGCTGAGAACACTGAGTAAGAATCAAATGTTTGTTAAACCACTGAGATGTCAAGGCTTATTTATTCCTGCAGCATAGCTTAGCCTATACTGACTAATATAAGTCTGCATTTCTCATCCAGTTGACTCCTAGGATGGTTGCTAGTGGACATATATTTAAATAAGATTGTCATTGTATATATTTATCTACTTTCCAATTCCTGGGTTTTAGGCTTTGCTTTGAAATTACTTTGAAGCAACAGACCTGGCTCAAATCCCAGTCTGATTCCCTGGGTAATCGTGGGCAAGTTGCTTTACATTTCTGAACCTCAGTTACTTCACCGAAAAAGTTGAAAATAATTGGGCGTATTGGGAGGTTCCACCACTACTGCCCATAGAACTTCCAGCAAGCTATTCACCTTTCTAAACTTCAATTTCCTCATCTATAGAAAAAAGATCATAATTTTCCTTATCTCTCAAAGTTATCCTAAGGCTTAAATTAGAAAATATTAAGAACCTAGCCCTGTGATGAACCCAGTTAGACACCAGTATTCTTTATTCTCTTCCTATCTTTCTCACCCATTGAGATCTCCTAATTTTCCTTTCATTTTCTCCTTTCCCAACCTATACTCAGATGTAGAATATTGTTTCTTTTTAAAGAAAACTTTGACTCTTTTGTGGTTGGTTTGGTGTCACGGGTCAAGAATATACTTTCCATAATAACTGGGAGCCAACGTGTGTGTGTGTGTGTGTGTGTGTGTGTGTGTGTGTGTGTGTGTAACTATTTACAGCTGCCGAAGTGGAGGGCAAAGTTGAGTCCACACCTGAAGAACATACTTCAATACACTGATAAAGACCCAAGGACCTAATCATTCGTCTTGAAGAAAACTGAAACAGTCCCACTGATAAACTGACCAACTGAGAACAATTAAAACCTCAGCCACTCGTTGGTGCCAAGCAAGAACAACTTGGGTGAGTTTGAAGGTGAGCAGCCACTTCAGCAGAAACTCAGGGGGCAGGATTCTCTGAGAAAGAGGACATTTATAACAAGGTTTCACCCCACACCCGGGCCCCCTCTACACAGAAGTAGAACGCTTACAAAACAAAGAGTTTAAAGTGGGAGGCCTCTGTCTGTGTGCCAGGTGGGGTGGGGTGGGGACCAGACCGACACGAAACAACCCCAGATTATGACAAATTGGGTTTGTGCACAGATGCTTTCTTTCCTTGCCTTTTTCATTACTTCTGCTTGAACTCTGTGGTTTTCCTCGGAGAGATTGGCGCCCCAGAAGGAGGGTAGAAAGAACCGATTGACTGTTCTTAAAACAAAACAAAACTCAACAAAGGCCCTTTCTTCCTCAAGGACGATTCCCATGGAAAGTAGAAAGCGAGCCCACTTGGAATTACCTGACGGCAACACAATGCGACTTTTATGAAAGCGAGCGAGCTTTTCACCCTCCCAGTCTAACCATGGCTCCGAGGGGTTGCTGAAGTCCTCGCAAAGGATGTGGTCCTCAGACCAGAGACCGAGGCAGAGAAATTTAAGGCTGAAAGGAATATTTTTGTTTAGGGAACCAAAAACAGGGGTTTAGAAGGGAACCACTCTTCTGGAATTATGTTCCTAGTGAGAGACGAGGCTCAGATATCCACTGGTGAGCAATGAGGCCTTGTCCGCAGCCTTTTCTCCAGTGTTCTGGAAGGCGGGAGTTGGTTCTCAGGATATTTTCAACCAGCCAACTTTTTTTTTTTTTTTAAAGGCACATTTAGATTTGCTTTTGGGTTCTAAACAGTGTGCATTTCATAAAAACACATTTGTGTTGAGACGGGCACGTTTCGTTTGCCAGCGTTTCCTCTGAAAAATGCATGTTCCCTTTGGGTTCAGGATGAGCACAGAAACAACATGGTGGCATCAGGGGAAAGAATTTGCCCCATCTGAGTGAGGAGAGCAAGGGTTTTGTTTCTCTAAGGAAATCCGAGTATGAGGAATCTGTATCATTTGTTCCTAGTTCTTCCATTCCATAGCTCAGGAATCCCCTGAACATGGTCACCCGAGAGGGGCACCAAAGGCTTAGCCCCTGGACCAGCTGGAAATCACACAGCGAGCCAGGGCTAACTGGGCGAGACTTGTCCACTCCTCTGAGCATTCGTACCATCTCTGGTTTTCACTCCGTCTCTTTGGGGAGAAAGCAGTGGGATAGATCTTGGTGTGGGTTTCAACCAACGTGTGTAGGAAATAGTATTCTTTTTTCTTTTATCATCATCATCATTATTATTATTTTTAAAATTATTTTTTATTGATTTCAGAGAGGAAAGGGAGAGGGAGAGAGAGATAGAAACATCAATGATGAGAGAGCATCATTGATCAGCCCCCTCCTGCATGACCCCTACTGGAGATTGAGCTTGCAACCCAGGCATGTGCCCTGACTGGGAATCGAATCATGACCTCTTGGTTCACGGTTGCCACTCAACCACTGAGCCACACTGGCTGGGCTCATTATTATTTTTAATTTTTTTCCCATCACCACTGGTCTCCCCTATTCTTTTTTCTTTAAACAAAGGAAACAACTAGAATATGAAGAAACCCAGCTCACTGTTAGAAAGACTCAAAGACACAGTAGATTCTTTGGGGACAAAGACTGGGTCTTGTTCACCATTTTATCTTCTGGACCAAGAATGGGAGGGTTGAGGTAATGACTATTGATGGAATGGGGATCGAATACCGTTGCCTCACACATGCCAGGTATCCTGAACACTGTGATAGACAGACCCACTCAGCAAACAGAGGAGCGCAGATGGCATTCCTCAGTTCTCCATTGCTTCAAGATGAGCACGAAGGATAGTTTTATTGTAAAAGAGTTTTACATGCAGCCCTCTGGGGAAATGGCCAGGAGAAATGAATAACCAGCAGGGATGTGGGCACAGTTTTGAGACATTTGTAGTTCTGATCTCTGCACTACAGGCAGGCCTCGCTGTACTGTGCCTCGCTTATTGCACTTAGCGGATCTTGCATTTTTTATAAACTGAAGGTGAGACCCTTCCACCAGCAAAAAAGATGACGACTCGCTGAAAGCTCAGATAATGATTAGCATTTTTTAGCAATAAAGTATTTTTTAATTAAGGCATGTACATTATTTTTTTAGACAATGCCATTGCACACTTAATAGACTACAGTATAGTGTCAGCATAACTCATATACACTGGGAAACCAGAAAAGGTGTGGGGCTCGCTTTTTTGCGATGTTTGCTTTCTTGCAGCCGTCGGAACCAAACTCGCACTATCTCCAAAGTGTGCCTGTGTGTGTCTGGATTCCTTCATCGGGAGTATTTCATCTGACCTCGCTTCTTCCACCGCAGAGGCCAGCTCACCCGATTGCGATATGGCTTGCATTTCTCTACAGCTCCAGACGAAGCGACACCACTGCCAAACGTTCTGTTTGGTGTAGATACCGGGAGCACCTGCATTGTGTCTGCATAGATGGGAGGGTTCCAAATCACCGCGCTTGGCAATGGTGACACAGGGTTGAGTGAGACACGGTGGTTAGCCCTGAAGACACTCACAGAGTAAAGCGAGAAGGACCTATGGAGACACTGTTATAACACAACCTGGTAAGTGCTAGGAGTCGGGGTAAGAACAGAGCACAGGCTGGCCCGGAGGTGTTGACAACCAACCGGGGCCTTGGGAGGTTCAGAGTTGGTGGGGGGGCCCAGTGCAACACGAAAACATGGGCTTCTTGCTCAAGAAGTATTAAGAATTTCAAGATGACAACAGCCGAGCATTTTGAACCAAGTGTGGGCCCTTCTGAGACCAGCCCCCTCACTGTTCTACACACCACGCTTCCAGTCTGAGATGACTCCGCAGCGGAGAGCCCACACCTGGTCCACGGGACACCCCCACCCTGTGCCGAACACTTGCTGACTCCACTGCCTCAGCCAGCCTGTTCCTCTTTAGCTGTCTCGGCATAAGTCACACGCAGTGCGCTGAATGTTTGTGGTAGCCAGCCTTCACGATGCCCTCCCCCCCAACCCCCCGCCCCGATCCTAGCCTTTTGATTGCCAGGCCTTCCTGTGCAGAATCCATAGAATACTGTGGAAGTGACAGTGTAGCTTCTGAGGGTAGGTCCTAAGAGGTACTGTAGCTTTGGTCCCTTGATGTGCTCTCTCTGGGGGAAGCCAGGTGCCAAGCTGTCAGGACCCTCAAGTATCCCTATGCCGATGACATAGAGAAGAACTGGCCAAAAGCCAGCACCAACTTGCCCTTCATGTGAGCGAGCCACCTTGGAGTGGGGCTGCCAGCCCCCATCAAGACTTCGAAGGAAGCAGCCCTGGCCGACACTGAAATCACGAATCACTATTGTTATTTTGAGCCACTAAGCGTTGGGATGATGTGTTATGCAGCAAAGTATAACTAATACAGCAATAGAAAGCAAGCTTCCTTTGGACAGGGGAGTAGCTGTCTTCAAAGATACCTTCTTCAAGCATCCTCTCTCAACCTCTATACTTTCTATAGACCAGGCGTGGTCATCTCCTGGAGAGAGACTATTTCTGAGATCATTTGGGTTCTGACCAAGACGGTTACCTGGAAGCACCAATTTACCCTAGAAGAGAAAAGCTGTAATTTTCTGGATGGCAACCATCCTTTCCATACTCTCAATTTTTGTATGAGACGTATAAACAGTGACTATACAGATCTTTGCTACCTATTGTGACTTTCTTTTGCATCTTGTTCAAAGACCTCATTTTAGAATATGTCACAATGCCCATTTTCACCTCCCAGTTATATTTTCTTTACCCAACTTGAAAATCAGTGGGACCAATGTCTTGGTTAGAACATTCCCCTCCTTTATATCCTCATTGACACCATCTCTGTGAACTGGTTTTGGGAAAAAGTCTGCCTTACAGAACTTAATTGATTTAGTATAACGACATCCCTACCACAGCCAGGTTGGGTAGCCATGGCCTTGAAAAATGGAGAAGTCCAAAACAGTAGGAATATTCATTATGGAGCAGAAGTCTGGAAGCCTGCCCCTGTTCTGGGGAAAACCTCCTAGCCAAAGAACTCAAATCTTTTAGTGAAATTGCATGAGTAAACTTCCAAAAAGTCTCTTCTTAAAGAAAGAGAGAAGGAGAGAGGGAGAGAGGGAGAGAATTTGAATGAAGACCTTTTGCATTTCTGACCTAATTCTGCTAATAAAGAATTTAAAAAAATATATATATATATATATTTTATTGATTTTTTACAGAGAGGAAGGGAGAAAAGGGATAGAGAGTTAGAAACACCCATGAGAGAGAAACATCGATCAGCTGCCTCCTGCACACTCCCCACTGGGTATGTGCCCACAACCAAGGTACATGCCCCCGACTGGAATCGAACCTGGGACCCTTCAGTCCGCAGGCCGACGGTCTATCCACGGAGCCAAACCAGCCAGGGCTGCTAATAAAGAATTTATTACTAAGGACAATTATTTACTTAGCATCTAATTACAGACTTATTTCCACCCAACAAGGACCTGGGATTTGTTAAGAATTTGAGGAACTAAAGTTCTAGTGCTCATTCTTCTTCTAACAATCTGTGTGACACAGCGTCACCTGCCTGACCTCTCTGTGGCTCAATTTCTTCCTCTGGGTACGTCTGAGAATACCTGTTGACCAGAGAGAAAATATCACAGGGCTTTGAAGTGTTGTAAACGCTTTACTTATTTGAAGTTTCATTATTATCTTGTCTTTTATATTTAGAATCACTTTCTGGAAGAGGGGAGAAAAATGGCTTATCTGACATTATAAAAACATTAAAAGTCAAATAAAAAACAAGCCAATGCATGATGACTGTTAAGCAAGTTTCTGTTAATTGAATCATATTTCCCCATTGATTTGCATAGAGAGTGATGGCTGGTTTCCATTCCAGACAAAATCACACTCAGAAGTGTAGAAGCTCTTTAAGCAGTTATTCAAAATACCAAGAACAGGACAGAAACAGGAGTGCAGCATGACAGTGAAGAAAAGTCCACGTGTGGGGAGCTGTGCATTCAGGTGGGGTGCTCTTAGAAAACCAGGCGATGCTCCCAACTCTGAAGGAAGTGGAGTCCTTCTGTTGATGATGGGAAAAAGCTTTTCCTGGATAAGGGAGGTCCATAGACATGTATAAGTCAGGGTTTGGTTGGGAAAACAAAAGCTACCCTGTAGCTTCCAGGGACTAAGGGTTTTACTAAGAGGAACTAGGGGCATATGGGATTATTGGATAGCTGGAGGAGGAACCATTAGGGACACTACAATGGCTGATCTCAGCCTGAATGTCCAAACCCATTCTCATGAGCTCTAATTTCCAAGAGCCAGGGTAGCTCCCACCCAAAGTGAGATGATGGCAGAAAAGTGGATGTCCTCAGGAATCCTCTGGGAAGCTGCTGTGAATACCACAGGCCTGGCTGCTACTGGCTCCAAAGCAAACAGTCCCGCCTCCCTAGGCGTTCCCAACCCTAGCCCAGTCCTTTAATTGGCCAGTGCTCAGTGGGAAGTCCTCTCAGTGGCCAACTCTCACTGGGAAGTCTCTCATTGGCCAGCTCTCTTCGGGAAGTCCTTTCATTGGCCAGTTCTCACTGGGAAGTCCTTTAATTGGCCAGCGCTCAGTAGGAAGTCTCTCATTGGCCAACTCTCACTGGGAAGTCCTCTTATTGGCCAGTTCTCACTGGAAAGTCCCTCATTGGCCAGCTCCCACTGGGAAGTCCCTCATTGACCAGCTTTCACTGGGAAGTCCTCTCATTGGCCAGCTTTCACTGGGAAGTTCTCTCATTGGCCAGCTCCCACTCAGAAGTCCTCTCATTGGCCAGCTCTCACTGGGAAGTCTCTCATTGGCCACTCAGTCTCTCACTGGGAACCATGCCAGGAATGGCATTCTGGGAAATGAGCCCTGCTTTGTTGGCACAATGCAGAGGAGAACTTAGAAGGGGGTGGATGATGCTGAATCCACAACAGACAAATCAGTACAAGGGAGGGGGTCATTAGGGCACTTTCTAGTGGTACTGGTCCCTGTGCTAGCACTACCCCTGTTACTCAGTGAACCCACCAGCAATTTCATTTTATACCCTTTTCACTGTTTTAAAATAAATGATTAAAGTGTGGCTCAGGAAAGTTAAATAACTGGCCTAGGCTCATACTAGTGGTTCAAAGTTGGGTCTGTAGAAGGGGAAACCCCAAGTTCTTTGGGTATTTTATACATTTAAAATAGTGGTGCAAACTTCAGCTGCATCAGAATCACAGGGAGGAATCATCCCACCCCCAGAGTTTTTGAGTCAAAAGGACTGGGGTATAAATATTTCTCTCTTCACCACATACAGCACAGCGAGAGAGCGGTCTGGTTCCTGAGTAGGGGCGGCGGAAGATTGAGAAAATGAAAGAGACACAAATACAGTAGGGAAAGCTGGGACTGGGTGGGACCACTGTCCTCTGATGGAGAGACAGGGACCCAGAGCCAATACAGCGTATTTATTTTATACAACAAAAATCAGGAAGTTTTACTAAAGGTCAAGACAAAGGAGATTATGTGCATTCTTGGGTGGGCCGGAGTCGTATTCATTCCTGGTGCTTTTCTGGATTTAGATAACGAAACCCACCCTCTGGTGCCTGGGCTGAAGGTCAGGCTGACAATACTCCTGCCTCTGGCAAGGTGTGTTTCCAGGACATGGCTCTGCCAAGCCACTGGATTCAGCTGACAATAATTAAAGAAATGCTCATGTGCCTTCCCAGGTGCTCTCTACACTGGGGTAGAGCCTGAGATTTTCATTTTGAAGAAGTTCCCAGGTGATGCTGCTGCTGGCCCAGGGACCACACTTTGAGAACAGGGAGGTGATCCTATTGAAATGTTTCAATCTACTGGTGCTCAGGACCAGGCAGATCCTACAAAATATCAAATTTGCTTTAGTTATTTTCACTGCCTTGCATATGGTTCCTATCAATGAGCATAAGTGTTACGCTTGGCTGTGTGTGTGTGTGTGTGTGTGTGTGTGTCTGTGAGTTTGTCATGTGTGTATTTTAGCCATATCAGCTGAATGAAAATGGGTGGGCTCCTATTTCTGGGTGCCAACTTACTTGGAAACCAAGGAAGTACCTGGCACTATGCATATCTTCCTGATTGAGCCAGAATCCCAAATTAAACTTTTGAGTTGATGATTTATTTATTATTTCATTGTGAGTTTTTAAAAATCAGCATTTGATAAGTAAATGGCCCGAATCTTACTTTGGCATTCAAGGAAGTAGCATTAGTCTTGATGAATTATTTGCTTATCCATTGAATATGTAATTTAATTCTATAGAAATTGCATGGCAATTTAGCATGCATTAATGAGCGGGTACTGTCTCATAGCTTAATGAACCTGTCACCTTGTTAAGGCGGGGGAAACCTTTAAGGAATTAACAATCGGCTGGGAAGGAGACTGTTCAGAAATGCATTGGGATTAACCAACCTTTATGAACCCTCTCAGGTACAGATACTCAGATTTCAAACAGCCAGGCCAATATAAGGGGTAGCTTCTGGTTTTGAAGAGAGTCAGAAAGACCCAAGTGTGAAATCAAGTCATGCCTTCAACTAGCAAGAGAATGCTGGGCTGTCGCTGAACCCCTGGGGGTCCTCATCTATCTAATAGGAGGTGCTAATGCTTATCTTACAGGATTACAATAAAGTTTAAATGTTAGCTACTGGGGATACAGGGGTAGCGGTGATGGACAACCCCCACCTTCAGCCCCACCTCAGTTTTCATGGAACTCTTGTAGGGATAGACATGGGGCTGGGCAGAATACGCATAAACAATTGTACTTCAATGACTATAACACACAAAAAAGGTTAAGTTCTGCAAGAAGGGTGAAGATGAAACGCTATGGGGATCAGCAGGGGACTTCTAGGTGGGAGACGGACGGAACTGGTGAAGGAAGTGGCATTTGATTTTTGATATTAATGTAGTCCATGCTGTGGGCGCCTCACCCAGATCCCCTTTCCTGGGCCCAGCTGCTGGGTGGCTGGCCCCTCGGGCCAACAGCTGCACCCTTCTCTGGGAAATTGCCCTCTGCCAACCTCCCTGGGATGCCTGGGAGGTCAAACTCCCCTCCATGGGTGGCTATGCTCCTTCTTCATGGGTGGCTCACCCCTATGAATGGCTGATGGGTGCCTTGCCTTAAGGTGGGGCTGCTCTGAGGTGCTATTCACGTTCTAGGGTTTTCCATGGGCTCAAGTTGAGACTAGATTTCAGCTGAAGTCACACTTTGCTTAGCTCTCTCCTTGCCTTCTCCCTCTTCCCTCCCTCCCTCCCTCCCTCCCTCCCTCCCTCCAAGTTTCTCTCCAAAGCATTTTCCAAATAAACCACTTACGCAAGCACCCCCATCTCAGGGAATTTTCTAGGGATTCAGACTTAAGACAAAAACCAATAATAGCAATGACAGTACTGCTACTAATAACTTAATATCAGGAATTTTGCATGCATTTATTTAATTCTTACAATACCCTGTGGCTTGTTATTCCCATTTTGCAGATGAGGAAACGGAAGCTCAGAGATGTGAGAGGTACACTGGCTCTGATCGCACAGTTGCTAAGCTGGGAATCGAACACAGGAAGTGGGGCTTTCAGTTCCATCCCGGAAGGCCTTCCATCTCTGCACACCTCCTGGCCCGAGAGCCGTGGTGCGAAGAGCTCGGCTTGTGGGTGAGGGATGAGTGCAGGGTAGGGAGCTGGGAAGCCTGATTTTATTTTATTTATTATTTTAAAAATATTATTTTATTGATTTTAGAGAGGAAGGGAGAGGGAGAGAGAGATAGAAACATCAATGATGAGAGAGAATCATTGATCGGCTGCCTCCTGCACGCCCCACACTGGGGATCGAGCCCACAACTCAAGCATGTGCCCTGACTGGAAATTGAATCATGACCTCCTGGTTCATAGGTCAACACTCAACCATGGAGCCACGCCAGCCAGGCCACGCCACAGTATTTCAATCTCCCATCCTGGTGGGGTATAACCATGCCCAGCGGATTACTTTGCCTTTCTGTCCTGCTCAGCAAGAATAACATGGCAGATGAAAGAAACAGTGAGAAGAATAGATGAACACGTGCTACGTGAAAAGATCTGCTCTGTCACTTGGGAGATGCAGTTGACTCGGGCGGGCTTTCTTACTGCCATTGGCCACTTCCCTTAGGGACAGTGAAAGGCCTTTGTTTCTCAGCTCATAACAGACATGAGCCTCAAGCCGGCCCTGGATAGAGGTGGGTGTCAGCACAGCTTACAAGCCTCTCCGAGTCCAGGGCCCAGGGCCCGTGTACAGTGGGGGCCCAAGGACTAAGGACTGTGAATACGTGAGCAGCTTTTGGCTTGTGTGGCCTGGAAGTCCCTCTCCGGCGGCTGCTGCAGGGGCTCTGCAGTCGCTGTCTCTGCAAAGTGGGTCAGCGGGTCAATCGGGCTCTTTATATGCGGCCAGGCTGCTGCGTTGGCGCTTAGGGTCAGATCTGGGGCAGGAAAAGATTCGGGCCAAAGGAACCTATTTGGAACCTTTTAGTGCTGACGCCGACTGTTCCTTATTTATAGTTCACAATTGTGTTTTATACAGTAACCTTATTTGGGCATATAAATAAGCAATGGGTAATAGAGGGAAAGAAAATGGCATTGATTCCTCCCTACCCCCCTCAAATGAAAGGTAGATGAAGTGATTTTATATTTGAAGTCTCCTGGATGGCATCTTACCCAGACAGCAAGAATTAGAATAGATCTAATCTTCTAATCCATACTAATGTGGACATTCAAAGCACTGTTTATCAAATTTATCTTTTTGACATTTTTAATACATTCCATTGCAGCCTTGCAGTGTAAGTCCTGGAGAATGATAACCGTTAGCGTCTGTGAACTGCTTCTTGTCATTGCGCCAGGCACCGTGCGAAGTGTCACACACAATCTCAATCAGTCCTCAGCACAGAAACGGGAAGAGGCATCTATCTCAACTCCCATTTTACAGATGAGAAACTTGAGGCACGGGGCGATGCCATGACTCACTGAAGCTCCTTTTGCCGATGCTCTTGCCCCGGTCAAGCCTTCGGATGACAGCACTCTCAGGGGAGACCTGAGCCAGAGCAGGCAAGCAAACTGCTTCCATATCCCTGACCTCCCCCCCGAAACTGTGAAGCAGTCAACGTTTACTAGTATTGTTGTTGGCAGTCACTCGGGCTTTGAGGTCATTGGTTATGCAGCAGTAGACACTGGAATACTCAGGAACCTAGTGTGGGGAAGATGAAGGTGGGAATCTGGGGAGACTTCCGAGAGGAGGTGATAACTGAGTTTGTCTTGAAGGATGAGTAGGAGACCCGAGTAGGAGCCCATGCAGCAGAGAAAGAGTGTCGAGGTGGTAAGCTTTTCAGGTGGAAGAAAGAGTGTGGGCTAAGCTCTGGAGCATGCTCAGTTAGGGCGAGAAAGCTCAAGTGCCTACTAGGCCTAGACACATAATGCGAGTGAGGAGAGATAGTTTAGGTGATGACATACAGTGCATGAGCGGTGCGGCAGTGCGAAGTGGACAGCCCAAGTCCCTCAGCTCCAGCCGATGGTGGACACGCCGCCAGAAGATAGGCCCAAGCCTGCCAGATCTCCAACGTGTCTAAAGAAGCCAGTCCTTGTAGTTTAATACAAATTTTAATTTTCAAAAGGTGGCCAAACCTCTCAGTGGCCTCCCATTTGCAGCCTCTTGTTCTGAGAGCTCCTATGAATCTGGGGAAACAGCTTCCCTGGTGTGTGGACCACAAACCTTTGTCCTCTGCCCACAGGTTGGCCTGAGTCCCATGGGACTGGTGCCCTGATTCGCTGCTTCGAATGCTTTCTCGATGGTGGTGACTGACACCTGAATGCCACTGAGCTCCCATGAGAAGAAAGGAAGTCCGTGTTAATCCACATGAAGAATTCCATAGCCCCTTAGCAAACGCCACCTGGACCCCAGTACTCCTACGGCGAAGGTGTCAAAGCAAAATCTCAGAACTTAAGGCAGTTTAGGACCATGGACAGTGAGCCGTGTGCATTTCTGAAGGACAATGCCGATAGGAAGACTCCAGGGCTGGCTACTACGTGTGACTTTTTGAGATACTGGTATGTAGTCAGGGGAGTGTCTGTATCTTAGAGAAAGAAGCCAGTGAGTTCATCCAGCTCTTATTATATGTCAGGCAGGATGCTCTACATCTAGTAGCTCATTTAATCCTCACAGCAGCCCTGGGAGAATGGTGCTATCAGTGTGCCCATTTCACAGATGCGGAAACTGAGTCCCAGGGAAGTTTACTGACTTGTCCAAGGCCTTGCAGCCAATAAGAGGCAGAGCAGTGATCTCTCCTGGGTCTCTTCAAAGCCCACATTCCTATATGTGCTCCGGTGTTTTCCTCCCTTGTATCAACACTGAGCTAGCATGGGGGTCTCTGAGTTTTTATTTGGGAGGAACTTGCCATGACTCTCCGATTGGAAGGAGGGTGGCCCAGGAGACTTGTGAAGTCGTGTTTGCAGAATGAGCTCAGGTTTTTTTTTTTTCTTCTTCTTCTTTGAATGAAGTGCTTGCCCTTCCTCTTGCTCCAACCCCAAGACAGGGACCTAGTTATGAAAGGAATTTCAAGGACAACCCATATGCCATTGCCAGTCACCTAGTTTGCACTGAGCTTATGAATTATAATCAGGTGAGTCAGAAGTCCTTTCTCGTTGGATCGCATACCTTGATTTATGGCAGGTAGTGACATGGGAAATGTGGGCTTCAATCTGGATTCAGTCACTAACTTGATGTGTGTGACCTCACATGGGTTGTATGGCCTGTCTGAGCTGTGGCTCCTCTTCTGTTACGTGGGGGCAAGAATATTTAGCGCACAGTGTCCCCAGTGCCTGGTACAGCTGGCACTCAGCAAAGCCTTGTTGAATGAATGAGTGAGTGAGTGACTGGTGAGAAAAGATTGCAGAGCAAATGGGACCTAAACCAGGAGGAGGGTTTAAATATATGGAGAAGAGGAGGGAGGGAATGCCAGGCAGGGAAATGACATGGGCAGTGATGTGTGGCAAGAACGCCAGGTTTAGGGGATGGTGAAAGGTCAATGTGGCTTCTTGTGGAGGAAACTGTGGCCCAGAATGCCCCCCCCCGAATTCTTCATCTTGAATCAATGTTCCCTGAGACCAAAACTCCTAGGTGCTGACTCCAATAGTTCCTTTCATGGCCCTTTCATCTCCCATCTCAAAGTGCTCTGCAAGCGTTAATTAACTCTCTCAGCTCCTAGTCAGGGATCATTTATCCACCTTTTGTAGATGAGGAAAAAGAGAAGCGATTCGCCCAGGGCAATGCCTCGATGGGAGCTCTTCCCACCTGGTCCCAGAATTGCCAGAATGGGGTGTGGGGAGAAAGCAGGGAAACAAACTTAGATCCCTCTGCTTCCTTGCTCCTACACCCTCACCTGCAGGAGAAACAGGACTAGGACAAGGAAAGTCGCAGTCATCATAAAAGAACATTCCTTAGAATGTTTAAAAAGCCCTCCAATCATCCTCAAATGTATACCTCCGCTCTGTCATAGTTTGCTTGGACTTGTGGTTGGGAAAATCGTACACTTGGGGTGTTTCCCTGATATAATTTAGATTCAAAAGTTGTGCTTCACATTTCTCACCTATAAAATAGGAATCTTCTTTCAGTGTGGTGTTGGGGGGATTAAGTAAGTTAATAGATTTATAAAAGCATTAACCTCAGAGCCAGATCTACTGGAAGCACTTGATAAAAGGTGGCCGCCATGATGATTTTGGGGGAGCCAGTGGAATGCCTACCCTGATCTTAAGTGGTGCCTGGACATGTCCACTCAAGTGTCCTCCCATCACCTTGATTCACTTATTTGACTACTTTTTACTGTCCTGTAAGCACTCTGCCAGGTTTGGGGGACGTAGCAGTGCACAAAGCAGACAAGGGCTCTATTCTAGGGTTGCATTCTGTCTTATAGTCTAGTTCTGGAGGCAGGCATTTAAACAAGAACCCCACAATGTACTCTACCTGCTGAGGCGAGCCCTAGGAACAAGAGGCCCATGATGCTCTGAGAGGGTTTAAGAAAGGGGTTCCTACAAACCAGTGAGGCATGGAGGGTGCCTGGGGCAAGTGATGCTCCAGCTGGGACCTGAAGGGTGACAGGAAAGATGTGGATGAAGGAGAGAGGGAAGAGGGTACCCCAAGAGGGAACGGCATGGGCAGAAACACACAGGACTGAAGGATGCAAAACGTTCATTCAACAGCCATTACGGAGCTCCTCGTTGGAAAGGATGCCAGGCCCTTGGGAGGGGCGAGACACTAGCCCTGGAGGAGCAGGATTCAGGTGATGAGGAGTCAGTGCTCACACTGCGGCCCCATTGGATAAAGAACGTAGAGGAGGAGCTAGGTTTGCGCAGAGGCCCTGGTGAGTGGCTCTGCCTGGAGAAGGAAGATGAGGCAGGCTGGGATTTCTTTTATTTAGCAGCAAAATTTATGAAGCGTCTATACGGTGTCAAGCAGCAAGCTTTGCCCTGTGCTAACGGAGGGAGCAGGACGAGGTCCCTGTCCTGAAGGAAGTCACAGTGGAATAGGGGAGACAAAAGATCAGGTGTTGGCACCCAGGATGTGGGGGGGCGGGGGGGGGGGCGGGAAGGAGAGTGATCTAATTGTCATGTCTTCTGTAGAAGCACAATGGGGGAGGGGCACGCTGTTTGCAAACATGGATCTAATTCAACAGTGAAGACTTAACAAGGATCACTAACTAACGAACGAAAACGGATCATGCCTGGCATTGGTTTAGCCTGTCACAGTTTAAAGGGCATATCTCTAAAGTCACCATAGCTGGGCAAGAAGGTGGAACAGGCATTATCACCCACATTTTAAATACAATGGGTTTGAAGCTCAGGGAAGGTTCAGTAAATGAATGATTTGACTTTTATAGGATATTATGCCCATTGTTGCTCATACGTTGGCAGACGTGGGGTTTCGATCTCCCTGCTTGGGAAGTTGCTCCCTATGGGCTGTGTTTACCAGAGTCTCGGTCCTCCCCGCGGCCCCTGGAGGTGCGCAGTGAACAGCTGCAGGTCAGATTTCATGCACACACCCGGCCTTCCCCACGGCCACCCCTCTCTCTCCAGCTCCTGAAACCCACTGTGTGTACCTGTATCCGCAGTGATTAGCTGAAGAATAACAAGCAGCGTTTCTTTACAAAATGCACTCTAACTGGTAAATACCCTAAACTGGGGGACCATCTCACAGATGGCGTAGCTTAGGACACCTCTGAGAGTGACGGGGAGGTGTGATTCATAATTATGTTGGGACGACAGGCGGGCACTGGGGCTGTCCCTGGCAAACTGGGTCATCTGGTCACCCGACCTATGAGTCATCCTTTTCACTAATTGGAATCAGATTCTTCCTTCGGTCCTCACTTTTCCCTGAATCACTTGCTCATTCAACGACTGGACAATCATTGGTAAATGCTCTCAGCTCTGGTCTGCCAGGGGCAAGTGGTCTGGCTCCGTCCCAGGAGAAGCACCAACGGCCCCGGCTATGTGGGCAGGAAGCCCCGGGTGGCTTTCGCTTGCCATCTTCACGTGTCGATGAGTAAATCGAAGATGATGCTCCTGGAGGGCAAAGGCCGTGTCTGCTGTGACTTCCACAACCTGGGGGTCTTGTGGGCACGTGCAGGAAACTGTCCACAAACGCCCCAGGCAGGACCTTTCAAAGTAGGAGGGAGACCAGCCCCCCCGGAATACAGCAGTGCTCAGCCAGTGAGTCCCTGCAGCCCCCACTCTCAAATGCCTTTCCCCTTCACTCTCCCTTAGTTTCTTGTGTCTCATCACATAGTCATTAATTATTTGTAAGCATTGGCTTCATGCTTGTTAGACCAAAAAGTAGTTGTTTTTCCTCTGCAAAATGAGCGGGAGAATAGTAACCACCTCACGGGATGCTTGTGGGGGTAAGCAAAGCCTTTAGAGAATTTGTGGCACAAGGTTTAGCTAATGGTGAAGCAAAAAACCACCTCTCCCATCCATGCGCTTGTACACCTTTACTCTTATCTTTCTCCAGTTCCGACCTGCCTTTCATCTACCTCTCCTTGTAGGTATAGGCCAATCACTTCATTCATTCATTCATTCATTCATTCATTCATTCATTCATTTGTTCAGCAAACCTTACCCGGTACCGAACACTTGCCAGAAATAGCTCAGAACATCTTATATCAAGTCCTTACTCGCAGGAAGCAATAGACCATTGCGAGAGGTCCAACTTGAGGATAAATAATTTAAATCAAGTAGAAAGTAAAATGCCCCAAGGCAGAGGTTGAAATAAATAGGAGTTAGTATGTTTAGCAGGAGAGAGCTTGGAAGGCTGCCTGGAGGAGGTGTCGCCTAAGCTGGGTTGGAAAAGACGGGTCCTATAATAATACTGGTAATACGTAGCCCTTCTTATCTGCGGTTTCACTTTCTACTGTTTCCGTTACCTGCAGTCAAATTCCAGCCATAAACAATTCAGACATTTTAAACTGTGCACTGTTCTGAGTAGCACGATGAGTCTCATGCTGTCCTGTGCCGTCCCACCTGGGGCATGAATCATTCCTTTGTCCAGTGCATCCACACCGTACATGCTCCTCGCCCATTAGTCACTTACCAGCCGTCTTGATTACCAGATCCACCGTCAGGGTGTTACAGTGCTTGTGTTCAGGTCACCCTTATTTTACTTAACAATGGCCTAATAATAATAATAGCCCCGCTTTTGAACGTTTACTTAACAATGGCCTAATAATAATAATAGCCCCGCTTTTGAACGTTTGCTCTGTGCCCTGTACTACGCACTTTTCATGGATTAGCTCTTTGCCGTGAAGGAACCCTAGGAGGTAGGCCCTATCCTACTGCCTCCCTTTACAGATGGAGAAACTGAGGCTTTGAACAGGTAGCGAGGTTGTCGGAGGTTTCATAGCTCGAAAGGGAGGAATCAGCATTTGATCCTGGGCGGTCTGGGTCTAGAGCTGTGCACCAGTAAGCCCCGCGGAGAAGGCCCTTCATGCTGGGACCCTCCCCTTGCGAGGTCCTGGACTGCTGTCCCCTGCGATGGGTCTGGCACGATGCTGTGTGCGGACCATGTGAGCACCAGCCCTCTTAGCCCTCGCTGGTCCTCAATCAATAAATCGTTAAGCAGCAACGAGCACCGTTTATGGAGTGCCTACAGATTCTAGGTGCTCTTCTGAGAGATGTCCCGCTGTTTGGATTAGCCTTCTATCCCTCACAAGCACGCTATACGAGTGTACAAGTAATGTCTGGACTCTGCGGATGAAGACATAGGGCCGCCGTGCAGAGAGGTTAAACCACCTGCCAGGGGTCGGAGAGCCATGGAGTGGAAGTCCCGGAAAAGGGAATCCCACGTCTCCTCAGTTCTGTAATACAAAGCCTCCGTTTCTAGGCGTTTTGTTGGTTTATTTGTTTTGTTTTTGCCATGCCCCTCTCTGCTAGGGTGAGGGGACTTCGGGTTGGGGTGGGGTGCTGACAGATGGCCTCTCTGTGCTGTGCCCGCCCCCCACCCCCCAGGATGGAGGCCAGCCCTGGGCTGTTCCCAGGGGTGGGGGCGGACACCTGGATGCCCTTTCCTGGATTTGAAAAACACCGGGCTCCCGGGCCTTGAAAGGATCTGGGCATTATCTGTGTTTTGCTGTTGCTGACTCGGGGACTCAGGCTGGTGGACTGGGGTATTCAGGAAGCTTGCTGGCGTCTGCCTGTATCCGTGGGAACAAGTCCCATGAAACCTCCTAGGAGGCCAGGCTTACAGAGACCCCCGCTGTTAACAGAAGCCCCAGGTTTGCAGAAGCCCTGAATGTAGTCTCCTCCGCCCTGGTCATTCCCTCTCTGGATGTCTCTGGTTTCCCTCTCTAGACTGTAGGCTGCTGTGAAAGCAGACACCGGGTCGTCACATGCTTCTGTCCCCTCCAAGCACCTCGACTGGGCTGGGGGTGAGTCACCTCTGTAAGCCTTGATTTCTCCGTCTGTAAAGTGGGGATGACACTTCTATGCTGGCCCAGCCGGCGTTGCTCAGTGGTTGAGCATGGACCTATGAACCAGAAGGTCATGGTCAGGGCGCATGCCCGGGTTGCTGGTTTGATGATCCCCAGTGTGGGGCGTCCAGGAGGTAGCCGGTCGATGTTCTCTGTCGTCATTGATGTTTCTATCTCTCTCTCACTCTCCCTTCCTCTCTGACATCAATAAAAGTCTATTTAAAAAGAAGTTTCTACCCTGTGGGGTGCTGGAGATATGCAAGTAAAGCCCTTCGTTTAGGGGCGGACACACAGGAAGTGCTGGGGGAAGGCCAGTGGGGCGGACACACAGGAAGTGCTGGGGGGAGGCGATTATGCCTCTGGAGTGTGCGGTGCAGCCCCAATTTAACACGTGAGAAACGGGCGGCAAAGCGGCGTGTAGTTCGATTTGGGGCTGTTGTCCTCGGGAAAGTGAGATTTCCTTACTGTCTTGAGCGGCCTGGAAATCAGTTCATTGTAAAGAGCCTGCGTGGGGCCATCCACCCTGACCTCCCATCCCGAGTCCCTGAGGCCCCTTAGGAAAGGGCCTTTGTCCCGCCCAGGTTTCGGGGGGTGGGGGGGGGGTGGGATGGAAGGGAACATTGGATTCTGCAGAGCTGCTGTTCTCTGAATACTGAGCATCTCCCTCCTTCATCCTCCGCTGGACCTTTCCGGCCATGGGCAGTCAGCCTGTCATTGCAGGACCTGTCCCTACTGTCCTGGACAGGTTTCCTCCTGATCCCTGACCTCTGACCTCTGACCCCACCCCCCCCCCCCCCTTCTGGAAGACGGAGCCTATGAGGGAGGGCAGAGAGAGGCCAGGGTGCTTGCTAGCTATTTGTGTGGCGGCCATGCCCGGTGCAGCAATGCCCAGGCGAAGGGGACGACACTGCCTTCTCCTCTCTGTGCCCTGCCCGCCCCCCCCCCCCCCCGCCCAGGAGGGAGGCCAGCCCTGGACTGTTCCCATCACTAGCCTGGGCGCTCGACGAGGGGGACGGCCCTCCCTGGGTTTGAACAAAAAAATCACCAGCCATAATACACATAAAATCCTAATGTGCCTTCAGAATTACCTCATCTTTTATTTAGAGGTTATTCCGCCCTTGTCTTCCTTTATCGCTCTTTATATGACCGAAGTGGGTGAGCAGCGCCGAACGAGGCCATGGCGGTGGAGCGGAGGGAGTGTTTATGGCCCAGCCTTGGCGAGGCAGCCAGGCCCCAGGAGTCCCTTCAGCCCCCACTACCCCCCCCCCCGACAGGCCTCCCGCCCACCCGCCAGCCTGTTCCATTCGGGGGCTGCTGCTTCCCACCAGGTTGCTTGTTATATTGTCCTTCCAAACGGGGGTTTTATTGTGCTTCTCAGTCCAGGGAGGCGGCCTTCCGAGAAGCATGACTGTTGAGTGGGCTGCAGGCGCGCCCGGCCAGCGCTGGGGCGGCCGCTCCCGGGCCAAGGCTCCGGCTCAGCATTTCCAGCCAAGGTCCCTGTTCTCTGAGCTCAGGGTCCTTGACATTTAAAGGCCAAGAGGAGCTGTGATTTACTCTGAAGCTGGATTTGGAGACGGGGGTGTGGGGGAGGGTTGGGGGGTTGGGGATGAGGGGGTGGGAAAGAGGAGAGGGCGTTTCGAAGGCCGAGGCAGGTGGCCTCAGACGCTAGCACATGAGGATCACCTGGAGGGCTCCTTGGAGCCGGGCGCTGGGCCCACGCCCAGGGGCCCTGATTCTGTCTGTGGGTCTGGGGTAGGGCCTGGAATTCCCTGCTGATGTTCAGAATCCATGGGCCAAACTTTGAGTGTCACTGGCTAGAGAAGTCAGTGAATAAAGGCGAGGGGTGGAGGGATGGGGGTGGTGGTGAGTGTGTGTGTGTGTGTGTGTGTGTGTGTGTGGGAGGGTGGGAGGGAGAGAGAGAGAGAGAGAGAGAGAGAGAGATGAAGAGAGACTACAGCAAGGACACCCCCCCCCCCCAACCCCCCCCCCCCCCCGCACAGGGACTTCACTTCCCAAAGGAAAGTTTCCTACCCAGGGTGAAAATGGGCTTAAATTACAGCAGATTGGATTCTAGATTTGAGAACTCAGAGGCCCTGGAATATCCGGCTAATGCAGCTCCAAGGGTTTCCCTCTGCGGACATTTCAAAAGGCCAGACGGGCTATTACCGGACTTTGGAAATGCCTGGAGCCTGGCCCTGCTGGGAAGCAGACGCTGCCCTCTATTTCCCACAAGTCTTTGAAATGAAAAAGACCTCCCAGGAATAACAGCCACCGCTCCTTAAGCAGTATTGATAGGATGGTGGTCATGAGCCCGGAGTCTGGGTCAGGCCAATGGGAGTTTATCTTGTGACATCGGGGAAGGTAGCAAACCTCTCTCAGCCTCAGTTTCCTCAGCTGTTGAATGGGATAAAATGAGCACCAACCTCAGAGGGTGTTGAAAGGATTAAATGAAAGAATGAATGTAAAATCTCGAAACCTACGACAGGGTCAGTCTCAACGGAGCGTTACTGTTATAATCATAAGCATGTTCTCATCTTTCCTGAGCATTTCCTTAGATGTGCTGAACACCACTGAATACTTACAAGCTTTTAAATACTCTTTTTTCTGTTTTTATTAATCCTCACCGGAGGATATTTTCCCACTGATTTTCAGAGAGAGTGGAAGGGAGGAGATGAGACAGAGAGAGAAACATTGATGTGAGAGAGGCACATCGATGGGTTGCCTCTTGCATGTGCCCCAACTGGGGCTGGGGATGGAGCCTGCAACTGGAGTACGTGCCCTTGACTGAATCGAACCCACGGCCCTTCAGTCCTTGGGCCCGTGTTCTATCCACTGAGCCAAACCAGCTAGGGCAATACTCATTATTTTATGTTATCATCCAGATTAGTCAATTTACCGATGAGAAAACAGCTACCGAGAAAGATTCAGAAAAGTGCCCTGGCTATTGAGAAGTCACAGTGCTTACAAGCGGTACACCTTGGGTTATACCTGATTGGACCTCTCCCCTCCACAACCCAGCAAAAGCTGGAATTTGGTCCTGGCCCTGTTGTTGGAGAGCTGTGTGATATGAGGCCAAAGGCTCACCCTCTCTGGTCCTCATCGCCAAGGAAGTGAAAGGACTCGATCATTCATGATAAGTAAAAGGATCCTTGCAGGGGTCCTAATAATGATAGTGAGGGGCCTGCAAGGATTGTCACTGGACCTAGTCAAGTTTCACTTATATCATCGCACATTCAACAAGTGAGCAAATATTTATTGAGCATCTACTATGTATCTGGTATTATTCTAATCACTGTTGATGAAGCAGTGAATAAAAAGTCACTTCCCCTCAACCCCCCTAAGTTTTCGTTCTACTGGGAGGAATGATGGTGGAGATGGTGGCTATAAACATATAAACATATAAGCATCCTATATAATAAAAGCCTAATATGCAAATAGACTGAACAGCAAAACAACTGGCAGAACGACCGGTCGCTATGACATGCACTGACCACCAGGGGGCAGATGCTCAACGCAGGAGCTGCCCTCAGCCTGCAGGCCCTGACTGGTGGTGGTGGCAGCGGGGGTGGGGCTGGCGAGTGGGCGGCACCAGGCCAGCCAAGTTGGGTGCGAGCTGGGGCCCCCCAATTGCCCCACAGGTCACCCCACAGATCGGCCCTGATTGCCAGCCAGGCCTAGGAACCTTACCAGGGCATGAATTTCATGCACTGGGCCTCTAGTATAAACATATAAACTTATAAACATATAAGCAAAGGAAAAGGAACTAGCAGGCCCCGAGTTGAAGGCATGCTAGAATGTCCCAGGTATAGGCAGGCAGCCAACCGGAGCGAGGATGGCAGGGGCAGAGCATGTAGGACCTCATGGGTCATGGCACAGAACCCCAAAGGGGAAGCCGGGGGTCTCGGTGCAGGTCCCCCCAGGTGCCCATCCTGGGACAAGCATTTGAGCGTTCTAGGCGGGAAGCTGACTTTCAGGAAGCACCAGGGGAGACATGGAGAAGTGAGGCAGGGAAGAAAAGGAAAGCAGTGAAAGGGGCGACATCAAGCTGGCTGCCCCTGTGAGACACTGTCGCTCAATCCTGCTGGGCATGGGGGATGCCTTCATGTTAGTGGTTTCCCCAGCTCCCCCACCATCGATGGCCAGGGGCCTTGTCCAAAGGCATTAACCACCCAGCAGTTCTGCTTGCCCTGTGCTTGGCTATGGGAACGTCTCCAGCCAGGAACAGGGCCCTGGGGCAGAGATTTCCGTAAAGGCCTTGGCTTGCCCACGGGACTGAAGAAGGGACAAGGCCAGGGCACTGTGCTTCTAGGACACCACTGGGGAGTGATGTGATCTGACATGCATGCACATTTGAATTCCAATTTAGTTTTTAAAATGATGCGTGGGTACAGAAAAAAGAAGAAAACAAGGCTTAATGTTGTGCTATTTTCTTCTACTTTTGTAATGATAAAGAAATGTGCTTTTTTAAAATTAAGAAATCTCTGCAAAATATTGAGTGAGGGGTTCTTGACCAAAGCTTGAGAGGAGCCAAGTGTGTGGCTCTCACAGGTCGGCGGTGTGCAGTGCGGGATTTGCCAAGGATCAGGCCCCCAGTGATGGCCACGCAGCCCCGTAAACAGTCCTGTCTCCAGCGCAGTGCCCTCAGCGGTCCCCTGATCTGTTTCCAGCTGCAGCAGTATTTGGACAGAACAGACCCAGGGATGCCCCTCCTTCCAGCCTCTGACCGCCCTCCAACCCCTTTTCCAGTCGCCACCTTCAGAACCACCCCGGCCATCCTCAGCCTCCCAGACCAGCCAATGCTTTCTGACCTTAACTCCTTGAATGCCGAACAACCATGAGCTCCCAGATTCCTCAGAAACATTCCACCTGATGGAGGCTGCTCTCAGCCACCTGGTCACCCGCACCTGCGGCCCCACACCTACCTCTCTGGCCTTCCATTTCTACCGCGACGTGTGGCTCTGGAGGGCGCGGGCCGCTTCTTCCCGAGTTGGCCGAGAAGCGCAAGGGCACCCAGCGCCTCTGAAAGATGCCAAGCCAGCTTGGGGGCCGCATTCTCTTCCAGGCCGTGCTGAGGCCTCCCCAGTGCGGGGGCCACACTCAGGGCCATGGAGCCGCCTGGCCTGGGAGAGGAGCCTGACCCAGGCCGGTGGGGAGCTGTAGGCCCTGGGTCTCCCCGCAGGCCCTCAGCTCCGTGACTTCCTGCAGAACCACTTCCGGGGCGAGGAGGTGCAGCTCATCAAGAAGAGGGGCCACACCTGACTCCCCTCCGCAGGCGGCCGGCCCCAGGCTGGGCTGGGCGAGCATCTCCCGGAAAGGCTCACCCTCCAGCACCACTAGGAGCCTGTGGAGCCCAGAGGCCTTTGAGGGGCCCCTCTGCATCCCCTGGGGCCTGGCTTTTACCTGAGCCTCTTCCCGAAACTACTAGCCATTCTGTTAACCACCCTGGAGCCCTCTCCCATGCCTTGGACCAAATGAAACAATAAAGTTTTTTTTTTTTGCAAAACACACACACACACACACACACACACACACACACACACACACTCATGTTTTCTTCTCTGTTCAGGTCTGTGCTGGCAAAAAAAAAAAAAAAAAAGCTGAAGGCAGAGAAATTTCTCAGAATTTAAGACAAGTAGTTCTAAGTTGCAAAATTCTCCTACCAGGCTGACAACACACAATTGTCTGAGGACTTTGGGCAAATCTGGCCTGCTTTTTCTCTCTCTATTTCTTTCTCCCTCCCTCCTTCCCTTTCTTCTTTCCTCTCTCTCCCCTTACATTCCTCCTCCTCTCCATTCCTCCCCTGCCTTTCCCCTTTTCTTTTCTCCTCCTTCATCTGTCTTTTTTTTTTCTTTATTTTTCGTTCTCTTCATTCATTCAATAATAGTTCATCGGGACTCTTCCATGTGCTAAATGCTAGGGCTACCATTCATTCATTTACTCATTTATTCATTTATAAAATATTAAGTCCCTATGATGTTCTGGGCAGTGTTCAAGGCATTGAGTACAGAGCAGTGAACAAAACAGATAAAAAATTTTGCCCTTGTGAAGTTTATACTCCAGTGGTGGAGTGGGAGGAGATGAACAATAAGTCAAATAGAGATAAATAAAACATGTAGTATGTTAGATGATGATAAAGTCTATGGAGAAAAGTGAGTTGGACAAAGAGCATAGAAAATGACTTTTACTCGGAGTGAGGTGTGGGACATGGTTGGCTTTTGAGCAGGGGAGGGACATGATCTGATTTGTAGCTTAGCATCATTTCTTGCACTGTTGTGAGTCATGATGAATAAGGAGTCAGCCCTCAAGGAGCTCATAGCCTCGTGGGGAGAAAACCCTGCAAACATCTATGAAACTGGAATAAAATGCTGTGATAGAATACATCCCGGGGACCACGAGCATCAAGGAGAACATTTGTGTCTGGACTGGGCAAGCTCTGAGGAGGTGTCAGGAAATACTCCATAGAGGTGGCATCGCTAGAGCCGAGGCTTGAAAGATGAATGGACCATATTCACCAAGGGGCAGAGAAAAGGGTGGTCCAGGCGGAAGGACCGGCATCAGCAGGTGTGGAGGCTGAGCGCGTGGCTTCCTGGGGAACCACAGGCAGGGTGGCTGGAACAGAGAGTCTGAACAGTGAGTGGCAGGAGAGAGTCAGGAGTGTGGAGAGAAAGCCAGAAACCACATCTGCAAAGTCTTGTCAGCTCCAGAAAGACCCCGAAAAGAAGCCCAGGGGTCCTGGAGGGAGGTCAAGCAGAGGAGGACAATGATTACCGGCCGGGCTGTGGGACAGACCCAGGTTAATCTGCATGGTCCTCGCCTTCCAAGTTGCCCCACATTCTGCCAGGAAATGTGTGAGGAGTGTGATCTAGCCAGAGCGCGATGGTATCTTGGTTGTGCTCCACCCTCATGAGCAGTCCTGCGTGGTGACAGAGTGCCCAAGAATGAGGCCTGTCAGGCGTGGAGCTGTGGGTGGGCTCCTCTGGGCCAGCGGATGCCCCAGGGTTTCATGATCGCGTCTCCACACCCAGGACTGGGAGAAAGGGCAGGGGGTCTCTGCCCTTCACCCTGAGCCCCAGCATCTGTCCCCAGGAGGAGGAAACAGGGCACATCTCGCTCAAGAGATTCCTGTTGCACAGATGGCCCGGGACAAGCCCAGGGCCCCTGGGGGCACAGAGTGTGGGCCGCAGGCAGTCTCGAGTAAGGGAGTGTTTCTGCCGAGGCCACTGCTCTCTGACATGGAGAAGTGGTATGAAAAGAGCCATAAAGCAAGGGCAGATGCAGCGACAGAGGATGCTATTTCAGGTAGAAGGCCAGGAAGCCACAGAGACCTGTGGAAGGGAAGAAGTGAGGCGGGAAGATGTCAAGGGAAACCTGTCTGGGCAGAGGGAATAGCAGGGGCAAAGGCAGACACCGGGTGGGTTTCAGAAGCAGGTCAGTGTGGCTGGCAGAGATGCAGGGAGTGAGGGGAAGATGAGGGCCGGTACCTGAATGAGCTGGGACCCACTCGCATAGGCCTCGTGGACCATCTGAGAAACTGGGGACACGATGTGAAGTGTGAAAGATTTTGAACTGGGAGCGATGAGACTGGACTGATGCTACGAGGGGTCATACTGGCCTCTGTATGGGGACCCGGGTGGGGAGCAAGGCCAGAAAAAGGCAGATAAGGAGGTGGTTCCTGTAGAGTCTAGGGAACCTTGGGTGCTCACGGCAGGGGTGGAGGTGAGCAGATCAGATTGAGACTCTGTCTTGAGGGCGATCTAAAAGGCTGTGAGATGCTGATGTGTCAGCCACCCATGTGTATTGTGATCATGCCGTGAGGGCACAGAAAAGAGAACATGTGATTCCTGTCCCCAAGGAGGGTGGACTCTCACGGGGAGAGATGCACAGCAAAACAGACCGGCAGATGATGAGAGCCCAGAGGGCCTGTCACCAGGAAGAGGCCAGGATGGCATTCGGGCTGAGTCTTGAAGAGGGAGCAGTGTATGCTAAATGGGCAGGAAACACAGGGGGAAGGGCTTACTGGCAGAGGGAAGGGCATTGCTGGCTAAGGCATCCTTGCTTATTCAGTGTCGTCTTCCCTTCTGGGGAATCCACAAAGACTGGGCCTGACTGTGGCTCCTGCTGCTATTGCCAGTGCCCAGAAATATTGTTAGCAGGTGGATAAAAGACTGCAGGCACATTTGAGGAACTACAAGTTGACTTGTCCCCCGGCGCCTACAATGGGATGAGGGTGTGGCCCGGTGTCTCCCAATTCTCTGTACTGGAGGGAGTTTGGGGAGGTAACTGAGGGACCGTGAAGTGGTGTTGGCACAGCCCCCTACATAAGATTGGGAAAAGTCAACAGTGCACATCGCGGGATGGAGCGCCACTAAGGAGGGGATGGGGACTGCTCTCCACTCACTCCTCGGCACCACCTTTGAACTTGGAGGCAAGTCTGGGGAGACCAAGGGCAGGCAGGGCTGCATCTATCTTGCTAACGAATTCCCACTAATGCAAACAGGGAGCCCTTGAGGGTGAGTGAGAGGTTCTGATGCGCCTTCTAGAGAGTTCACTCGGGAAGACGGAGTGGATGATGCAAGACTAGCTGAAGGAGGGGGCGGCTGGAAGGCCGGTGCAAACACCCACTAGGATCTTTCCCTTTGTAAAACCTTCTTTGGGACACACTCCCAATTCTTGTCTCTGCTGGCTCCTCCTGGTTCCTCAGGAGGGAACGCTCTGGAATCCATAAGAAAATTCAGACAAGTGGAGAATGGAGAGAGGATGGGATGCAGGTCCCAGGACCCAGCACATGCCCCAGCCAGCACCGCCTCCTGCTCACAGCTCACATTCAAGCCAGACTTTCTTGGCAGTGCGCATAGGAATCGGCCTGGGGCGAGTTCCCCAGGTAAAAGATGCAACCTGGGCGTGGGCTGGTTTCCTTGTGAAGGCTGGAGCTTTTCCTCAGGCTCACCCGTCGCTGCTGACTAATCCATAGGCTGTGCGTGAAGAATTCTTGCAACATCGAGTGTCAGGCTCCCAGGTAAACAGCCAGAGTGTGTGCCCAGAGCGGTGCTTCCATCTCTCTTCTGGGGAACCACCCTCCCCACTGGCTCTGGGCCCTGCCTCTCTGTTTTATGCTCTTAGGCCCCATCCTTCCCTGGGAACCAGGTCAGGGCCCCCGCTGGCAGGTGTCACAGGCATGAATCAGGCCTCTGAAGGAGAAGGCTGGAAATGTGGCCTCGGAAGGAGAAGGTCAGCAGGGAGTGTTAATTGGATGACTTATCTGGTCAATAGCCAATCTATTAAACTCCCCTGAGGGAATTAGGAACCTGCATATATGACGGGCCATCTCTTCGTGGGAGAAGTTTAGGCAACTGAGAACCACATTTTGATCAAGAATGACTCAGTTGCCGAAACCGGTTTGGCTCAGTGGATAGAGCGTTGGCCTGCGGACTGAGGGGTCCCAGGTTCGATTCCTGTCAAGGGCATGTACCTTGGTTGCTGGCATATCCCCAGTAGGGGGTGTGCAGGAGGCAGCTGATCGATGTTTCTCTCTCATCGATGTTTCTAACTCTCTGTCCCTCTCTCTCCCTCTCTGTAAAAAATCAATAAAATATTAAAAAAAAAAAAAAAAGAATGACTCAGTTGACTTTCCCATGCCTTAGTGGAGAATTTATTTTCCCACAAATGGCAGACTTTGAGGCGGTGATAGCTGGTGGTCATTTTGGTTGGTGGTGTAGCAAGGCAATTTATCTCTTCAATTTGCCTGTGATTTTCAGAGTGGATGAAATTTCCAAGACAAAATTATTTGTGCGAAAGCCCAGGTTAAGGCTTTCAAATGGTTTATTTCTGAGACCTGGCAACCTATAAACTGGGTTGTCTTCTAGACTCATGTCAATGTGACTCAACAGACCCTTACTGGTCATCGTCAATATGTGCTAGTCAGGGTAGTAAGTCCCAGAGGTTTGGCAAGGGCAGACCCTCAGTCCTGCCTTTGGAAAGTTAGCTCATGGTCTCATGCTGGACTCACACACAAGAAACAAAGAGAAATTATAGAGTAGCATGACATGCTGAAGGCAAATGTAAGGAGGAATTCATCCTGTTGGAAAAGGCAGAGAATCGGGGAAGGCTTTCTGGAGGAACCGACATCTTAGATGAGTCTGGAAGGATAAATAGGAATGAATATTCTCCCATCGTGTCCATCTGGTAGTCCTGGGCTTGGCCTCTTGTCACACTGGTTTTGCATAGAAATGATTAATTCGTTTGTAACAGTCAATAAGCAGAAGAAAGCATCCACTAACATTGCAAGTGGATTTACCCCAGACTTCTTAGTAATTTCTCCTTGTTAATGATACCTTTGTTGCTGTTATGAAGTGGTCCATAGTGTGAAAAATTTGAAAGGTCTTGCATGAATGACTATCTGCAAGTTGCAAAAATATATTGGGCATGGAGTTAGGATGTTGAGCTATGTGATTCTTCAGACATTTCTCTTTCAAAATTGCTATGATTCGTCCAAGGGAGGTGGAGTGGGCAGGAAGTGCTTCAACAGAGTGACCAAAAGTGATGGGGTAAGAAGAGAGAATACAGAAATAATTGAATTTCCACAAAGAGGAGGAGAGCAACATGGAACAATGTAAGACCAGGTGAAAGCAAATTGTTCAGGACCAAACATGAGAGTAAGGTACATTTTTGAGGGCACCTGGCCTACCTACAGAGACAACATGCTGTGTCATGACTTTTCATTATGACAGTGGGCAAATACACAACTTTTTGAGGCATTCATTTTCACTATTGAGCATTTCTGGCTATTAGTGAGCTCTGAATATTAATAATTGCTTCTCTTTCAGAGCATTCAGCAAATATCAAAGTGCATTCCCACACAGCATTCATCTTAGGCAGCCTGGGCAAGAGGTATGTGGTAACCACTCACTAGTTAGGTGACCTGAGGGCAGCCACTTTACCTTGCTGAACCTCAGTTTTCCTATCTATGAAATGGGGATAATGACATCTCTGACCTGGTGAAATTGTATGGAAGCCCATGGTGGGTTCTTGATGCCCCATTCTGTTTACCATTTTTATCCTAGTGGGGTAATAGTCCTGTAAGCTTACTACCTGTTGGATCAGGAGGTTTCTTGGGATCCCTCACTAAGCTTCCTGTATGGAGCACCTGTACCACAGCTTGAATGTGCTAGGGTTGGCAAACTAATCCTTGTTCATGCTTATCAGACAGGGAGCACTGTCTTTAAGATGAATCCAAAGCTGAATCTGGAAGGTCAGTGTCCCGGGCCAGCAATATATGCCTCTGCCAAGGTTCAAAGTTCCCTTTAGTAGGCCTGTTGACTTCACTCCCACTGATGTGTCTTGTATAAGCTCCTCTATGCATGCTGATGACTCCTGTTCACCAGCTTTCGTTATCCTCCCTAATTCTGCGTTTGCATATTTGAACTAGATTTTTCCTTAACCTACTATTTCTCCGAAACCCCCCAATCCATTTTGGTTTTGCTCTAATTGCATCTAAACTTTGTCCACTAAATGATAACCTTAGTTGTCTGTACCCTAATTTTTAAGCCATATTCCTCATTCGAACCTTTTCATGTTTGATCTTAGATGGGACCCAATTCTTCCATCTGACTGCTTCCCTTACTTTCCTCCTCTTCCAACATTTTTTGGATGTTTACTAAGCAAAGGGCTCTGTGCAGAGCCTTCAATGGTGACTAAGGCACAGCCTTGTGGGCGGAGAGAGACCATCAGAATGCAGCCTGGAAAGTGTTAGCTTGGGGAGGCAGAAATCATGGGATACTGAGGACACCATCCCAGAACCTGGGGCAGGCTTGGGAGGGGATGGTGACCTCATGGAGACAGATAAAATGTCCCACAGAGAGGAGTAGAGGCAGGAGGGAACAGGTTGGAAGGGCGGCCATAACAAAGTATCATAGACTGGGAAGCTTAAAACCAGAAATTAATTTCTCATAGTTCTGGAGGCTAGAAGTCCAAAATCAAGGTGTTGCCAGGGCCATGCTCTCTCTGAAGGCTCTAACGGAGAATCTACCCCATGCCTCTCTCCTAGCTTCTAGTGTTGGTAGCAGTCTTTTGCATTCCTTGGCTTGGAGATGCATCACTCCAATCTCTTTCTCCCTCATCACGTGGCATTCTCTTTGAGTGTCTGTCTCTGTCTCTTCTTGCAAGACCACCAATCGTATTGGATTAAAGCCCACCCTATTCCAATGTGGCTTCATAGTAACTTGATTACATCTGCTAAGACCCTATTTGGTTAAGACTTCAACATAACTTTTTAGGGGACACAATACAACCCAGAATAGAAGCCTTGCAAAAAGTTATTCTGGTTGGATCATGAGCACTAAATGGTGGATTATCAAGAATGCAAAATTTTAGAATCTCCCTGACTGACCTTTGAGAATTAATATACAGCAAAGCAGGGTAGAAATGCCAATAACAGAGATTGTATTCTGGCACCAGCCCCACTCTCTCCAACCAGCCTTTCTCTGTTCCTAGAGGGGCCCCAGGCTGGTGTTCAGAGAAGGCCTGGGGACTTTCAGCCTCCTCTCCTATCTCCTCTCCTCTCCTCTCCTCTCCTTGTAATGAGATTCAGAGCAATTAGAGGTGTTTGGTCTAGTCTCCTGAAAGGTTCTTCTCATTATGTTCCTATCAGGCAGCGTGTTGATGGTATCCGGGAGAGACTGTAGTTGCTGTGATGGGGAAAGCAGAAGAGAGAAATGGGGTTCATATTGATCAAACGTGTAATCAAAAGACATCACTGAGGCTTGATGATGCTGTTCAGGGTGCATTTCCTTTGAAATGCCTCGTGAAAGACAGCCGCTTACAAGAATGAGCAAGACAAGATTCACAGAGATAGCATTTCCTAGAGTGTAGGTGCAGCTAAGATGAGCTCAGGAGGGACAGAAGCGGGGAGTGCATCTCAAAAAAGAAAGAAAGAAAAGAAGAAAGGAAGAAAGAAAGAAAGATCAAATGCTTCTGCCTGTGGATCATCTGGGTGGCAAACTTTCTTTACAAAATGTGTGTTTGTGTTTTGAGTGACTAAGAACCTAGAGACAAGTTTAAACACACACAAATTCAACTTAAAAGTAAATACGATAACACTGGAGGAAATTCATGATACAATGCCTCTTTTACATAATGCCCTTTTCTTTGGAATTCAAAATATACATTGCTTAAAAAAACGACCCAAGAACCACCCTAGAGTCGGCTGAGTGATGTTCTTCGTAGCGCCCTAGTGTTGGAAAGGACTTCCGAGGGAGTCCCTCACCTGCATTCATCTGGCCAGGTGTACAGGGAAGAAGATGGAGATGGTATTTATTTTTGAGTGAGTAGGAAATGCCACCTAGAGAAGTTTCCAGAAGTCAGTATCAACTGTGGGAATAATTAACATCCATGTAGTCAATCAATATTTACTGATCACCTACTAAGTGCCAGGCATTGAATTGTGCCAAGTGTCTGAGCTGAATGAGCTCATCCAATCCTCCTAGTAAGTCTCTGAGGGAGTGACTAATATACCTCCCACTTTACAGATGAGGAGACTGAGGCACAAGAGGTTAACAATATAGCCAAAGCCACATAGTTAGGAAGGGGTGGGGCCATGTGACTGAGTTCTGGCCAATGGAACACGGGCAGATTGATGAATGCCACTTCTAGACCTAGCTCTTACATAATCTTTCCTCTTTCTCTGGCTGCAGGCTGAGGGTCCGGAGAGGGAGAGCGAGACCCTAGGGAATGGCAGAGCCTCAGGATGAGAAAGGAGACCGAGTCCATGAACAAGCAGTTTGCCTACCCTTGGTCTAGGTCGGACATGCTACAGTTATAATCCCCAAAACCTTAGTGTTTTATAAGGCTTTACTCTTCTTTCTTTCTTTCTTTCTTTTTTTTTTTTTCATAATTATCCATTGGGATGGGCTAGGTTAAGCTGCATTCACACACAACTCCAGAACAGTAGTGGTTTATGGCAACAAGCTTTGTTTTTCTGCTCACACTGCCTGGCTACTGCCAATTGGGGCTCCACTCCGTGTTTCCTCGCACTGAGATCCAGGCTGATAAAGCAGCCAAATGTTTCTGGTCCCCAAGGGAGAGGGAGAGAGAACTTTGAAGGTCTAGAAATGGCGATGAAGTGATCTTGCCGAGAAGTGCACGCAGCCTGTCCGCTCACAGCTCATGGGCAGGACCCACCCAATCACAAGGGGCCCGGAAAGTGCCGTCCTCATGTGCCCAGAGAGCAGGGAGCTGGAAATGTTTGGAAACCTCACTAATGATTTCCACATTATTATTATTGTTTCTTCTCCCGAGCTTCCAAGTTGACATGCTACAGAGCTGACCTCATTGGAGAAAGAGACGTTGGCTCTGTATAATTCCGAATTACTGAGGAAGAGAATCTGATAGGCTCAGCTTGAGCCAGAGACCCATTGCTGGTCCAATTCACTGAGGCGGGATAGGGTGTTATATTGCAAAAAAATAAAAAATAAATGGTTGAGGGAGCCATCATGTGGATAGAGGGTTGGTGGAGAAAGTCAAAGGAGTTATTTTAAGTTGGGCAAGTTACTCCAACATGTATGTACCATAGTAATGTGGCAGACAACAGACGTTCAGCTTTCTTAGAAGGCTGCATCTGGGTGGAAAGACAGCCCCACAAATAAATGAAACAAGGGAGATATGGCATGGGGACACTGAGGCACAAGTCCTGATTCTCTGGCTAGGTCAATTGTGTGATCTCAAAAACTCTTGATGCCTCAGTTTCTTTATTTGTGAAACATACACCTTAGTAAAATATAGACAAAAAAGTACAGTTTTGTGAGACAAATGAGGCGTGTTAAGATGTTTTGAAGATCACATGAGACAGTGGATATGAAAATGTTTGCAAATTTTCTGGTCTTTTAATCGTACAGTCTTGGTTACGATGCTCATGATTGATGAGCCCCAGTCTCCTCATCTTTCACATGGGGATTCGAAGATCTGCTTCTGAGAGTGGTGAGCATTTGAGGCAATGAAAGCTGAACTCTATTGCACTAGTCTGGCAAGGCACCCCATTAATGATGGCTCTTCTTACTACTGGTCTGTACCGGTGGGACTTGAATTCACATGTCTCATCGGTGGTCTCCATGTTTGATTAGGCTGATCTGACTTAGTGTATTTCTTTTCTCTTCATTCTTGCTGCCACTGACTCTCATGGCTCAGGTATGGGCACTCTGCCAGGAGCTGTGGCATGAACAAGGCTGACTCTCCAAGCAGGTGGCCTTCAATGAGCTACAATGTTAAAGGGATAGTACTCCAAATTGCCTGCCCTCGTTGGTGTGTCTGGAATTCTCACCTGTATGCTGACTATACGTGCCCATAAAAGCATTGTCTACTGAGGAACCTTATGAAAGATTATGTAAGAGCTAGGTCTAGAAGCAGCATTCACTAGGTGGAAGCAGATGAGATATCTGGCCACCTGGAATGGTGTAGGACCTTGGAACGGGACATGGGAAGGGTGTGTGTTGGAAATTGGAGTTACCCAAGGAGTTTAAAACAAGTCTGACACTTGGGACCTGCCTGCAGAGATTCTGATTTAATTTGTCTGTAGCATGGCCTGGTTTTGGGGATATTTAAGTGATCCCCAGATGATTCTCGTGTGTAGCCAGAGTTGAGAGCCACTCATTTAGAATACAAGGTGTTATCAGAGAGGGCTGTCCTGAGACCCAGGACAGACAAGGGGGGAAGGCAGGTCAGGGGCCAGTGTCTGTGGGAGAGGTTTCCTTTCAATATGAAAGGACAAAAGAGGGAGAGGACAGGCAAGGCGATTTTATCCCCGTCGAACCTAAACACAAACACCGTTTTGAAATTTGGCAGGAGGAAGTGGTGGCAAGGGAGAAGGTGAGGTCCACTCTCATCCTGTGATGGTTCCTTTTATGTGTCAACTTGGCTGGACCACCGCACCCAGACATTGCGTCAACCATTATTCTAGATGTTTCTGTGAAGGTATTTTTTGAGAGGAGATTCACATTTAAATCAGTAGACTTTGAGTGAAGCAGGGATCCACTTCATTATGTGGGTGGGCCTCATCCAAGCAGTCGAAGTCCTTGATAGAAAAAGACTGAACTGGACGGAAGAAGGGATTCTGCCAGGAGATGGCCTTTGGACTTGACCTGCAACCCTTCCCTGGGTCTCCAGCCTGTTGATTTTAGACTCGCCAGTTCCCACAATTGCACGAGCCAATTCCTTAAAAATCCTCTCTCAAATCTCTTTCCAGACACACACCCTATTGGTTCTGTTTCTCTGGAGAACCCCCTGACTGGTACAACCACAGGGAGGTGTTATTAGTTTGCTCCATTTTACCGATGAGGAAATAAGAGGTTTCATGATGTGTCAAACTCTCTGGAAGTCGAGAGAGACAGGGTATAAGGCCAGACAGTCTGGCTCTACCATCTATCGGTTCAGATTCTTGCTAGGAGAGGGTCACTGTTCTTCCCTCAGGGCCCCAGCTTCTCCTTTCCTCACTTCCCCCTCAAGGATGGCTAAACTCACTTAACACATTGTACACTTTAAATAGGGCAAAGTGTAGTGTTGGCTATTAGGTGAATCCTATCAACTAATAGCCAACACTACAAGCTGATGCTGGTCCATCAAGAACTTCAGTAGGGCCTCCGGGCAGTGAGATTAACTCACCAGTGGGCTCTGCCTTGTCCCCTGCACCCCTCTGCTCTGTCTCATCCCCTCAACCCTTTCTGGGCCAGCCCTTCCACTCAGTAACACCTCTGGTTTTGAAACTCACATTCAGAGCTTTCCAGCTGCCACTGTCTGACACATTGGCAATAGCAGAGGCTCAGAATGATTGCTCCCAGCCAAACAGTTGTTTGGTTTTAAACGCCGTTCTCATCTTGTCGTACTGGTTCCTGGCACTGTTTTTGAGCTTCTCTGTGTGTGGGAGGGTGGGTGGGGGGCTCACGAGCACATGTGTGTATTTGTTCCTTTCTAAATAAGTCACCAAAAATTTTCAATCGTATGCACCTCTGAGAAGACCAGCTCGGCCCCAGTACTTCGCATTTTACTCAAGGCTGCAGTACTGGTCTGTTCTCAGCATTTTCTCAGTCTACTTTCTATCTGCCTGAACTCTGGTCAGAGTCCAGTTCCGGCAATAAAGTGGGGAGCATGTCTCTGGCTTGAGAAGGGCACCTGAGGTTCAGGTCATCCTCCACACCCCCTCACCTTCATCCCATTGCTCTTGTTTCTTCTCTCCCCTGACACTTTTTCTGTATATCGAGCATCTTTACTTTTAAAATCTGCTTTATTGGGGTGGAATTGATACACAATAAGTTGCCCTATTTAAAGTGTACAATGTGTTAAGTTTTTACACATGTACACATCCATGAAAACATTGCCACAATCAAGATAATGAACATATCCATCACCCCCCTCCCCAAAGCATCTATATCCTCTTGTAATCTCTCCTCTCCTTGCCCCCACCCCTGCAGATATTAATTTACACTTTCTAGAATTTTACATGAATGAGATTATATAGTGCGTGTGTTCTCTTTTTTTGCGGGGGGGGGGGGCGGTCTGGCATCTTTTAGTTAGCATAATTATTTTGAGATTCATCCATTGTTGATGCGGGTTGAGTCATTTTCATTGCTGCATAGTATTCCATTGTACAGATATACCACCATTTATTTATCCACTCATTATGAATGGACACATGGAGATTTTAGTTTAGAAACCTTCTATAATCATTTATGTAAAGGTCTTTGTAAGGACATAGGTATTCATTTTTCTTAGCTGAATAGCTAGAAGAGTATCTAGATCATGTGGTGGGTATATATTTAACTTTTAAAGATACTTCCAAATTGCTTTTTCCAAAGAGATTTTATCATTTTATAACCCGTTGGCAGGGCACAAGAGTTTAGTTGTTCCCCATTCTTGCCTATACTTGGTGTGGGCAGGCTCTTTCACTGCAGCTTTTCTAATAGGTGTGTAGTGGCATCTTCTTGCTTTTCCTAATGATTACTGATGATGAGCTTTTTTTCATGTGCTAATTTGACACCTGTATATCTTCTTTAATGAAGTATCTGTTCAAGTCTTTTTTTTTTTTCCGTTTGGTTTTCTTATTGTTGAATTTTGAGAGTTCTTTATATATTGTGAGCTTAAGTCCTTTATTAGGTATGTGATTTGCAAAGATTTTCTCCCAGTCTGTCCCTATGTCTTATAAAGAAGCGTTCTATGTTTCTGCTTCTCTGTGTGACTGGTCATTTCTTTGTTGATAGTTGATTTTTTGCCAGACACTGTGACTCTTACCTCGTGTGCTGGATATTTTTGTATTATTATCAATATTCTTGAGCTTGGTTATGAGTGACTCTTACCTCGTGTGCTGGATATTTTTGTATTATTATCAATATTCTTGAGCTTGGTTATGAGTGACTCTTACCTTGTGGGCTGGATATTTTTGTATTATTATCAATATTCTTGAGCTTGGTTATGAGTGACTCTTACCTGTGTGCTGGATATTTTTGTATTATTATCAATATTCTTGAGCTTGGTTATGAGATGCAGTCATGTTACTTGGAGATAGTTTGATCTTTGCAGGTCTTGCTTTTAAGGTGTGTTAGGTGGGACTCGAGCTGTGTTGAGCACAAGGCTAATGTTTCCCCCGACTGATGTAATACCCTTCTGAGTATTCTATGCAACCTCCCCGGTGAAGCCACTGCTTCTGGCATTTTCTCTGAGCCTCTGTAGGCCCTTCCTCCCCCTAACAGCACCCGGGCATATAAACTATGGCTTCTGGGACAATCTGGGACAAAGTCCACCAGGGGTTTCAAGGGGTGTTCTTTGCATGAGAAGCCACACGAGGTGGCCGGGCCCTTGCTAATGGGCTGCATTTAAACTCTAGCAACATTCAAACCCAGCAAGACAATTAGAGCTGAAAATGATCAGCTGGGATTAGAAGGATTCAAAGGGCAATGGCTATATAACGAGCTACATTGCCCCAAGTAGCAGGAAGGATTGAAGGAACTGGGATTAATTATATTGGGCTATTGTTTATTTTTATGGAGTCCTTCAAAGTCATTTGGACTTGGCCAAGTGTGCCTTTCCCCAGTACTCTCGGTTTTGGTTAACTGCCATGGCTTCCCCTGCCAAGTGCAATTCCGGCTGTTCTTGGAAACCAGGGGAGGCAAGAGAACTCACTCACCATTTATCAGTGTGATCAATCCTTTTATAGCCTTTATCATAATGACACCTACATTGGTACAGTGCTTGTAACGTTTTCAAAATGCTTTTACATAGGTTATCTCACAACAACCCAATGAGATGGCTAAGGGCTGGTGTGCCGTGCCAGCACAGCCAAGGGTTCGGCAAGCCTGAGGGAGGGTGGCGAAGGATGTAGAAAAGACAGACAAAGAGAATAAGCTGGGTCTAGGTGGATCTTCCTGTGCCTGGCTGAGGCCACAGAGAAGAGATCCAGACGGCAAGCTGAGCCTTTATTTTATAGTCAGAGGTAAACAAGGTAGTGGTCACCATAGTTACAATGTTCTTGTGAATTTCACTTGTTTTAGCAGCACTTGCTGTACCTCCCACAGCCCATTAGCTTCCCAGGAAGGATCTAGGGAGTGTCATAAGGTCAAGCTTAATTATGCTAAGAGGGCTGTGCCCTCTAAGCTGGGACTTGTTTGTGGCTTTGCCAACAAGTCAGTCTGAGGCTTAACCCTATAGCCGCTCCCTACCGGCTGGAGTTCCCATTTGGAGATGATCAAACTAAGGCAGAGAGAAGTGAGCCATACTGCACATTTGGACTTGGCCAAGTGTGCCTTTCCCCAGGAGAGCTCAGATTGGAGTTCAGAGGGCCCGCCTCTCACCCGGGGTATTTGATCCATTGGACCAGGAAAAGCATCTTGTCTGCGAGGTGGACGAGAGCCAACGCTAACATCACGATGGGGAAAAGCCATTGCTAGGGTTCAAGCAGAAACTCATTCATGAATTAGCCATTTAAACTGAAAAAAGTGGATGATATCATTGATGAGTTAGAAAAGGTGCTTTTGGAAATGAGGTTGCTGTGATAAGGCCTGAGGAGCGACTTGGAGTCAGCAGCCTTGGGTTGATGTTCCTCCTCTTCCCCTTCATAGTTCTGTGTCTTGTCACATGATGATTCCTCTGGCCATCTTAGTTCCTCTCTGGACAGTGGGTCTAATAATGACCTTCACTGGTGTTATGGGGAAGGTCAAATGAAGCATGGCATGCGTTAGAGCCAGACAATGCAAAATACATTTGCCACTGGCATTTTCCCGTCCAAGGCCCCTGTATTAATTGACTGACATAATAACCCAAACACTGGCACCTTTGCAGGTTGCTCCTCAAAGGACTTCACTCCCTATGTTTTAAGGTATGTTTTCCCGTTCCAAGTTTAGCTCTGACCTTGACGATGACCCTTAGACCACGAGGTGTGTTTACAGTTCACAGATTCCCTGGTCCTGTTTGGATTCCCTGGTCCTGGTATTAGAAGAAACCAGAACCACCCTGAAACCTCCGGCAGCCTGGCCCCCGCTCCCAGACTTCCTTGGGGGATGCGTTGCTGTGGAAAAGTCCCTGAGTTGAGCTGAAACTGGCGAGGACAGCTATGATCTGACGGACTGAGACTGGGCATCAACGGCCTGGATCCAGAGCCACCTGTGAGCAGATGCTGAGCTGGTTTCCGAATGTCCCACTGTTGTAAATAAAGCTCCACACGCACGCCGCGTGCAACTCCTGGGTGTGCACACCTTCGGGTTGACGGGGTGCCAAATGGCCCACAGACTTGTAGCAAAAATCCACACTCCCATCAGAACCTAGAAAAATTCGGTTTCTTTATGACTCATCCGCGCTTGGTATTGTCTGACTTAGAAATTTTTGCAGATCTGGTGATGTGAAATGACAGGTCCTTATTGTTTGAATTTGTATTTTCCAGGGTATGTAGACGGGTGAACAGTTTTATATGTGTTTATGGACCAATTGTGTTTTCACAATTCTTTGCTCTTTTTTTTTATTGGGTTGTATATTGTTTTCCTAGGAATTCTGTATATATATATATATATATATATATATATATATATACACACACACACACACACAGATCCATATTATATATATGTATGTGGATATATATGATCAGATATTCTGGATTATATGTATTCTTTTGATTATATGCTTTGTAAATTTTTTGCTAGCTTATGGTATCTTTGGGAGAAGTTTCTAGTTTCTCTTTCTCTTTTTATAAGGACACTAAGCCCATCATGAGGGTCCTACCCTCATGACTTGTCTAATCCTAATCACGTTCCCCAAGGCCCCACCTCCAAATGCATCACAGTGGGGCTCAGGGGCTTCAACAAATGGATTTTGGCGTGGGAGTGGCGGGGGGGTGGGGGGGAGGGAGTGACACAAGCTTCCAGTCCATAACAAATGGACACGAAGGTTCCATGTCCCCACACACCCAGTTTCCCCAGTGGTGACCTTTTTGCATAGCTATTGTACAATATCAAAATCAGGACATGGAGCCCTAGCCGGCTCAGCTCAGTAGATAAAGCCTTGGCCCCATGGACTGAGGGGTACTGGGTTCCATTCCTTCCAGTCAAGGGCATGTGCCTTGGTTGCAGGCTCGATCCCTAGCACATGCGGGAGGCAACCAGTCAATGTGTATCACATAGATGTTTCTCTCTGTCTCTCCCCGTCCCTTTCATTCTCTCTCTTTAAAAAAAAAAAAAAAAATCAATGGAAAAATGTCCTTGGGTGTGGATTAACAAAAACCAGGACACTGACATTGGTTTAATCTGAAGATTATATTCAGATTAGACCAATTTTACTTTCCCTCATCTATGTGTGTGTATGTGGTTCTGTATAATTTTATTACATAGAAAGATTCGATAAACCACCACCAAACTGAAGATATAGAGCTACTCTATCATCACAAGGCTTTCTTCTGCTGTTCATTTCTAGCTTGTGATTTTTTTTTTTTAAGCTTTAAAAAAGTCACTGCTATTCAAGACCCTTTTCTGTTTCTCTGGAGGCCTTTCTAAGGGTGCGTTTGCATCCACGAAGTTTTAATATGTGTCACAATCTACAGAACAGAATGAACGCCTGGGTCTCAGGCACAGCACAGCTGTGAACTGTAACCTGTCCCCCTGTCCCCGTCTGAGTCCTGTGGACAAAAGGTGGGAACAGTACTCACACGAGATGCCTTGTTACCGTGGGGCGGGGGGCGGAAGGAAGTTCTAATGAGCTGCTGTTTCTATAACCAGGTTCTCTCCTTTGGCATCAACCCCATTATCATGATTTTCTTCCACGTGAAAAGAAATCACAGCCGTTCTGGTCCCCTCTCGGCATCCCAGCTGACGAAGCATCTTATGTGGAAGGTTCTTGATTTCATTTGTCTTCCTCCTCCCCTGTGCTCTCCAGAGGGAGTGTGTCGGAGGCCTCCGAGCTGATTAGCTGGGGTCATGTCTCCCTCCTCTGCGCGTTTCCCACGTTCCAGGTTCATCCTCAGTGTGCGGGGAAGCTGTTTGGCTGGGCCCATCCTCCCGGGCCAGCGCTGATGGACTGCGGGCCCTCTGAGAGGGAAGCCACGCTGGCGATGGCTGCTGATCTGAGCAGGGAGGGCTGAGCTGGGGAGAGTCCAGAGCCTCCTCCTGGGGGACCAGCTATTCTGGGAAACACAGGCTCCAGGCATCTCATTAGCATAATCTCGGGAATTAATGGCTTGATTGATGTTCCATGTTTCCCGGCAGTTTCCTATAAATGATAATGTATTAAAACGAGATGGAATAAAGAAAACATGACACAACATATATTATTTAGGTGTTTGCAGGGGGAGGCTGACATACAAACACACGATTTATCAACAGTCATTTTTTTTGCACGGTGTTCCGCGCCCCAGGCCTCCAACATGTGAAATTAATTTCATAGCAGGTGATTCTAGACTATTTCACACGGGCCATCTGTCGCTTCTTCATCTACCTTTCTGCTGTTACAATAATTAATCATCTCAGGCGCGGGCTTGGCCCCGGAAAGCCCATTCTGGCTCAGCGCGCCACAAGACTGAATGGCACGGGAGGATTTGTTTTGAAGTGGGGTGTTTCTACGAAGCAGGTGTGTTCCAGTATTTTTCTTACTCACTTTGATCTGCCCACACCCGTGGCTCAAATGCCGGAGGCTGCTTCAGAGAGTGCTAGGTCGCTGTTGCTGAAACGGTGCATATCCTTCCTTTGCAGTTGAAGAAACCACGTTCAGAGAGGTTGCTCGAATTGTCCAGGGTCACACAGCGAAACGGAAAGAGTTGGGACCAGAACCCAGGCCTCTCCACTTTTCGTGCTGTGGTCCTTCTGGTTCTTAGTCTGAAGAGGTTCTTCCGTGGAAGGAAAGGGATCTCACCCAAGATAAGAAGAAGGTAGCCCTAGGAATCCTAGGGGAGGCTCAGTGTGGGACATTGGGGACACATTCCAAGATAATGCGTCCCCATTAAGTCAATGATCTAATCACTCCAGAAATCAAATAGCTCCCTGCTGTAAGGTGGGATTAGTGCTGGACGAAACCAAGTCTCTGAGCGGAGGTAGGTCACGGGTCTGCCATGTTGATGTAACAGTGGGAGAGATCTAACACTAGGCCATTTCCTTGACTGAGATGCATTCACCTACTGACATTTATTAATGTATATTATTCGTGACACACATATTGATTGATTGGTGATCTGTGCCAGGCACGGGGCTGGGCGCTGGAGACACAGCGGTGCAGTGCCTGCACTCAGGGGACTGATACTTTAGTAGAGGGACATAAAGTGAAAAGTTAAGCAAACACGTCCACGTGAGAATAAGTGCTCCAAAAAGAAACATACAAGGGGCAGAGGCAGGGAAGGCCTGGTGGCATTTTTCCTGGTGTATGTGGGGTCCCCAGAAGACTCCTGTGGGGAAATGCCTTTGAAACTGGACCCTGAAGGATGGGAACTGAGCAGGTGACAGACAGGGAGAGTGTCCCAGGCAGTGGGGACTGCAGCCAAGGGCCCTGGGCTGGGGTAGCGGATCAGCAGGACCAAAGGGGAGGCGGGGGTGGGGAGACTGGCAAGGCAGGGGCTGGGAGAGATAAGTGGGAGGCCCATTGTTCCAGGCTTTTCCTAGGAGTCACCCTGAAGATCCTGGCTTTGACTCCAGGGAAGCCGCTGGAGGCGTTTAACCCAGGGGCTGATGTGCACTTATTATTCCCATTTTACAGAGGAGGAAACTGAGGTTCAGAGAAACAGAGTAACTTACTGAAGGCCACACAGTGTTCAGTCAGGTGGCTGGACTACGAACCCAGCTCTTTTGGGCTCCAGAGTCCAGGCCAGAGGTTGGCAAACGCTGCCGTCTGGGCCAAGGCCAGCCTCCTGCCTGTTTACTGTAAAGAAAGCCTCATTGGTGCCCAGCCATGCCCATTTGTGTCCATGTTGCCAATGACCTCTTTCCACTCCAAGAGCAGAACTGCGTGGTGGCAGATACCATACAGTCTGCAGACGCTACAACATTCACTGCCTAGTCCTCTAGAGAGAAAGTCTGCCGAGCCCCGCACTAGCCTGTCACCTCGGCAGGGAGGGCTCCTGTCTACCTTGCTCTTGGGGTTTCCCCAAAGTCACCCAGTGGCTGGGCTAGTCAGGGTCCGGTGAGCATCTGCTGGATGAATGGGGAAGGGGAGGTGAGTGTGCAGAACCCAGAAATCAAAGGGTCAGAGCCTGGGTGGTCGGGATCAGCCCGAGAAAGGAAACGCGGGTGGGGGACACAGGCGCTGCCCGGATGCAGCAGGTGCACCAGTTTGACCAGAGGCAGGAGCAGGATGTCACACTGCAGAGACCCCTGGGGAGCAATCGAGGAGAGCCTTGAATGCCACCCTCATTAAGCGCCGAGACCTTGAAGCGGCTGCGCTAGCCTTCCCAGAGGCTCTGGGCGAGACCTGCTTTCCCAGGATGGAGACTGTAATTGGTTATTGATGTCCTATTTGTATGCTAATGCTGTTCAATAAAGTAGCTAAACCATAATTAACGCTCCAGCTTCCTCTAAAAAAAAAACCACACCAGAAAAAGCCTACTGAAAGGTCAATGGATTTCATAGAATAAATTATTAAATAATGGGAAGCAGAGGAAGTTCCGTTTCGGAGCTACCGTCTTTCCAGGTTTTATTAACCGTCATTTATTAAAAGCGCCGACAATGTTTACATTTTGCTTTTGCCGTTTTTCCTGCCAGCTCCAGACATTTTTGGTGCTGGTGTGAGCGTGGAGTCAAAAATTATATGGTTGGCCAGACTCTATCTGCTTGGAAATCGAGACGGCGTTACCTCTGTGATCTGACTTCTTGCCTTTGCATCAGCGCTGAGTCAGATCATATGGCAGCACATTGGCGCACCTAGTGCTGTGTGGAAACCAGGGATAACACTGTGATGCCGATAACACTAGTTGGTAATAACAAAAATATACTAGGAGCCTTGTGGATAAAATTCTTATTCCTGTCTTGCAAATTCTGCCAGAGGGAAGAGCTAACTCCTAAGGAATAGGCATGGCAAAAGGTTGCCTATGAACTTGGGCGATGGGGTCAGACTGCCTGGACTTGAGTTCCAGCTTTACCTCTGAGTAGTTGTGAATCTTGGACTTAGCTCTTCTGTGCCACATTTTACTCAGCTAGAAAGTAGGGCCCCGCCGGTGTGCTCAGTGGTTGAGCATCGACCTATGAACCTAGAGGTCACAGTTCGATTCCTGGTCAGGGTACATGCCCGGTAGCAGGCTCCATCCCCAATAGGGGGCATGCAGGAGGCAGCCAGTCAATGATTCTCTCTCATCATTGATGTTTATCTCTCTCTCTCTCCCTCTTCCATCCTCTCTGAAATCAATAAAAATATATCTAAAAAAAAAGAAAAAAAATAGGGACATGAGCAATACTTACTGTATAGACTTGTGATGACTAAGACAATGCTCCCTGCAGTGTCTGGAGCACAGTAAGTGTTCAATGGGTGCTAGGAATTACTATAACTCCATCAAGTTTAAAATGCTCAAGGTCAATGACCCACCACGAGGCCAAATGGATCGGTAAATTTGTGGGCTTTAAATTTTGTCTTTAAACATCAATCAATTCGTTGGTAATTTCCTTAGCCCTGTATTGTGTGTTTGGGGGAGATGCTAAAAGAATATAAGTTGAGCCCTAACCGGTTTGGCTCAGTGGATAGAGCGTTGGCCTGCGGACTGAAGGGTCCCAGGTTCGATTCCAGTCAAGAGCATGTACGTTGGTTGCAGGCACATCCTCAGTAGGGGGTGTGCAGGAGGCAGCTGATCGATGTCTCTCATCGACGTTTCTAACTCTATCCCTCTCCCTTCCTCTCTGTAAAAAATCAATAAAATATATATATTAAAAAAAAAAAAGAATATAAGTTGAGGTCATCCAGGATGTCAACGAATTTGCCATTCTGGGTGAGGGATCAATGCAGAGACAACACCAGGTACTAGTTAACAGAACTTACTTGTTCGTTTACTGGACACGACTCTGTATCAGGCACTAGGTTAAGTACTGGTGACATAGAAATGAATGAGAAGGAGATTGTGCAGTCTAGTGAGACCGTAGACGAGAGTTTCAATAAGGGGCAGTAGACTGAATATTAGAGCTGTTTCCCCAAGGAGGGAAGGAGAACCTCAGCTTTGTGTTGCAGTCCTGGTTTTACTAATGATAGGACTTCAGCCAGTTTCTGACCTCATTTCCATATTTTATATCTGAGCCTCCGACATAAAAGATATTGGCCACACACAAGGACTCACTCCCTAAGAAGGCATGGTCAGGACATAGGATCATTGTTCAACAATGAAATGATGGTGAAAGTCATCTAGGCATGTTAAAATCGCACATAACCCCAGCATCTTAACATCTCAACTCTGACCCTTTAAGAACTTTTTTTCCTTGTCTCCTTTCTCCCCTGTCAGGTTTTCAAATGCAGTTTTAACTGTAATCCCAATCAAATTATACAAAATTGTTGTTTTTTTGCCAGTATTGCTTTAGCGATCCCTATATTTTTTTGCTTTACTATTTCAAAGTAAATTTCACACATTGTATTTACATGATTGGTAGTGGCTCCCTAATATTGCATGTTACTTCGAGTGAATTATGCTCCTAAAAATTTCCCATTGCCGAATAATAAGTAACTCCACAGTGGACATCTTTGGGTTTAAGCTTATTGATGCTTGATAAAGGCTAATATATGAAACCTTTCTCTGTCTCTTACAAGATCTGGTACAAATGAGAGAGCAGTGCTAGGGTGAGATGGCTGAAGAATAAGATATCAGCTATATCGATGTGCTAATATTTTTTCCCCTCCGAATTGAGATTCACATCTCTCCTTGCTCAGTGTAGGACAAGACAAGCCTCCTGGAAGGCAGCGTGGAGAAAGGGAGTCCAACATATGTATGAAGACTCCTGTTGGGCTTCCTCTCCCAAATGCACCCATCAGCTGAGTCCTCTCCCACTTGGGGCGGCATGAGAGTAGGAAGGATTCTGACTTTTCTAGGGTGTGGAATTTTCCCCTGTAAGAGAATCCAGAAGACTGGGGGATAAATGATTGCCCTTACAAATATTTTGGATTAATCCCCAGATGGGGGATTCATGAGTCAAAGGGTGAACGCAATTTTATGGCATGGTGGCAATTTACTTTCCAAAGGAGTCATACCTCTGGATACTTCTACCAACCATTAATGAAGCTGCCCAAATTTTAAATTGGCTACATTGAACAAGTACCTGGGCAAGTGTATTTAGCATAACTGGATTTCAATAACAAGACCACTGAGCACAAATTGTTGACTGTCCCCCGAAGAGCTTGCCAAAGCCCAACTACCAAATTGGGTATTAACACCCTGACATTGAGAGTGGGAACTGTCTGAGCTAGATCAGGCACTAGTCAGAAAGCATGAAATTACTGACTTTGTTTAAATCTAAGTGCAATTTATCTGTAAGAACAGCACTGAAAGGTGACATTTGTCTTAGCGAGTTTTCCATTCATTTCTGGAGCTGGAGTTCATCAGTCATGCAGCTCAAGTGCACGATACATGCAGATGAATATTTATTATAGATGATGGAGTATCCCTGGCAACATAATACACTTCATTCACTTGAAAAGGGAATTCAAACAGATCCATGATAGACTGCTCGTGTCACCAAAGGGGACTTGGACCGCCCTTCGGAAGGAATCTGTGGAGAATCTGCCATTTTCGTGAAGAGATAATCCACTTGGTTAGTGTCCACATGTAAACTGGTTTTAAAACATTATGGCTGGTTAAATTTAGATAAGTAAATTTTATTTGGAAAATAGTTGCTTTCACCAAAATAATTCATTAATGGTTGATGAAACAAACAGGTCTATACCTAAATCCAGCTGATAGTTTTGAAGTATTATTGGTTGCTTGAATGTAACCCATTGTTAGAATCTTTTTTAGTTCATACATGAAGATACCGGTTTGGCCTGATTCTACAGAATTTTTATGTTCTCAAAAAGAATCTTAAAAAAAAAGCATGCATTTCCAACATTCATTTGACACTGGAGGTTAAATGGTTCTTTCTTAGGAAATGCAAGATCAAAGGCAATAAAATGACAGGAAAAAATACACTCAGAGCATCATGTTTTTTTCCTTTTTAATTTAGAAGTCACTCCTCTTCCCAGGAGAGCTGAGCAGAAAAATCACTAGGAAAAGAGCTTCTTTGTGCCCATTAAGCTACCTTTTGTTTTCTTCTGATGACTGATGGGAATTTCGTTCATTAAAATTGTATGGCTGCCATCTTCTTTCCTCCCACTGCTTATTTACACATAAAAAATAGATGATTTCCAGGATTCAAACATCATGCTTGCTAAGGCTGCTGGAAACCTTCATGCAGAGAGTCATCTCTGTTTGCAGAACCATCGGGAGTGTCTTAAACATACACAACAGTGTTTTCAAGTGGCTGTGTTTGTGAAGGTGTGGACAAGACTGGGTATCTGAGGAAAGCCAGCATTACAACCAATCTTCCTTGTCTTGTTTTGACAAAGAAGAATCACCTTACCTTTCCAGTCTCCAGACATATGCCTTTCCTACTATGTGCCAAATGGAAGTTACCGAAAACAGAGTGAGTATGGGAAGACTGAAACCAAAAGTATGGCCACTGAGGAAGATTAAACTCAACTTGACCTCCAAGGATGAATGATGATTAGAAAGAGGATATGCATATCTAAATTGCATTCTATCTCTATTACAGTGTAACGACATTACTACAATTGCCGTTTGATAATTCGTCAATGGGAAAATGTGTTCACTTATCTCTGGTTATAAAAACAATCATTGATTAAAAAAAAAAAAAGTCAGTGATTCAGCCCCTCAACGTGGGTCTTGCCAAATTATCAAGGGAAGGGATAGATCCATAGTACCTTTCTTTCTTTTCTCTCTGCACTTCTCTGCTTCTCTTCCTATCTCCCCAACAAGTATTCATTGAGCTCCTGCTACATTCTTAACACAGTCTGTACCATTTGCTCACTGGTGATCTTGGCCAAGTCCCTTGAAATCTTGGAGCTTTGGTTTCTCCTCCATAAAAAGGGGAATGAAATCTGCCCAGCTTGACTCACAAGAGTTGTTGAGAAGTGCAAAAGTCAAAGAATTTTGTAGGCAGTAAAGTACCATGGAAACATGATGATCTAGGCCCCACTTGGACAACAGTATTCAGTTATGTATTCATATTCATAGAGGATGCATTGTACACTAGGCACGGGGCTGGGTTCAAGGGATGTGAAGATGAATCAAACATACTCTCTGAGCTTCACACTTTTCTGTCCAGTGGAGGAGACAGATGTAAAGAGGGTAGACGAGAGGAGATGGTGCTGGGAGGAAGATCCCATACGATAAAGAAGCATGTGACAAGGTACAGGAGCAGAGATGGTGAAGAGCAACTAAGGGGGGTCGTCTTTGTCTTGTGAGCATGTTGTGTTGGTTTTTCCAGACTCCACCTCGCTTTCCCTTTAGAGAGCCCAAGCCTCTGTATTCCTTACGACGTGGGCCAGCCCAGGTGGGCCCATCTAAAGGATCTTGGTGGATGCTGTTGTTATTATGGTACGATCATGTAGCGGCTGATGAGGGATGAAGGTGGAATTGAGAGTTGCTGATGAATAGTGTGGACATGAGAACGACTCAGGAGGAGACCAATTCTCCCCTATTGTGTCCCTTTTGCTGCTAATTTGGGCCCTTCTGATGGACTGAGTGACCTGACGGGCTCTGTTCAGATCATGGACTTACCTGGTCCCTGAGAAAGAGGCACCTGTCGCCACTCCTCAGATTCCACAGCTGGAATTCTCCGTGGCCCCAGGATGCAGACCTTATAGGGAACAAGCAGGAGTAGAGTCAAAAGGACTGACTTTGTGTTGCAGCTTCGACACTATCTATACAATCTAGAGCAAGTTACTTGAACTTTTTAAGCCTCAATTTCTCTATGGAAAAACGAGAGTGACAAGAAGAGCAGCAATCCCATGGGCTCAGCACCTAGTAAGCACTTAGCCAAGTGCTTCTGTGGCAGGAATTCCTGTCTCCTGGATTTTGTGAGAATTGGCAAGGGAGAGAAAGAAAAATGGCAACACGGTCTCCATGGGTACCATCTGGGAGGCCGTCCAGCTGTTCGGCCGGCTGCTGCAAATGACACTTCCCTGCAGGTACTTCTGTGCGGTTTCCCCAGCAGGTGTTTCCGGCCTGCACTTGCCAGCCTGAGTGGCCTACAGGTCCTCTTCCCAGCTGGGCAGGCCGACCTGTGCTGCAGTAACAAATAACCCCCAAATACTTGTGGTTTCTCACCATGCAGGTTTACTCCTTACTCATGCTATCTGTCCCCTGGAGGAAGCAGGGGAAGCTCAGATCGTCACTCAGGGACCCAGCTGATAGAAGCTCCATGAATGTGGTTCCCATGCATTTCCAGGCAGGAAAAGGGACTATAGTAAATCTTGCATTGGCTCACAAAGCTATGCAGATGACTCTCGCCCACATTTCCCTGGACAGAAATGGGCAGGGCAATCCCACATGTATCTGGAAGGGGTGGAGAGCTAGAAATATTTGGTGAACAGCACTGATGATTTCCAGGGCCCTCAACAGACATTTCCCCTTCTTCCTTCCTAACGGAACCCTGAATGTATTAGGGTAGCAGTGTGCCAAGCTGTAGGGGGCAAGTTATGTAATGTAATCATGGCGATGCTATTTCTCTTTGCCAGTGGTTGGTCTAGAGTCTAGAGTCAGTGGTCGGCAAACTCATTAGTCAACATATCCAAATATCAACAGTACAACGATTGACATTTCTTTGGAGAGCCAAATTTTTTAAACTTAAACTTCTTCTAACGCCACTTCTTCAAAATAGACTCGCCCAGGCCGTGGTATTTTGTGGAAGAGCCACACTCAAGGGGCCAAAGAGCCGCAAGTGGCTCGCAAGCCACAGTTTGCCGACCACGGGTCTAGACTAGAGGTGAGCATGTGACTCAGCTCTGACGACTACCCTGCTATGGGCTTCTGGAGGGGTCGGGGGTGGGGACTATCTCTCTCAGGATAAAAGAAGACAATGGCACAAGCAAGGAAAGATTCTCTTGCTCACTCCCCACTCCTGCGTCTCCCTCCCTGGGATATTGTTATGTAAGGGTGTGATGCATGGAGCTGTGGCAGCTGTTCTGTAACCATAAGGGAAAGACAAAGGGAACTGCAAAGAGGCCGACCCAACGTCCTGACATGGCTGTGCTGCTAAACCAAACTTGGAACAACTCACCTTCAGACTTCCCATTGTGTGAGACAACTAAACTTCTGTATTAAGTCCCTTTATGTCAAGATTCTGTACCTGCAGCCAACACAGCTGAACCTCATTCTAACTAGTCGATCTCAGTGTTTCCTCAACTTGCCTAATCAGAACCACCACCTGAGGTATTTATTAAAAAGAAATTCCCAGGCCCCTCCCTAGGAGATTCCTAGGGAGTAGGTTGAGGGTGGGGCCCAGGAACCTGCATTTTTAACAAGTGCCCTAAGGTGATGCTTATGATTAAACAAGCTTGAAAAACACCGAGCCAGATAACATCTGAACTCCCGCACCGTTTTAAAGCAGGAGACACTTTTTATATGAATGCATAGATGCACACATGGTTTACTTTTAAAGGCTAACAGCAGCAGTATGGAGAGTTTTTAGAGGAGCCAGGGAGTGGGTGTGGATGAAAAAGGGGCTATAGAATAAACCTGACAAGTTCAGTGACTGATAGAGTGATCTGATCATACATTTCTAACTGGGCAGGGTAGTCAGTTCCAGGCCTATAAAAGGCTTCTCTTTGCCTTAAGCAAACGCCTTCCACTCTTCTTGTACATCTAGGTAACACATCTTTGAAAAATCAGGAGAAACCTCTTTTCCAGACCCTTCAGAGGCGTAACTACCCTCAAAGTAGCACGTGATCTTGTTAACAATCATGTAATCCAATCATATATTTCCCTGCCTTCCTTAAGTTTCCTATTAATATTCACCACTCCAGTAAGCATGGTTCTTGGCGATGTGGAATTTTGTTCCATTACTTTATAAAGTCCATGAAGGCACATCTGTTTTGCTCAAAGGTATGTAGTGCATGTCACATAGTAGATACTCAAAGACTATTTAATGAATAGATGATGCTAGGAGGGGGTGAGGCAATGAGAAAGTGCTCTGTGAGAAAGTAAAATTTTGACCTATTAACAGACTTCTCAGAGCCCTCAGTGCATTAAAATAAATTTTGAATTTTCAGGGGAAGTCAAGGTTAGTAGGCAGCATTTCAAAAAAGTATTTGACCTAGGAGGATATTTTTCCTTTTTTTTTTTTTAGAGAGTGGAAGGGAGGGGGAGAGACAGAGAGAAAGAAACATCTATGTAAGAGAGACACATCAACTGATTGCCTCCCACCAGGGCTGGGGATCCAGCCTGCAACCGACGTACGTGCCCTTGACCGGAATTGAACCCTTGCCCCTTCAGTCAGTGGGCTGACGTTCTATCCTCTGAATCAAACCAGCTAGGGCTGAGAAGAGCTTTTGTGCTGGCAGAATATCACATCGCTAATGTGTACTTTGATTTCTCAGTCTGTACAAGGGAAATATTTTCCCTGCCTACCTCATATTTTGGAGGAGAAAAAAACAAACAAACAAATGAGACTGAGCAGTAGACTGAGCTATTTGAGGATGGGGTCTGTGGCTTATTTCCTGTGTCCCCAGCAGCTGGTTCATGATCTGGCACATGATGGAATTCAACACATTTCTGCTGAGTGAACGAATAAACTCACAGCACCAATCCAGAGTGAGCAGAAGGACCTGGAGGGAGTTGGGTCTGCATAGTGAAAAACCAACTACAGGTGACCTAGTAACTTCCTTCAATACTCCAGCCAGTTTAGACTTAGGTCTACATGAGCAAGAGTTACGCTGCAGGCAGTGAACCTGTGTTACTTGGGAGCAGAGTGAGTCTATAGCAAAAAGTCACAGGGGTTAGGCGGCAGATGCTTACTGGCGTGTCAACCCCTTCTTCCCTGCAAACAGAACAACCTGATTTTGTTCACCTTCCTTCGAAGCTGTCTCTTTCAGAAGGAGAGGAAGAAGTAGTGTCTGCCGTCAACATGGTCTCCTTCTCCTTGCCGGGGACTGGACATGTACCACATGTCTGGCCCACAAGATCTGAGGGGAAATCTGCCTGGATGACTGAGAAAGTTTTTTGTTTTTGTTGTTTTTTTAAATCTTAGGAAGAGACATCAGAGAGGGATGGTTTCCATTCTGTACATTTCCCTTTGCTGACACTGCTGTGTCCACATGCCTATCATTGTGGCCGCCATCTTGTAATTGCTAAGTAGAGGAATGGCTAAGGTGGGGGAAAGAGTGGGACTATGGAAAGTGCTGGCACCTTGAAGGGTCCATTTAAGTTTTGTATTGAGCAGTCCAGGGGTCTCTGTACCCCAAGGCTTCTATTTTGTAAGATAATAAATGTCTTTGTTATTCCAGCCAGTTAGTTGGCATTGGCTATTATTTGTTGTTGGAAGCTTCTGAACAGGTAGAAAATGATGGAAAGGTGAGCGGCATGTGGAACCTATCTATCCTCAAAGAGTCAGTTGGCCACTATATGGGCAATACTACGTCTTGGAATTCGCTTCTGTATTAATTTGTCTACACTCACAGTCTAGTTGCAAAGGCAGCTGGGAAATAACAGCACCACAGTGTGATGCATGCTTAATATAGGTGTAAGCTAGGTGCTTCGGCATGGCACAGGGGAGTGAGCTTGGTGTGCAATGGAGGGTTGCGGAGGGCTTCTGAGAGGAGGTGGCTTTGGGTGGAGTTGCGAATCAGATGGGGCTTGCAATCCAAGTGGAGGAAATAGTGCGTTCAAAGAAAGGCAGGGAGAGCCGAGAGAGCTTTGTTTGATCAAGGTTTGTTTGGTTTGGCACGAATGGGTTGTAAAGGGGGCAGTTGAGATGGTGAGAACGAAGCAGGAGGAAGTAGCCAGATCCTGAAGGACCTTGTGAACCACACACGGAGAGGCAGAGGCATGAGCACAGGAAGACATGGGAGCAGGGAACCTGGTTTTCAGGCAGGTTCATGGAATGCCTGCTGTATGCCAGGCCCTGAGCTGGGAGCCCGGGGCTGTGTGCCCGACTCTAAGTTCCTGATGCCATCCTAGTCCCGACTGAATGTCCAGTGGCTTGACTGGAGCCTGGCACCCAGGAGACACACATGGTTGTTGACTGGTGAACAAGAAAAACAGCATCCTTACTTGTGGGGACTTTACTGACTGGGGGGGCGGGGGGGCGGGATAAGAATTGAACAAGAAATGGAATGGATTGTTGAATACAGTTCCGATGAGTATAATCACATTAATATATTTGGGTGCTCTGGAAAAAATTATATGGGGATCTAGTAGAGCCAAGACAGGCCATCCCAAGAAAGGGGCCAGTAAGCATTCTTTGACCTCAACCTCTGGGCCTCAGTTTCCTCACTTGTAAGCTGAGAATAATTCTTATTTCTAAAGGTTGTGAATGGTTAGAGATAACGTAGTTGAAGTTTCTAGCACATAGTACACACAATATGGGTTTTTAAAAAAAATATCTTTTTTTTTTTTTTATTTATTTATTTTATTGATTTTTTACAGAGAGTAAGGTAGAGGGATAGAGAGCTAGAAACATCAATGAGAGAGAACCATCGACCAGCTGCCTCCTGCACACCCTCCACCGGGGATGTGCCCGCAACCAATGTACATGCCCTTGACCGAATCGAACCTGGGACCTTTCAGTCCGCAGACCGACGCTCTATCCGCTGAGCCAAACCGGTTTCGGCTAAAAAAATATCTTTATTGCTTTCAGAGAGGGAGAGGGAGAGAGAGAGACGTCAATGAAGAGAGTCATTGATTGGCTGCCTCCTGCACGCCCCCCACCAGGGACCTAGCCCACAACCCAGGCATGTGCCCGTGACCAGAATCGAACCTGGGACCCTTCAGTCCACAGGCCGAGGCTCTATCCACTGAGCCAAACCAGCGAGGGCCACACAATATGTTTTAATGCAGTTAAATCCTCAAGAAAGTCAGTTGGCCACTCTATGGGCAATACTACATGTTGGAATTCACTTGCATATTAATTTGCCTACACTCAACTCTAAGTCATGGCATTCGGGTAACACAGTTGGTTCTTTGCTGCTCATTTCCTGACAGTGTGGGGAAAGTAAGGTATTATTACCTTTCATAATGGAAAAAAACTACCTTTGTGAATTTGATTGATATTAGAATCATTCCCTCCTTAGCCCCTGGCAAAAAATGAGCCTGCAACTAAATGTTTTGTGTTGTACGGTCAAGAAGTGGATTAATGGATTAAAAACTACCACTTAAGAAGGATGGAGAAAACTCAATTTCAGAGGAGCAGATGCAGAGGTGGGTGGGGAAGGGCCTGCGGTTTCTATTGCTTCTTTTTCGATCCAAGCAACTGGGGGGCTTTCTGCAGGCTTCTCAGGAGCCAGGCTGGGGGCAGGGTGGGGGGAGGGGCTGCAGAGTGAGGCTGCCTTCTACCAAGACCTTTTGGTAAATGGTCTCTTCTAGACTCAGCCCAAGGTTTCTCAATGTGCTGAATCCCAGTCCTCAGGACCTGAACTGGATGGAGTGACGCTCCTAGGTGTGCCTGGAGTGCCCCTTAATGGGTGAGCATTCAGAAAACCCTGGCTCTCGGCCCCTGTGCTAAGGGCTTGCTATGAGTGCTTACTACCCACAAGGCGACAGCTAACTGAGTTGAAAGGTGAGACAATGAACATGTTTTTAATATCATGCCTCACTGTGCCGGATGCTTTACAGGCCACTAGTTTGACACCTGCAGAGCAACACTTTAAAATAGGCCTGGTCCCATGTACGCATGAGAAAACCGAGGCCCAACGAGGGTAGCCATGTTATTCAAGGCGATAAATCTAGAAAGTGATAAAGCTGGGATTTAACCTACCCCTCCCCTCTTTTTTTGCCCTAGAAACCTGAGTGAAGAGAAGAATTGTGGGCATTTTCCTCACCATGTAATATGCTTGCAAACATGTCTAGACTTGTGCGATATCATTTCTATGAATTCACTAGACTGTACACACCATGTGGGCGGATGGTGGTGTCTGTGTTTACGCTGCCTACAGCTGTATTCTCGGCACCCTGCATGGCACCTAGCACATAGGAGGCTGTCCATCAAATGTGTTGACTAATGAAGGAATGAACTTCTTAGCTTTTGATTTCAAGGGCTCACTGCCTCCCAACAAAGCTATCCAGCAGGGAGGCCTGTAGAAATAGAGACACTGAGCATGACAGGGGCCTGGGAGCATGACAGCCAATCCTGGTCCACTGCCTGAATCTTCCCATGACTCATTTCGGGCCTTCGTTTCTCAGATAACCCCGGGCAGGAAGTGACAGATGTTCCAGACATCTGGGCCATGGTGATCACGCAGATCTTGCGGAAAGTATTTGGCTGAGCCAAAATAAGCATCTCTTAAAAACCGATCAGTTGATCTGTTAGTGAAGACACTGAGTCACAGAGGGCAGGGTGGAGTAAGAAGGCATCTCTCATGGGCCTGTCTGACCCGTTGGGCGAGTGAATGGCAGCCAGGGCGCTGGCTCACTGAGGTCTCTCATTGGGTCTCTTTGGCCCAAGGATTCCAGGATTGGAGACTATGAGAAATGGAAGGGTCGATACCATCCAAACAAAGAGGTATCATTGCTCATTCAACTGCCTGACCAAAAATAAGGGAAGTGCCATCGGAGCCGACAAGAGTCCTTCCTAAAAATCTGAACTCACTTAATTCTTACTATTAGTAACACAGCAGCTGCCATGTACTGAGTACCCACGCAGTGAGGACAATCATGGCATCCATTGCATTGAGTTATTGGAAATTGAAAGCATGTAAATTGTCTAGTACAGCCAGATCTGCTACAACATGACACCTGTGCTCCTAAAAATCACCGTGCTATACAAAAATCACACATTCAACCCCACAGGGCTTAGGGAAAAAATGGGATTAGGGTCCTTATTTATAATAAGAACCTAACAAAATGATAGCACAGTTTTGCATATTAAATGGTTAAGAATCACGTAAATTCTGCAATAAATTTGGCACTTTATCTTAGGAGAGACCTCAAGTTTACTTGTGTCAGTGGGTGTCAGAAGGACTGTGGCTTGTGAGTGATTGAGCAGCAGGGAGGAGGGCTATTTGGAATCAGGTGGAAAGTGGTTACACCAGATGCACTTGGGTGTGGCTCACACACACACCCGTTTCCCACCGGGGGAGCTGGTAGACGTTTGCAGTGTGTTTTGTTTAGCTTGCTTTAGCTGGGCGCACCTAGTGTTTCTCGTAGTTGGAATCTCACATAAGCAAACACGGAATTTGCGTTATGCTCAAATTATTCGCTAATATATCAGTGGTGCTGGAACAAATTCCTGTTTTCAAATTAATCATTACAGCAGAACTGGCTCTACAGGATTCATGGCAAATGCACAAGAAATGATAGTTGTAATTGATAATTGTTATGCACAGTATCTTTCATCCATGCGTTAAACCCAGTAAAGTATAAATAATCCCATTTTATAGATGAATAAAATGGAGATGCATAGAGGTTAAATCACGTGCTCAAGGGCACCGAGCTAAGAAGGGGCTGGAGCTCTGTCCACACTCCTGTGAGTTCCACCCTGGGGTAAGGCTCCTCTTACACCCCCTGATGGGATAGTGTGTTGGTACCAGAGCAAACCAGAAGATGAGTGCATGCATCTAGATCATCATCTTTGCCAGTGCAAAGTATCATTGCATAGCATGGAAATTCACATGACTTCTAAAGACTAGACACATTTCTGAGGCATTGCCAGTCTATGCTGCCACCACAGGGGTAGACTTATTCTCCCACTTTGGACAACGAAGTAGAAAATGTTGAACAACACTGTGATGTCCCATGCTACTTCCTGATGTGGAGAAAATCCCTATCTTTAGCCAAAAGGTGCTTCTCTGGAATGTCCCCCAACGTGTCCTTCACTGAGTTTTCTCTTCTCCAGGATGAACTTGGCAATAAGTAGCTATACTTTGACAATGTCCCTATAAGTTCTGGGGTCCAGAATTGAGCACACTACGCTAGACAAGCCTTAGCAGACTAAGACACAGAGGATCCTGTTGGGATCTAAGCCTAAGGTAGGATTAACTTTCAGAGCAGATGCCTTACCAACTAAATCCCTAGACACTTTGCAGATACATTATGTACACATAAGGAACTGTTTGACATTGAAATTGGGACTCAAAAGAACTGTTGGCCCAGAAAGAAACTCACTACAGACTGATTCATTTGCCTCTCAGCATAACCATTATTGCTTGTCTCATTTCGGTTCTTATAAGTGTATTTCTGGTATCACATGATCTCACTCATCTAGGGGAAATAATTAACAACATAAACTGATGAACAAAAACAGACCCGAAGACAGGGAAGCATCCATCAGACTGTCAAATCTCAGAAGGAAGGTAGGGGAGGGTGGGAGTAAGGGGGAGAGATCAACCAAAGGACTTGTATGCATACATATAAGCCTAACCAGTGATCATGGACGACAGGGTGGTGGGGGCATGCGTGGGGAGGGATTTGGGATGGGAATGGGGGGATGAGGACAAATATGTGATACCTTAATCAATAAAGAAATTAAAAAAAAACAAACAGATACATTCTTGACCTGGTCTCTCTTCCCCATTCTGAGGTCAAGCATAAGATTTATATTTATACCTGTTAAAATATTTTCTCATTGTTTTTACCCCAACAAAGTCTATTTCCCACCAACTTTTTATTATGGAAGATTTCCAACTTATTGAAAAGTAGAGAGACTATTAGCATAGTGAACCTCAAAAACCCATCACCGACATGAACTCCACCAGTTACAACTTATGGACAAAACTGTTTTGTGAAGACTACCTACCATTCACTCACTACATTGCATCGCCCCGTCCCCAGTTGTTTTTAAGCAAATCCTAGATATCATATCAGTTTACCTGCATTTCAGTATGTATCTCTAAACGGTAAAGACTCTTTGTGAAAACATACTTGTAAGATTGTTATCGTGTCAAAATAAATTACCAGTGCTTCGTTAAGATCATCAAATACCCAGTTCTCAAATTACCTCAATTATGCAAATTAGGATTTAATATGGATCTATCTTTTAAGTCTTTTTATTTGTAGGTTCCCCGTCATCTATCCTTCCCCCCCTCCCTTGAATTGTTGTTGTTGAAGAAACCATGTTGATTATTGTTTGTTGAATTTCTTAAATTGTGAGTTTTTTAAATTGTATCCCAGTGGTGTCATTCAACGTTACTCTGTCTCCTGCTTTCCCTATAAATTGGAAGTAAAACAATCAGATTTGGACTTGATGGTTTTAAATATTTTTTTATTTTATTTTAAATGCACAATGCAGTGGCTTTCAGTACATTTGCAATGTTGTGCGATCATCACCACTCTACATTTCTAGAACTTGTTCATTACCCCAAATAGATGTGGAAATCACTGAGTCACAGGCCAATTGGGAAGTGCAGATGGGATTTGGTTTCCCTGCACTGTATTTTAGAAATTAAAAAAAAAGTTATTAAAATTTTAAAGTCAGAAAAAAATCTGGATTTTTCCAGTTCTTTTGAAAAAACAAATCAGAATGTTTAGCTAATCTAGGTGCCCCTTTCATTGGGAGTTGAGTAGCAGTTGCTCCTGCAGCTGGCTGCCTATAGCTAAGCTACAAATTATCCTCAAACTTAGTGCCATTAAGCAACCATTTCATTAGGCTCAGGGATTTGTGGGTCCGGAATTTGAATAGGACGCAGAGGGGATGGCTTGTCTTTGGTCCGCAATGTCCGGGGCCTGAGTTGGGAAGACTTTCTGGTGGTAACGCCAACAGCCAGGGGCTGGCAGAGCTGTGGCTGGGGGTCTACTTCCAATGTGATTTGGCTCTTGGGCTGGGATGATTAAAGGTGGGGCTCAGCTGGGAGCCCTGCGGTTTTAAGATCCACTATGTTGTTGTTGTGAATGTGTGTGTGTGTGTGTGTGTGTGTGTGTGTGTGTGTGTGTTAGCTTCTAACTGCTGTTGGTACTTGGTCCTTTGGGGTGAATGTCCTAATCCCTGCTCCAGTGATATCCATGTTGGATGCTTCACTTCTCTGCTACCTACTGTGATAATCAGAGCAACCCATGTTCCTCCCCCTGGTGGACCTGGGGGAGGAATACTTTGGGGAAACACATCCGAGTGGGAGGGCTGGGTCCCATGGTTGCATATGTATTTGATTTTTCTCTCCAGAACAGCTGCAGCATTTCACACCCACCAGTGGAAGTTCCAAAATCCTTAGGCCACCAACTCTTGGTATTTCCCAGCTTTATTGACATATAATTAATTTATTTTTTTTCTGATTAATGATGAGTTTGAACACTTCTTCGTATGCCTAATCTTGATATTTTCCTGTCCTACAAATTTGCTCTATATATATAAAAAAAAATGGATCCCTGCTTTCCTCTTTTAGAACATTGCAGATAATTGGTGTCACATCCTCTCAGTGTGGGACACTTTCAACATGGCCTCTCTGGTCTTTGTAGCTGTGGGCAGTCCGGTATGTCACATCCAGGGAAGTGTCTCATTAATATAGACCCTCGATAATTAAATAGTCAGCATGGATCAATCAATAGATCATCTCTAGTCCTCAGAAATTAACCTTTCTTCTCTACAACTATTGTCTTTGGAAAATAAAAATGAATTGTTTTGTCCTTGACATCCACCATCAACCACCCGATTTCTCTACAAATCTTCATAGAAAAATTCTCAAAAGAATTGTGTAGACTTGCAGTCACCATTTCCTCTCTTCCACACTCTCTCAGCTTATTCCAAGCAGGCTTTGCTCTACATGAGTCAAGAAAAACCAGCTTCTATCAACATCACCAGTGGCCTCCACAAGGCTAAGTCCAGCCATCAATTCAGCATCCTCAGCCTCATCCTCCATTCTCAGTTGGTCTCACTTGATCACCTGCAAATCAACTGACAGTTGATCGTCCTCTCCTTGGAATCATTTCTTCACTGGGTGGCAAGAACCTCCTCCTTTGGTCCTCCTCCCCCTCTGTGCCTCCTTTCCACCTTGCTTGGTAGCTCCTGCTGTTCTTCTAAATCTTTAAATGTTGGAAGCCCCACAGAACTCTGTGCTTGTCTTTGTTTTCTTCCCCGTCTCCAAGCAGGTGTACTTTTTAAATGCCATCTTATGCTAATAACTCCAAAATTGTTATCACAAACCCGGATCTTATAACCAGACTCTAGAGTCAGACTGAACTACTTGCCTCATAAGCATCTAGAACGTAACATGATCATTAAGACTGTTCTCAGGCCGAAACTGGTTTGGCTCAGTGGATAGAGCGTCGGCCAGCGGACTGAAGGGTCCCAGGTTCGATTCCGGTCAAGGGCATGTACCTTGGTTGTGGGCACATCCCCAGGAGGGGGTGTGCTAGAGGCAGCTGATTGATGTTTCTCTCTCATCGATGTTTCTGACTCTCTATCCCTCTCTCTTCCTCTCTGTGAAAAATCAATAAAAAATATATTAAAAAAAAAAAAAGACTGTTCTCAGTAAATGACTCTCCCCTTCTTCCGAGCGATTCACCTGGAAATCTAGAGTCATCCCTACCTTCTCTCCTGTCTACATCAGCTCCATTAACAAATTCTGGTGGGTCTACCTTCAAAATACACAAAGAGTCTGATCACTTCTCGCCATCTCCATTGTTACCGCCTGTTCTAAGCCACTCTCCCCTCTCACTTCATCTATTGCAGTGGCCTCTTAACTCTTCCTTCTACCTCCATTGGTGGCCCATTCTCTGAGTGATATTTTTAAAGTATATATTAGACTAGTGGCCCAGTGCACGAAATTTGTGCAGGGGAGGGGGTGTCCCTTAGCCCGTCCTGAACCCTCTCCAATCTGGGACCACCCCGGGGATGTCTGACTGCCAGTTTTTAGGCCTGATCCCACAGGGACTGCTGGATCCTAACCACTCACCTGCCTGCCTGCCTGATTGCCCCTAACCACTCTACCTGCCAGCCTACTTGCCCCCAACTGCTCCCCCTGCTGGCCTGCTCGCCCCCAACTGCGCTCCCAGCTGGCCTGCTCACCCCTAACTGCCCCCCCCCCGCCCACCAGCCTGATCGTATCAACTGTCCCCCACTGCCGTCCTGCTCACTCCCAACTGCCCCCCTCCCGCCAGTCTGATCACCCGCAAGTGACCTCCCCTCCTGGCCTGATTGCCCCTAACTGCCTCTGCCTCAGCCCTGCCACTATGGCTTTGTCTGGAAGGATGTCCGGAAGGTCTCCGGGTATAATTAGCATATTACCCTTTTATTAGTATAGATTATTGCACTCCTCAACTCAGGCCCTTCCAGTAGCTTCTCATCTCACTCAGCATAAAATGCAAAATTCTTACAGTTGTTTGTAAGGTCGATGGTGCAAGTGACGTGCTTGACCCCCAGCTGCACCTCCGCAGCTAAGAGCCAGAGAGATTAAGTAACTTGTCTCTGGTCCACAGTGATCCTTAGTGGCAGAGTTAAGTGTCCCCATGGATCCCTCTATTCCTGATGCCCATGCTTTTCCACCTCTGGTCCTCAGTCTTTATAGTTTTCCTGCTCCCAATATTTCTGAGCTCTTATTCCCGACTTAGCTTCTGATCTTTTCCTAAACAAACCCTCTACTGAAGCCAAGTTGAGGTTTTATTGTTTGAGGAGCGTACTTTATACATATTTCTCTAACATCCAGTAGTTCATTTGTTCATTCACTCAACCAATGACTCTTAAAAAAATTATGAGGTTTCTTTTTTTTTTTTTTTTTTTTTTTTTTTTGAGCCAAACTTATAACAAATGCCTGGGAGCAAAATCTTAAGTGCTTCCTCAACCAATGATTCTTGAACACCGTGTCTCAGGCTGGGCTACAAAGATGAAAAGATCAGGACTTTGCTCCTGGAGAAGTTACAGACCAGTAAAGAGTTATGTAAAAGGACGTTAACATGGAAGTGTTGGCAGAGATCCTAAGGCAATAGATTATCACACACCAAAATGTGGAATGGGATGGACCACCCAGAAAGATTTGTAAAAAGTTGGTGGTCAAGAGCCAGTTGACTACCTCTGAAGCCCCTCACCCACATCAGGATATGGAAGTGCTGGGAGGAGAGATGATTTGGTGGGAAAGGGACGTCTTGGCAGAGGAAGCTTGTGTGCTGGGCTCTATGACACCAGGAAGGGGCCGGGGTGGGGTGCTTGTCCCTCACCTTATGTATGTGGAGAAGAGCTTCAGTGGGACCTCTCAGAGAGCACAGAATGTATCTCTGGAAGTTGGAAGTTTATGTGGACCCACGTGTGACTCACTTCTGGGACATCTGAGGGGTGAGAGGTGGGATGGCCAACTGCGGAGGGAGGAGCCAAAGGAAGGAGAGCTGTACTGGGAAGCCTGTCTTCTTGGAGTTGGTCAGGGAGAAGGATGCAGGACTATTTCCATGGACCAGAAATGGATATATGTGCAAGGGAGCTGGTGGGATAGTAACTGATTCTGTTGCAAAGGGAAGCCTAGCGCTGGGTTCAGACCTCGGCTAGAGCGAGAGCCACTTTCCCAGGGGATGTGGATGGAGAAAACCATCAGTTGGAACTGAAGCATGCATCCTCCCATCAAGGGAGCAGTGGTCAGAGATCCCCACCTATTGGAGAGGGGTCTCCAAAGGATTCACAAAAGCATCCCTTAAGAAAACAAGCCAGCTTTAAATACCTTTCATGCTCAGAGAACATAAAGCCAGGTACACAGCAATACCAGACAAGCAAGAAAAACATGACCGTTTTTTCCTAGATACCATCCTATCTAATAAAGAGGTAATATGCAAATTGACCGCCACTCCAACACAAAAGATGGCCACCCCCATGTAGTCAAAGATGGCCGCCCCCATGTGGACACAAGATGACCACCACAAGATGGCTGGCAGGGGTGGGCAGTTGTGGGCGATCAGGCCAGCAGGGGAGGGAAGTTGGGAGGGACCAAGCCTGAAAGGGAGGGCAGTTGGGATGATCAGGCCTGCAGGGGAGGACAGTTAGGGGCAATTGGGCTGGCAGGGGAGCAGTTAGACATCGATCAGGCTGGCAGGGGAGTGGTTAGGGGGTGATCAGGCTGGCAGGCAGAAGTGGTTAGGGGCAATCAGGCAGGCAGGTAGGCAAGAGGTTTGGAGCCAGCATTCCTGGATTGTGAGAGGGATGTCCCAGATTGGAGAGGGTGCAGGCTGGGCACCCTCTCCCCCCCACCCCCCACTCCTGGTGCACGAATTTCGTGCATCGGGCCTCCAAGAATTATGGGGCCTGCATGGTCTCTCTAGAAAACCCAGCCATCTGTTCTTCCTTATGAGCACATTGCTGGAGACCATGGCAATGGTGCCTCACACATACATGGTCGTTTCTCAACATGGATGGAAACTTATGTCCACATGAAAACCTGTGCTCCGATGTTTACAGCAGCTTTATTCATGATGGTCAAAACTGGAAGCAAACAAATATCCTTCAGTGGGTGAATAGATAAGTAAACTGTGATATAGCCAGACAATGGAATATTGTTCAGCACTAAAAAGAAATGAGTTATCAAGCCATGAAAAGACACGGCGAAACCTTAAATGCCTATTGCCAACGAAAGAAACCAATCGGAACAGGCTACATACTGTATGACTCAAACTATATGACATTCTTGAAAAAGCAAAACGATGGAGACAGTAAAAATACCAGGAGGGTTGGGGGAGGGAGGGATAAAGAAACAGTGCACAGTGATGTTTAGGGTGTGACACCAGTCTGTGTGATACATAACAGTGGATAAATGAACAGCACTAAGAGGGAACCCTAAAGTAAACCATGGACTTGGAATAATCAGGCCGTGCCAATGTCGGCTCATCAATTGTAAGGAATGTGCTCCGCTGGTGGGGGCTGTTGATCATGGGGGAGGCTGTGCATGTGTGGGGGCAGCAGGTATATAAGAAATCTCTGTATCTTCCCCAAAATTCTGTTGTGGACCTTAAACTCCTGCAAAAAGTAAAGAAAAAAATCACGTGGACACTGTGATGACAAAAACGCAAGTTCATTTACACGTCACAGGATTACATTTTTTTTCTCCTTACCAGCAAGTACCAATAACCTGGCAATATCAATAAGAGCAAAATTAGGAGGAATTATATTGAAAAGGGGTTCTCACACCAGGAACGTCAGCAAATCACTGAGGTAGATGGTCTGGGAGCTCCCTCCCAGCTTCTTGTCCCACGGTGTTACTAACTCGGCGGTAATTATGGGGACTGTCAGGTGGCCTGACTAGGGTCCCTGTCTACTTAGCTTCATCTACTCACCTTGTTTTTCTTAAGGGGGAAGAGCCAGCATTTCTGAGCCACTGCAGCAGGCCAGGCACGCTTCTGCTCCACTCCACACCTCTGCTTGTAAGGTTCTTTCTAGGTAAAGCCCTCTTTCCTTCTCGATTTGTCAAATCCCACTCTCCTGTCCTGCCTGGGGTCCACTCAGGTGCCTCCTTTTCCTGAGGCCTTGTACACTCGGCAGCCTGCCTGCCTGTCCCCTTAGGTCCCCCAGCTCGGCCCTGGGACTGCAGAGCTCAGCCTACCCCAGGGAGCTCCTCGCCTGCCTTTTGCACTAAGGCCAATGGAGGGATTGCCCACATGTGGCTGGTTACCGGGGCAGAGCCAGGGCAGAATGAGGTGTCTGGGAACCACGAGCGTGTGCCCCCTCCCCCGCGAGGGTGTCAGCTCTGTGGCACAGGAAATACACACATTTCACTTTTCCTGTCCCGTGCATAGTAGGATGTTTAGGCTTCTATCCACCAGATACTAGTAGCACCCAACCCTCCAAGTTCTAACAATCAGAAATGTCCCCAAACTTTGCCAAATGTCCCCTGGGGAGCAGATGGCCCTAAACTCCAGTTGATCACCTGCTATGTGCCTTCTATTTTTAAACCCATGTGGGGTCCCTACTCTGTGCTGAACAGCACTTGGAATGCTGGAAAACCACTGGTCTCCCTCCCAACGCCCCCCCCCCCCCCCCGGCCCCCGCACACACTCCCTTTTTCTCCTGTTATAAGAAATCAAGGAGGACTGCTTACGGGAAACCATAAAATCATTCCACCCTGTCTCACCTTAGCTGTGATGATAACACAATCAGGTTATCGAGGCATGGTTTGGGGAACTTCAAAGCTGAGCCGGAGGGAGTGGAGGGACAGGAGCTGGGGAGCTGAGGTCTTATCTGTGGCTTCAATGTTCTTATCCTTATCAACACAGAAGGAGGGGACCCTAGGGGACAGCAAGTGGGAGTCAAAAGGCCAGGTTGCTTTCGTTTTCCCACCTGTCTTTAGACTGAAATAAGGAAGGACTAAAGGAAGGAAAGCCAAGTAGAATGCAGACAGGGAAATGGAATTCTGGGGGGTGGGTGATGTGGAGGGGACAGTTGTTTCTGACCCTCCCTACACTCACCCACGCTGACCTGGATTGGACACCAGGCTCTGGAACCAGAGAAGCTGAGAGTTAGGCGGTCTTAGCATCAGCTTCACGATCATCGCCCAGATGCCCTGGGCCTTGACCCCCAGGGACCTTCACTGGGTAGATGAAGAATGGGAGGCAGCCGAAACTGGTTTGGCTCAGTGGATAGAACGTCGGCCTGCGGACTCAAGGGTCCTAGGTTCGATTCCGGTCAAGGGCATGTACCTTGGTTGCGGGCACATCCCCAGTGTGGGGTGTGCAGGAGGCAGCTGATCGATGTTTCTCTCTCATCGATGTTTCTAACTCTCTATCACTCTCTCTTCCTCTCTGTAAAAAAAAAATCAATAAAATATATATATATAAAAAGAATGGGAGGCAGCTGCTCTGAGAACCTCTGCCCTAGACAATGACGGCCTGTGCACAGACAGAAGCAACTGCGATGGAAAAGTGAGAATCTACACAGGGTACATTTGTTGGAGTCGAGAGCAAACCATTTGTAGGAACAGGAGGCATCAAAGATGATCATAATAATTGCAAACCCTATATGTCACTCACAACGTGCCAGACGCAGTTTGATGCACTTGACATAAATCTTAATTCATTGTTTCCTCCCTACAATTCTATAAGATAGCTACTAATAAGTGCCCATTTTACAGGTGAGGAAAGTGAGATACGTGACTGGCAAGTCACAGAGCAGATCAGAAGAACTGGGACCTGAGCCAAGATTTTCCTATTCTAACATTTGAGCTTTTAAATACGATGTTACCTACCACTTGACTAAGGGAACTTGGGCAGCTAAGTGGGTAAGAAAATCATGAACTTGGGTATGACCTGAAGGAGGTGCAGGTTTGAGGGAAAAGCCATGGACTTAGCCTTGGAGAGATTGTCTGCCATGTGTGGGGCACCCAGGAGTTTGGCCTGGAAGGTGGGGTAGCAGTGCAGCTCTAAGCTCAGTACAGAGGTTTGGAGAGTGGACATCACAGACTGGGTGCCGTGGAGAAGGAGCTGTGTGCAGTGACAAGACCAGAACCCAAGGAGCTCTGGGGGGATCACCAACAGTCAAAGGCAGATGGAAGCAGAACCAGGAAAAGAGAATGAAAAAAAATCCAGCAGCGCAGAGAGTGGTGCTCTGGAAATGAAGGGTGAAGTGAGTCAGGAAGGAGGGCAAGGTTACCAGGGACAAAAGCTGTAAAGAATGCCACTGAGATAAGAAATGAAAAGAGGTATTGTTCCTCAGCGAGGCCATGGGGTTGTCATTAATTTCTCCAGCCCGATGGGAAACTTCATGAGGTCAAGAGCTACATCCAGCACTTTGCCGTGTTTCTGGTACAGGGGTAGGCGTGCAGAACGCATTGACCAAGTACCCGTGGGTTCCTGGTTGCTCAGGAACGTATCCTCATTAAGACAGTGATTTAATTATTTATAACTTGCCTGCACCTTTTGAGGAGGAGAAATGGTGTTCTGAGTCTTACACAATGTAGGGTAGCCAGCCCATAACCACTGGATGTGGCATTGCTGGTGCAAATGATTGGCAGATGCAGCATCTTGGCCCTCTCTTCCTCAACCGTAGGGATAAACATAAAGGCTACTGTGTGTTGAGGACCTACTGTGTGCCTGACTCTGTACTGGACACTTGACATCTCTAGCTCAAATCCTCACCACCTGGCAATCTGGGCATTAGTATCTTTTTTTTTTTTTTTTCCAGATAAAGCGACTGGGTAGAGAGCTTGTTGCCTGGCCCGGGGCCACATGAGTAGGCAGAGCATTGCCAAGGTCAGTTCTCCAAGAAATATCCAGGTCCATCTGACACCAAAGCCCTGAGACGCAAACATGCCCCTCACTGAGCCCCTCCCCTCAGCCGCCACTGCCTTAGTCCAGGTGTCACCATCATCTCAGTGGGTCTTACTAGAGCTCCTTAGCTGTTCTCCACGCTTCTATCAAGCCTCCTTTTCTAGAATCCATTCTCCAAACTCTAGCTTCAGTGTTCATCTAAGTGCAACCTTGCTCACTTCTAAATCCCTTCCGTGGCGCCCTCTTTAGGGCGTAAGGGACATGACATGCTATAAGCCTAAACCCTCAGCATGCAGTGCTAGCCTGTCATCATCTGACTCCATTGGCTTTTCCAGGCCCTTCTTGGTGATGGCCTCACACTCACCCTTCTGTCCAGCCAAGCCAACCTCCTGTGCGCCCGTGCAGGCGCCCTGCTCTCATTTTGCATATTCTGTTCCCCAGGGTTGCAGTATTCTGGGTTGAATCACGCTTGCTTTTAAGACTTGCTCACCCCCTTCTCTCACAAACATTCCAGACCTTCCCAGACCTTATTAGGCGAGGACCCTCTATTTTCCTCCCCGGAGCACCTCAGCACCCGGGTATAGATGGGTCACTGCATTCTGCCTGCTGTTTTCTTTTCTTTCTTTTTTTTAAAAAAATCTTTATTGTTGAAAGTATTACACAGGTCCACTTTTATCCCCCATTAACCTCTTCCAGCCTGCTCCTGTCCCGCCTTCCCCCCCCAGTGCCCCCACCACCCCGTTGTCCGTGTCCACAGGTTATGCATATATGTGTTCATTGGTTGATCTTTTCTGTTTTCTTCTGCTCCTTTCAATGGGCTCTGAGGTCTTGGAGGACAGTGATCACAGATGCTCCCAGCTCAGAGCAGAGCTGAACCCCTGCTTATTAAATAAGTGACTGGTTTTGAGGCCCAGGCTGCACCGAGGTGGGAATGCAGGAGAGGGAGAGAGAGAGGGAGGGAGGGAGGGAGGGAGGATACAGGAAAGGGCAGGCAGGCAGTTGGGTTGGCTGGAGTGTAGGTGTCACTGTGGGGAGTTGCCTAATTCTTCTCACATTTTTGCTTCTTCCCACCACTCTTAGAGGCACAGGGGATACCCTGCCTCTGTTTCCAGACAGCAGTAATCCTGCCAGACCCGACGGCATGAGCCAAAGCCTTGCCTGGAGCCGCATTGCCTGAGTCCAGTGTGCTCTTGGCAAGACGGGGACAGGAAGCGCTGGCCGGCGAGGTTCCCCTCCTATGGAATGTGTGAGCGACAGAGCCGAGAGCCAGATGGAAAACGCCTCTGAAGTCCTGAGCCAGGCCGGAGAGAAAGGTCAAGGAGAGTGAAGCCCGTCCCTCCGCTTTGAAAATAGTCGGCAGTCCAAGTCCTCCAGGTTCATGCATCTGAAGGGCTGTAAGTTAGCAAGACTCGGGCCGAGAGGAAAGGGGCTGAAAGGGAAGGAGCTGCAGAGAAAGGGAGCTCCCTTCTCCTCCACCATCGCTGTCTTCCCACCTGCAAGCTGAGGGGGGCGCTTCTGTGTTCGTGGCAACACGAAGCCTTTACTGAAAGGAACGTCTAATGATGGGATCTTCAGACAGTAAAACAATAAGGGAGAATCTCTGGGGGCAATTGGGCCCCTCCGATCACACTCCAGGCGCAGCCATCGAATCTTTTCTGCTTGTAGTAACAGCCCCGTGTGAGTGTAACAAGATGGTGAGTGTTCAATGGAGTTATAGAGGCCTTCCACACGCATCCTCTGAGTTGATTCTTCCAGAGCCTGGGGGAGGACAATTATCCCCTCTCCCCATTCTACAGAAGAGGACACTGAGGCTGAGACAGAAGGTGATCTGTCCAGGATCTCACCACCATTCATTCATTCATTCATTCTCTCATTGGTTATTAAAAATGGATGTCGCATCAGGCACCATTTTAACGCTGGGGATAGGATGCTCCACTAGACAGGCAAGAGTTTATTTATTTTTTATTTATTTTTATTTTTTTAAATATATCTTATTGATTTTTTTACAGTGAGGAAGAGAGAGGGATAGAGAGTTAGAAACATCGATGAGAGAGAAACATCGATCAGCTGCCTCTTGCACACCCCCCACTGGGGATGTGCCCGCAACCAAGGTACATGCCCTTGACCGGAATCAAACCTGGGACCCTTGAGTCTGCAGGCCGACGCTCTATCCACTGAGCCAAACCGGTTTCGGCAAGGCAAGAGTTTATATTTCAGTTTGGGGAACAGCCAGTAAACAAGAGACTAAGCAGATAAATAGGGCCACGTGCTGTCAATCAAATAAAGCCCTGGACCTGCGCAGAAAGCGCTGGGAATGGCGGGTGGTGGTGGGGCATGTGTCCTGTTTCCCATCCAGAGAAAGGATGATGGGGAAAGGCTGGCAGAGGAGATGAAGGTAGAAATGCGAGGGAGACACCTCACAGGGGCTCCCGGCGGGACTACCTTCCCCCCGCCTTTCCTCTTTTTGCAGAGCCTCTCATCGAAATCGACACTTCTCCAGCCCCTAAAGAGGACACCTGGGCCCTCGGTGACAGCTCGGAGATGGGGAAAGTGCAAGTGCAGGCCCCACCCTGTGGTGAGTCGGCAGCTGTTCTGGAAAATAAAAACACAGGCGGTTTACAGATTCAGGAAGCTGGAGTGTTTTATGGGCACAGCCACGAAACGCAAACACAGCAGTGTTTCTGGCCGGCCTCTCCCAGCAGTATTCACCTGGGCGACAGAGGGCTTCGAGGAAACGGAACGGTCTCCAAATATTTGAAGGACTGTCATGTGGCAGGAGGGCAGAGCTCCAGGGAGAGAGAGTGGGGCCAGTGGCGGGAGGTGAGAGCGAGGCAGGCGTCAGCTTGGTAGCGAGAAGCATTTTCTAACCATGTCCACTGGCCATGGATGGGAGGACATCACCTTGGGTGAGAGAGAGAGACCCTTCCCACCATCACTCGATGTGTGTGAGCAGGGGCTCGAGGACCCCCTTCCACCAGTTCAATGAGGACTTGTTGATAGATCCCTTCATTTAACGAGTACTTAGGAAGCATCTTCTATGCGGTGGGCACATGGATGTGGGGGTGAAAAAGACACACAAGATCCCTGCTCTCATGAAGTTTCCATGCCAGTCAAGAAGGAAGTGAACAAGTAGTTAAAAAGATAGTTGCAGCTAGGGATGGGTGTCAGCAACACAATAATAGAAAGGGATGCATAAGAACAATTGTGTGTTTATATGCATGTGTGTGCTTGTGTGTGCATGTGTGTGTGTGTGCTTGTGTGTGTTCAGTGGATTGCATTTTGTGGTCAGAGAAGGTGTTGCTGAGGAGATAACTTTAAGGAATTCCTCAGTGAGCGGAAGGACCAGCAAAGACAAAGGCCCAGACTGTTGTGCTCAGGAATGGAGACAGGCCAGCGTGGCTAGAAGGAGTGAGCAGAGGGAGGGGGCAGTAGGAGATGAGGGCCGGCAGGGGCCAGATCACGTAGGACATTGCAGACCTTGTCAAGGCAGTTGGGCATTTTCTAAAAAGGGCAATGGGACATGGGACATGGCAGGGATGTGTTGCTTTGGGTGAGAGGGTGGACCAGCTGAGTGACTGTCAACCCTGGTGGTACATCAGAACCCCCTGGAGACCCCGAGTTGGGATCCAGTGGACTAAGTGAGCTCCGAGACTCCTTTCACGGTGAAGACTGAAGGCACTGACCGAGCTTGCCCTGGGATTACACAATTTGCTCAGGACCTAGGTCCTAGGAGAACGTCATGGTCCATAGGAATTTTGCTGACCTGTTATCTACAAACCAGTTCATTAGTGTGGGTGCATTCTAAATAAGTTATATTTAATTCGACAATTACTTGGTGAATTGTCTTCTCTGTGGCAGGCGCTAAGCGTGCACAGAGGGGTGGAACACTGTGTCTGGCACATAGCAGGCACTGCATAAATATTTACTAATAAACAAATGGATGAACGTGCCAGATGCTCCGCTGGGCACTGGGGGAAAAGATGGGTAAGAGAAGTAAAGATGATGCCCTAACCGGTTTGGCTCAGTGGATAGAGTGTTGGCCTGCGGACTGAAGGGTCCCAGGTTTGATTCTGGTCAAGGGCATGTACCTTGGTTGCAGGCACATCCCCAGGAGGGAGTGTGCAGGAGGCAGCTGATCGATGTTTCTCTCTCATTGATGTTTCTAACTCTCTATCCCACTCCCTTCCTCTTTGTAAAAAATCAAATATATATATATATATATATATGTATATATATCGTATTTTCCGGCGTATAAGACGACTTTTTAACCCAGGAAAATCTTCTATTCACCCAGTCGTCTTATACACCGGAAAATACGGTATATATTATACGCTGGAAAATACGGTATATATATTTAACAAAGTAAAGATGACACTGCTTTTACTCTCTTGCTGCTATAGGATTATTTGCAAACTGCTATGAGAAACATGAAGCAATGGAAAGTGTGAAGAAAAGGGCTTTGGGGATGTCCATGGGGAAGGCAGAATGCAGAAAGACAGCATGGGACTATCCCGAGAGGGAATTCTTTGCCTCCCAGCCTGGTGGGTCCTGACAGAGAAAACCCAGGATGATCAGGAGGAGCAGGGGCCCAGGGGACCAGGCAGCTCGGAGCCAGAGCCTCTGGGTTCCCTGCTGTGATAGAAAAATAGGATTTTGCCAAGGAGCTGCCAGAACCTTCACAGCGACCAGCTTTGGTCGCCTGTCATGGAGCCAGATCTCTGTGTGCTGTGGTCTGTGTGAACCCAGTCAAGTGACCAAAAGTGGCTCCGAGCCACAACCAAATCAGCCCCACCGTTTTCCCCACCTTGTTTTATCATCAGGAGTGGATTTCTGGAATTGCCCCTAATCTAGGAAACTCATGTTAAAGAATCTAAGCTCTACAATTAACCCTTTCCAGCGCCCAGGAGACACTTGTAAAAGGTTACTGTTTTGGTGTCTGGAAGTCAATTCTTAAACACAAGGATCCAGAACTTCAGAGAGGTAAAGAGACATGGTCAAGAACACACAGCTTAGTAAGTGGCAAGATTCAATCCCAAGCCTGTTCCCACACCCAGGCTTTTCTCAACGTATCTCTTTCTGGTCCAGGACTATCCAGTAAACACAGCTCTAATCTTTCTTTTTTAAAAATATTTTTTTTATTGATTTCAGAGAGGAAGGGCGAGGGAGATAGAAATAGAAACATCAATGATGAGAGAGAATCATTGATCGGCTGCCTCCTGCATGACCCCCACTGGGGATAGAGCCCGCAACCCGGGCATGTGCCCTGACTGGGAATCGAACCATGACCTCCTGGTTCATAGGTCAACACTCAACCACTGAACCATGCTGGTCGGGCAAACACAGGTCTTTTCTTATAATGTCTACACAGGGCATTGAGCCCCATGGATGATCTTGGGGCCCTCAAGTGCTTATGGATGGGGCAGTGCCACTCTTGAGTGCTTATGCCCAAAGCAGAATGCCAAGAAATCCTTATTTGATTGATTTGGGGCTGCAGCCTGGGTCTTAGATTTTTAGAAGCTCCCTAGTTAAGGATGGGGAGCATGCTGGTCCCTCAGCTACAATAGCACCAGGATGAAAGCAGGAGGGTGAATGGAAGGAATTGGACAGGGGAAGCTGTGGTCTGCAGAGGGCCAGCTCTGTAAAGGCATCGGAACAGCCTAGGATGGGGTCTAAGGGATGAAACTAGGTCGGGATCCCAGGTTAGTATCAGCATAGTGGGTGGGACCCCCAAACGGGGAGGCTTTCCATCGTTGATGGTGATCAGGAGAAGAGCTGAAAAGCCCAGCAGGAGTGGGGGTTGAGGTAATGGGGACACCAGGAGCATCCCAGCTTCCTAATGGAGGAGGTGGGGAGTTGTGGCCTGAAAGGCACCCCAGTGAGCTGGAGATTTCAACTGGACGCTGAGTACTGTCCTAGAGAGACACTGAGATAGGCCTAGGTAACGATAATAGTGAGAACGATGACCACCATGATGATCATGAAATTTCTGACCCTAAGTGCCCAAAGCACTTTACCCAGATTTTCTCCCACAATGGGTGGAATGGTGGCGCCATAAAGGATATATTCACTGTGTAATTCTCAGGATCCGTGAATGTGACCTTATTTGGAAAAAGGGTCTTTGCAGATATAATTCAGAGAAGAGATCATCCTGGACTAACCATCTGGGTCCTAAATCCAATGACAAATGTGCTTATAAGAGAAACACAGAAGGAGATTAGAGGCAGAGAGAGGAAGACGAGAAGGCCATGTGCAGATGGAGGCAGAGGTTGGAATGATGCAGCCACAGGGAGGAACACCTGGAGGCAGCAGAAACTGAGGGAGCACGGCCCTGCTAACACCTTGATTTCAGACTTCTGGTCTCCAGATCTCCAGGGAAGAAAGTTCTGTTGTTCTAGGCCACTGGGTGGGTGATATTTTGTTGTGGTAGCCCTAGGAAATGAATTCTTTATAGCTCTGAGGCTGGCACTATTGTTTCCATTTCATTGATGAGGAAACTGAGGCTCAGAGATTTTGAATATCTTGCACAGAGATTGCAATTGGTGGGCACAAGATGCACACCCAGGAAGTGTGACTGGAGCTTAGGAGCACATGACACAGCCCATCAGCGCCACAGGGGAGGTTCATGGCTCTGAACTCTCGCTAGATGCCTGCCAGCCACGGTCACTGGTGTTCTTACTGCTTCCTGCTCAGCCGTGCCTCTGGGCCTTTGTCTAGTTTTCTGCTGGGAACACTCTCTCCCTCCTGCTCACCCCGTGAGGTCCCTCCCAGCTTCAGCCTTTCCATCTGGAGAGAGTCCTCTGACTCTGCTTCTTATCCCCGAAGCTGTGAAGACCTCTCACTCTGTGGTCTCCCAAGAGGATCTTGGGTAAAATTCAATTAAAACCCACTTCACCTTATACCGTGATTACTTATTTATAGGCTTAGTCTGATGGTAGATTGAGCTTCAAGAAGGCAGAGCCTATGTCCCATTGCTCCTCTGTGCCAAGGCTTGCAATCCATCCTTGATGAATGAATGAGTGAACGAGTCAATAGATGAAGGGCCAGCCAAGAGATTCCAAAGGTTACCCTGCTGGTTATGCAGGGCACCTTCGTATGATGAGAGGGCACAGGCTGGCAGCTGCCTGCACCTGTTCTCTAATGTGAACACACTCAGCCCTCTTCACCCCTCAGACAAATGCCTGTGATGACTTGACTGTCCCTCCAAATCATGTCTGTAAATGAGGCAGCGCAGGATTGTCACAGCTTGGCAAAAAGACATGGGCTGAGGGCAGATGAACCGGGGGTACCTTATTCCTCAGAGGCTGACTGTCACGATGTACAACATAGGGACAATGCCAGCTGTCTTCCCCCTTTAGCCAACAGTGAGTGGGTGCTACGACGCTAGGTGCTGGGGCAGCAAAGAAATCAGAAGCCCACCTTGTCCTTCAGGGGCTCCTGTTCCTTGGAGAGAGCTCCCAGGATTGTTGTGAGATGAATGACAACCACGAAAATGATAAGAACAACCCCTTCTTGGCGCTGCTGGTGAGTAGGCAGGGCTCTGTGGTAAGCACCTTCATGGATTATCCCAGAAGACCCACAGGCATCACCAATAGTCCCATTTTGCAGATGAGGACATTGAGGCCCAGAGAGAGAGGCTGGGTCACTTGACTAGGCGGTTGGAACCTCAGTCTGGCACGCACTCCCGGGCCGGGGTTGCTCACAACCCTATGCCGACTCCCGCCTGTGCTGTGGGAGTCCTGGGTGTCAGCACTACTGTTGTATTTTGGGTGGAACAAGGTCAGATGTCAGCTCCCCTGTATTTAGCCAGGGCCATTCGACTCTAGGGATTGAGGGCTGAGCTGACTTATAAGATCCAACTCCTGGGTTCTTAGCAAAGTTTCTATCTTTAAAGCCTTAAACCTCTTGTGCCTGTGTTGTGTGTATGTGTTGTTTTTTCCTCCCGTCTTAATATGTCCTTGTCCTGCAGGAGGTGGCTGAGCTGAATTGCCTAATATGGTTTGGCAGCCCCTCCCGTCCAGTATGTCTGCGTTTGGAGAGGGGAGCATCTCCCCCGCTGGCTTCTAGGGAAATGGAAATGACTGTTCCTGGCACTGAACCAGAAGTAGCAACAGAAACGGGCAGGGGAGTAGCAAAAAAGAAAGAAGTTGAGAGAGAGAGAGAGAGAGAGAGAGAGAGAGAGAGAGAGAGAGAGAGAGAGGCTGACTGTTGCACTCGCTGGCCAGGAGCTGCAAATATTTAGGTAGAAGGGAGTGCGGATCTTATTTGTATCCAAGCACATCCCTGTTCCTGTTGACAAGACCTGGCAGCCAAGGACCTGGGCAGAGGCGTGCAGGAGAGGCTGGAAGGCGGCTAAAAATGAGGCAGGCCATCGGAGGGCTGGGACGCCCGCATCCGACACAGGGATACTTCCTCAAATTCTGCTCACACATGGGAGGGCAGGAGAGAGTGGGGAGAGAGGTGATGGAGTTTGGCTGTGAGCAGGGACTGGGGGGGGGGAACAAAGACGATACTGATGGGGAGCGCCAGGCCCAGGGCAAGTAGCTGAGGCTCTGGTTTGGGTGAAATAGTAGAAGCACCTTAAGAAGATGGGGAAGGGGGAGCATTTGGTCTCAATTAAGTGGCTCCTGAGGCCAGTCCTCTGGGGGTGGGGAGTCCTGGGGGCAGGATGGAGTGAGGGGGGATGCAGGGAAGAAGGAGGAGGGGCTAACATCTAACTCTCACTCCAAGCCTGAATGGTCAGTGCCAACCCTCCCTCTCCTGCCATGACAACTGCCAACCCCGAGGCTCCAGAGGTTTCCTGACTGGTCCTGGATCACGAGGCCAAGGGGCAGATGGGACTTCAAACTCTGCAGGTCTGACCCAACCGGGAATGCCCATACTTGCGTAAATACCTACCCGAGGAGAGGCCCACCCATCACTGTGAATGCTTGGCCTCTCCACGGGGAGTGCTCTCTCACCTGCTCCTCCTGTGGGCCATTCGAGCACACCTTTCCCCTTGGAGCACTTTCTCTGCCCCAGGGGGATTCAGCTGAGCTCTCTGCGTGCATTTCAGACACGGCCCCACCACGTCTCTACAATCAGCCAGTCCCTCTGTCCTCTGCCCCCGGGACAGCGAGGCCCTCCAGCAGAGCGTCTCTTTCTGCATCGCTAGGACCTGCCACAGAGTACTAATCACGGACACTGGCTAAGTCACTGAGACATCCCACGTACTAAGCAATTTGATACGGATCTCATTTTTGGGGGGGATATGGGGGGACCCAAATAATTTTTTTTTGCTTTTTCTTGAAATGTAATAAACTTCTTAGAACATGTCACTATCTTGGCTCTTTGGGGTCTATTTTTTCCCCAGGCACATGGTGTCTCTTTTAATATGTGGTTTTAAATATTTTTTTAATGGAAGTTTTTATGAGTTAGAATTTTTTTCCTCTGATCATTTTCAATCCAAAAGATGTTTGTACAGCCTTATGGGCAGTAATACTGATGTCCAAAAAAGCTGCACACATATGATGCATGTAATTTGGCAAGTTTGAACATATGCATATGCCTGTTGAACCATCACCACGGTCAAACAGCATCTCCTTCATTCATCACACCCCTCCACGAGGTAGATGTTTGTATGTTTGTGACCGTGATGCATAGAAGCCCAATCATCACAGTGGCTTAGCACAGCAGAGTAAGTGATGGCTCACATGGGCCCACCAGAAATTCCTGATTGGAAAGTGGGGAGGGGCTGTGGTGGACACTGCTAGTGCCCACCCCCCGCTGCTGTGTGGACAGCCAGCAAGTGGCTCAGCACTGTCCCCTTTCCAGAAAACTGGCCTCTGTGGAATGGTAGGGGAGGGAAGAGGAGGCTTCCTCCCTGGGCAGTTCCAGCTCATCTCCTGCAGTGGTGATACTGGCAGTCCTCAGTCCTTGACAGGTACAAAGGATGCCCACACCACCCCCTGGAGGTGGAACCAGCTCTGAGGTGTAACTCATGCTTCAGGGCAAGGCTTGTCCTCCACTGAAACCACGTCCTTGATTACTCCATTCCCTGTCCTTGCCTGCTTCCCCCACTGGGGTTCCAGCTGATGGAGGCTCTAGGTTCAATGCAGCTTCCAAAGTCACCCTGGGGCCCTACATCCTGCCAGCCGACTGGGAAGAAGAGAAAGAGGGAGGAGGAAGGTGAAGGATAAGTGAGTCAGGCCTGAAAGTGGTACTCACTGCTTCTTCCCACATTCTATTGCACAGCATGTGCAAAGGCCCAGGGGCAGGAAAGAGCACGCTACCGATGTGTGGGAAGTTCTAGCAGGTTGGTACTCTTGGAGCATCAACAAAGCACTAGAGAGCAGCCAGGTCGGCCTGTAGAAACGGGCTGGGCAGATTCCCACAATCCACAAGGCCAGCATCTTCAGCGGGTCTCTGGGATGGAGGGCCTGTGTAACTGTTTTCCAAAGGGCCTGGACCCAGATTCCACAGGTTGATCTGGGGAATGCACGCCTAGCTAGCTGTTTCCTGAGGTGGTTAGCTAGCAGGACAGACATCTGGGAGAGGCGGGGAGTCCTTTGTCATGTAGAAAAGGAGCTGACACTCAGCAGAAGCCTGGCTATCGTGTTAAATGCGGATGCACCACTCCCCCAACCCCAAACTCAATTGCAGCCAATTCAGCATGCAACCCCTCATCTCTTTGATATGTATCCAAGGCTGTCACCTGCCACTAGGCCGTCACTCACACCAAGTGGAGGTTTAACAGCTCGGAGTTCCCTCTTGAAGCAATCTCAGCCAGGCCCTAACACCCAGGCACAACTCTGTCTGTTACAACCCTCTGGTACAAAGTCACAGTTGAAGCGTGGACACCACCCCTTTGCCAAACAGTTGTCAGTCCCGGGCCGTGGGCTTGGAGAGCTTATCACCAGAGCCTGGTGGGGCTTCCTGTCATAACTTTGCACAAGGTGTGGGCTTATCTTTCAGGAAACTTTGGAGCTGTGAGCGAGGCCCAAACCCTTGCCCGCGGCCCATTTCATCCCGAGATGAGTGTCGTCGCTCACAAGGAGATGAAAAGTGCCCTGCCCTGCTGTCATTATCAGCTCCCAGAGACTGTATCAAAAAGGCATTTGTGGTGGCACTTGACCTCGAGGAGGAATCTGGGCCATTTGGTGGCCATTATGTCACTTTTATCTGTGTCTGTTGAGCATAAACTCCCCAGGGCAGCAACGTCCCACCGATAATCTGGTTTCAGTGGCCAGAGCTGATGAGAGCACATCCTGAGGACATCCTGCCAGGGAAGCAATACCTGCAAGGCTCAGAGGCATCCAGCTGGCCCAGGGAAAAGAGGACCTTTCTTTCCATAGTAGGTCCTTAGCCAGCGTAGCCCTCCAATACGAGTGGAGGTCAGGTAGTCCCTCTGAGCCCCAGTTTCCTGATGAGTAAAAGGGGAATCATTTTGCCTATCACTCAGGATCAGCAATGGTAAGTGCACGCAGAGAGCAAGACATTCAACAGATGCACGTGGTTCTCTTCTCTAAGCTCTGGTCTCAGATTTCCGGGTCAAAACCGGAAAAGGAAGTCGAGCTAACCAGGAGGAAGTAGTCAGAGGAGCTCAGATTCTAGCTGCAAATGTCGGCTCTGAGGTAGGGTCCTTCTCATGACATGTTCTTTCCTTTTCAAACAGAGCTCACTTCTAGACATGCCATTTATTTCACACAGATTGGTCCATTGGTCAAACACTAACTTGTTTTGTCTTCTGGAACTTGGGGGAAACAGACAGGTGTATTCAGTCTCAGTTTGGCTTCTGACTCTCGAGCTGGCTGCAGCCTTGCCCTAGGCCCGTGGTCGGCAAACTGAGGCTCGCGAGCCACATGCGGCTCTTTGGCCCCTTGAGTGTAGCTCTTCCACAAAATACCATGGCCTGGGCGAGTCTATTTTGAAGAAGTGGCATTAGAAGAAGTTTAAGTTTAAAAAAATTTGGCTCTCAAAAGAAATTTCAATCGTTGTCCTGTTGATATTTGGCTCTGTTGACGAATGAGTTTGCCGACCACTGCCCTAGGCCACCCGTGGAGCGGACTCTGCCAGCCAGAGCTCTTGACTGCGAGGGAATTGTCTTCTAACTCCATCTCCTGGTGTTGATGATGTGGTGGTTTCTACATCCAGTTCCGACGGTCTGCACGAAGTTGGGCAAATTCTCTCATGTTGTCAGTCTCCCCTTCTGTAAAATGAAAAGCTTGCATGGAATATTTTCCACGTCTCTCTGCTTCTATTGAGTTCTCTGCTCCTGTTTGTACACCTTGCTTTAGCCAGCCACTGTTCGCCCATTCAAGCCGGGTTATGTCTCAGGTGTGAGTGTATTGATCATCCAAGTTTCTCCTCACTGAACCCACTCGCCCAAGAGCCTGCTTCTTTGCTTCGTTCAAGATGGTGACCTGTCAGAGTTACGACGTTGTTGTTGACAGGTAGATTTGGCTCCAGTCTTAGTTCTGCCTCTTACAAGTGGTGTGACATTGGAGTGATGTATTCATTTCATCTTTCTGGAACTCAGTTTCTTCATCCGTAAAACGGGAAAGCAGCCACAGACAAAACTAAAACAAGTGAGCCTGGCTATGTTTCCATAATATTTTACTGATGGACACTGAAATTCGTATTTCATATCACTTTTATGTGGCACAAAATATTAATTATTTCAACCACCAAAAAACCCCCCAAAAAACAAAACCCCCAAAAAACAAAACCCCCAAAAAACATTCTGAGCTTAGGACCTATCTCAAAACAGATGGGAAGCCAGATTTGGCCTGCGGGTCCTAGTTTGCTGACCCTGTTCTAGTCTTTTCTCTCTTCCTGGGGCTTTGTCCTCAGGGCAGTAGAGACCAAGCCCATCCTTTGAGAATCCCTTGTCCTCAGAGCTTCACCCGTGGTGACCAGGTGGAGTTTGACCACCTGCTAGCTGAGTGACCTTGAGCAAGCTGCGTCACATCTCCGAGCTTCGGTGTCCTCTCCATGAATTAGAAATAACAAGAGTGGCACCTGTCTGCCCGGATTGAAGAGAAGGGGACTGAGACAGCTCTCTTCAATGGGAGAAGTGTCAGAGAACATGTGGCCCTCTTTTGTCCACCGGAAGAAGGGACCTGGGCAGGTGACAAGGACATCCAGGACACAGGTCCTCCACACCCAGCACCAAGCTGGCTGCTGGAGCCAAAACACTCAATACAACGCCACCCAGCTCTTTCCTCATGGGACTTACAGTCTGATAATGTATGTAAATAGGTAATGACAATAGACAGGGTTAAATACCAGACAGTGTGAAGCCAAGCGTGAGGGGGCTTCACAATTTCCTTTGCGTGTGGAAAGAGTGCATCTCTGAAAATGCCTGGGAGGCCTGAGGGGAGCAGCTGCTAGGGGCCGCTGGGGGCTGACCTGGGGTGTATGCCAGGGTGGGGCTGTTTGCTCTGGGCTGTGGGCTCAGGATGTGTGCTGGGAGGTGTGTCTGTGTGTCTCCCGGTGGGTAATTTGTGGGCGTGCGGCTGTGTGATGACAGATGAAGGGCGGCTCTGATGTAACAAGAGACATGTTTGCATCTGTGACTGGAAACACAGAACTTCAGGGCTGGACGGGTCTTGGAGGCGGTGTGGTCTGGATCCTGCTCTTCCTCTCTTTTTACAGGTGGCTGAGTGCAGGGTCGGTCCCAAGCCACTCAGCTGGTGGATCTCCTGGCTCCTTAACTCTCTGTGTAGCCAAGGTCAACCAGGGCCTGGTGAACTTGGCAGTTGAGTTCAGATAATGCTCGCTGGCCCTGCCTTGTCTTGGGTTGACACAGGAAGGCAGGGTGAGGTCTGGAAAGACAGAACTGTGTGTATATGGCAAAGAACTAGGCACAGTGCCAGGCACTGTTTTCAGTAAGCGTTAGTTGAACTTGAACCTACATGTTGTTTATGTTTCATTGAAAGCTTATTCAAAACCTGCATTTAAAAACTTCAACTTTCATTAAAATTCTTCCATGTCCATTGCCATGAATAAAACCCCCCATTTTTAAATTGGAGATAAGCTGGAGGCATGATTTTAGGGGACATGCTGCTGCGTTCCACAGTGCCCTTACAGGGTTTGAGGTATGAGCTGGTTCATGAAAGTCTTGGAGGAGTTTCAAAAGCTAGAAAAGGACCTTTGCCCAGAATCAGGTTTGTATGTCAAGAGAGGCTGCAGGCTTTGGACCTGGGGCTTTGGGTCACAGTTCTGTAGGCCCAGATACGAGGCATGATGCTTCATGCCCCGGCCTCTTCATGCCCCCACCTGGGGCGCAGCACGGAAGAACCTTCTCAGCCAACATCAGTTTCTCCGCCTGGTGTGATCCGGGTTCAGTCCCACCGTGTGGGAGTCTCTCATCTCTCAGACCAGGTGGTGCCAAGTAGGAAACCCTTGGGACGTGTCTGGCAGACGTTGGTTTGTGTTTCCATCCAGGACAACCACCCCTGGGCTAGCCCCCCAGCCCCCCCTCCAAAAAAAAAAACCACACACAGCCAAGTCTATGGGGTTATTAAGCTGCTTTGAGAATCATTCTTTAAAAAGTACTTTCAATATATGAACAGTGCATGAATATTGCTGATGCATACATACACTCTAATAGAAGATAAATCCCACACTCTTCAGAGACGGCTACTTGGAAGTTTTCAGAATGTGTTCTTCCAGACTTTTCACCATATGGGGTATGGATGGATTTTTTAAAATAAAATTGAGATCCTGCTGTAAACTGAGCAAGTGGCTTAGCCTTCCTGAACTTTCGTTTTGTGTGTGTGTGTGTGTGTGTGTGTGTGTGTGTGTGTATGTGTGTGTGTGTGTGTGTGTTTCTCAGCAAAGCAGGCGAGATGATATGCAAAGAGCTATTATATTTTCTTAGAACCTGCCCCTGTGCTATGGAGGTCAAGGAACAAGGTCAAGGACCATGGAGATGCCCTGGCTGAACCCAGCCTTGGAGTCATCGCAGCCCAGGTGCCAGCCACATGAGTGAAAAGCTCCGCAAGTGGTCCAGTCCCCAGCCGCCTGAGTCACCCTCAGCTGCTGGAGTGGCCCCAAGTAAGACCCCATGCACCACGGAGCAGAGACAAGCCACCCCCCTGTGCCCTGCAGAACTCCTGACCCGCAGAAGCAGGGAGCACAGGGCCACGGGCGTGGTTTGTTTTGCAGCAGTAACTGGAATATCTAGGGATTGCGTTTGAGAAGCAGTTCAGAGAAACCTCTCCCCTGTGTGTGGGACCCGCCCCTCCTCACAGACTCAAGGAACTTGTGTCCTGGCCTGCCTCCTCTCTTTCCCGACTCTTCTCTCTTGCTCACTCCTCCTACTCAGCCTCCTCCCAGGGAAAAAGCCCTTCTCTTGACTCCACCATTTTGGTGAGCTACTAATCTGCCCTTCACCTATTCTTTATCAATTCCTTTGTTGTTGTTAAGTCTCACCAGAGGATATTTTTCCATTGATTTTTAGAGAGAATAGAAGGGAGGGGGAGGGAGGGAGGGAGGGAGGGAAGGGGAGAGAGAGAGAGAGAAGAGAGAGAGAGAGAGAAACATTAATGTGAGAAAGATACATAGATTGGTTGCCTCCTGCACTTGCTCCTGACTGGGTCAGGGAATTGAGCCTGCAACCGAAGTATGTGCCCTTGACCGGATTGAACCGGGGACCTTTTAGTCTGAGGGCTGATGCTCTATCCACTGAGCCAAACTTGCTAAGGCTATCAATTCCAATTTTTAAAAAATATATTTTTATTTATTTCAGAGAGGAAGTTCAGAGAAGAAGGGAGAGGGAGATAGATACATCAATGATGAGAGAGAATCATTGATTGGCTGCCTCCTGTACACCCTCTACTGGGGATTGAGCCCGCAACCCAGCATGTGCCCTCACCAGGAATCAAATGGTGGTTCAGAGGTAAACCCTCAACCACTGAGCCACACCAGCTTGGTATCAATTCCCTTTTTTTTTTTTTAAATTTTTATGAGAGTTTATTTGAGCCAAACTGATGACATATACTGGGAAGCAAGATCGCCAATGCTCCCTCAATTCTATCCTTCAACGTGCTTCCAAACGCCCACCTTGATCTGATCCACTCTGGCTCATGCTATTGGACATTGGCGCTCAAGCTCATCGAAAGACTCCACCCAAAGGCCACTTCCTTGCACTCGATGTCCCCAGCTCACTGACATCCTCCTCTCCCTCCCTTCCAGGTCCCCCCAGTCTCCTCTGCTATTTCTCTTTTCTTATGCATGGTCTTTGGCAGTGTCCTTCTATTCTCCGTCTACCCATTATCCCTGGGTGTCCCTTTCCCATTTCTGTGGGGACAATTCTCAAATCCACATCTCCCATAAGGAATGTCCTCTGGAGTTCAATGTCTTTACCATTCCTCAGCCTCTCAGGGTGGCAGGTGTGCTGTCATCCTTCACTCTCCAACTCATCACCTGATCCAATCTATATAAATAAAAGGCTAATATGCAAATCGACCAAACAGCAGAACGACCGGTTGCTATGATGCACACTGACCACCAGGGGGCAGACGCTCAACACAGGAGCTGCCCCTGGTGGTCAGTGCGCTCCCACAGGGGGGCTCCGCTCAGCCAGAAGCTGGACTCACGGCAGGCGAGTGCAGCAGTGTGTTGGGAGCCTCTCCCACCTCTGCGGGCGCACTAAGCCAGCAGTTGGACACCCCCCAAGGGCTCCCAGATTGTGAGAGGGTGCAGGCTAGGCTAAGGGAACACCCCCCCACACGAGTGCACAAATTTTGTGCACCGGGCCTCTAGTCTATATAAATAAAAGGCTGTTATGCAAAGTGTCACCGCGGGTGTTTGACCGGGAGACAGGAAGTTCTATTGCTCGCTATGATGTGCACAGACCAATAGGGGGTGGCGTGGAATGAAGGGAGGCCCCAGCCGGCAGCCAGAAGGCCCTGATCAGCCCAGATCGCCAGCCAGGCTTAGGGACCCTACCTGTGCAGCAATTTCATGCACCGGGCCTCTAGTAAGTCAATAACTTCTGCTAACTGCAGCCCTAGATTTCTCTCCGATGCCATATTCCTTCTTCTGTAAGGTCACTCTCACAATTTACCTGAGTTTTCAGTCTTCAGGCTCTTTCCCCACTTTTTATTCTAAAGTCCATATGGCCAGATTCCTCCAATCACAAAGCTGAATGCCCCAACCCTTGCTGGAAACACCCCTGAGACTGACCAGCACCTTCCTTTCCTGCCTCCTCTCTCATCTCTCACCTCTACCCCCTCCAGCCACATTCCCTGGAAGTGTCAGGCCATGCCATGTCTGTGCCCTTGTTCCTTCTGCCTCACACATTTGCCCTGCTTGGTTGGCCCAGAAAACTCCTACTCATCCATCATGAGCCCAATTCCAGCCCCTTTATGGAGCCTCCCTACTGCTCTGTGCCCCATCACCCAGCCTTTTCTGCTTCTTTCTGTGAGTACCCCAATCCTCAGCATGTTGCTCCTACCCTGGTTCTAGCCCTGGCCGTGTGGTTTGATATGCATCAGGGTGTTCACTCTCTGTGAAGTCCTTATATGAATTCCATGTCCAGTGCTTGGTGCACGGAGCTGCTGGGTAAGTATTTGTTGAATAAATAGGTTGAGAGACGGTGTGGTGTTTCAAAGAGAGCAAAGGATGCGATGGAGGAACACCTGAACCTGTGATTCAGTTCCTCCATTGCTTTCCCTGCATGGCTTGTGGGTGTTTGTTGTTTTAACAGAGTTCTTGAGATGCCCCGATGAGATCACGGAAAGGAAAGTGCTTTGGAAAATGAAGCGCCACACAAACGGTCTTTACATGGTTGTGACTGACACATAAGTCGCAGGTGGCTGTCACTCTGGTCCTGCTTGATGACCACGGTCTGTACACCGGGTCTTGGTTGAGGAGGGGAAGTCCCGTGTCTAATGCCAGGAGCTGGAAAGCCCTCCTCCCAGTTCCCTGCGGGTCAGGCGAGGATATTTCTGGCCACGCCCACCTCTCAAGTGTTTGTTGTGAGGCCCAGATGAGATAACGCATGTTAAACATCCGTTGTGGTTAAAGTGTCTGGAAATGCACAGAACTTCTTCTGGGGGGCCTGGCACCTCCTTGGGAGGCCCGTGCTCTTGGCCTCTGCCTGTGATTTCCTGTCCTGATCCTGCTTTGAGTCTCATTTGATTGAGGCCATGTCTTCTTGCCGCAGGTAAAGCTGCAGGCTCATTCCTGCTTTTGATTTCAGCCCAGTGCCAGGGCAGCTGATTAAGCCTCCCCTCCCCAAGAAGCTTGCTGATGAATTCACATCTACCCCGAATCCAGGAGGGGGAAAACCCTCCTCTCCCACTCACCACGGTTCTCATGGGTTCATGTCAGGGACGCTCTCCCTCACCGCCCCGCGAAGGCGCGTTCCCTGCCACGGTGTGACCTTGCGCCCTGGCGCATTACCGTGTGACTTCATCACGGTTGTGGTGATATCAGTGTTTGTGTTTGTTATCAGTCTCGCTCCTGGGTCATATCTGGTTCACGGCTGTGTGTTTCCCTTCTGCCCAGCACAGTGCCGGGCACACCGAGGAGGTCAATAAATACTTGTGAACAAAGAAGTGAGAGACTGTTCTGAACCTACGCAGGCCCCGCTACATGCTCTGCACATTCTTACCTTGGTACCTTGGTGTTTTCCCAGCCAGAACCACCCCCCTTCTTTCCCCTCCCCCCCATCTCTGATACACACACACACACACACACACACACACACACACACACACAGCTATGAATAATGCATGCACGGCAATTACCACAGTAGCCAGCACAGTAAGAGCACTTAGTAGGGTTAGCAGCACTTTAATTAAAAAAGTGATTCCTGTGCCACTGAGGCGCTGACCCATGCCTCCTGCTCCACCCCCAGCCCAGCACACACATCACTCACTCGGTACCCCTTGTCTTCCTTCCTGGAGATGGAATGGAGCTTAGGGAGTCACGGGCTGGGTGTGTTTAGGGCCCTTTTCCAGACAGTGGTTCAGAGTAGAGAAGGAACTCGTCCGTTGCGCCCAAACCCGGGCTTGCCTGGTGGATGGGTGGGGAGGTGGGCAGATAAAGTGACAAGCAAGATAACACCAGAGCCCTTCTGTTCAAGGATCTTGCCGTCTGACTGTGTGAGAAGCTCTGCGCTGTGGTGAGCACCCGCATCAGCCCTGGAGTCCCACGGAGGTGGCTTGAACTTTGAACCTTGGCACTGCAGCTCACCATCCATCCTCGGGGCCTTAGGAACTTCCCTAGCCTGTCTAAGCCTCATTGTCTACCTACCTGAAAATGGGATAAAGTAGTCCTACGTGTCCGGGTGGGTGTGGTATGGAGCGCCATGGGGCAAAGGCGGGAACAAGGCCAGTGGGGGTGGAGGGAAGATTTCCCCAGTAATCCCCAAAGCTCCCTCCTGTCTTCTCCACTCCCGGGTGCCCTGCTCTTCCCTGATGTTCAGTGAGTGTGGCAGGGAGAAATCACGGTGTGGGGGCCTCTGCATACAGGGGCCGACTGGTGTCTGGGGTGTAATGGTCCTGCCTGGGGTACTCTCGGCCTCCATCAGTTGGTATCTTTGGAGCTGTCTTTTGCTGCCTAACCAGCCACCTGTTGCTCAGAGCCCAAACTGAAGTCTATGCCAGGGTCCCGGCATGGAGATGGACTGTGCCTTTCGGCATTTGATGAGTAAAATAACTATTTTAGAAAGGCTTGGGCCAGGGGACTGAATGAGCGCAGAGAAGAAAAACCCACCACGATTAAATATTCATGGAACAGTCATGCCAATTAGTGTCAGAACGTGACAGTGATGCCACATACAAGAAAACAGCGGCAGAGGCTCCAGGAGGTACCAAGGGAGTCTTGCTTCTCTTCCGCCCCCGGTCTCCATCCCTTTCATCAGCTGAATATATTTCTCTCTGAACCAAAATATTCTGCTGTCGGAAGCAACTTTTCCAAAGGCTAACTCCCAACTTTTCAAATTACATCCCAATGACAGCTGCATGCCCCTTGGGTCCCAGTGCACTGTATGGAGACTCTGGACAAGGTTTCCCGTGAGCAGGGGACCTGGGCTGGACCAGGTCACACAGCGTGGCTTCTATTCTGCCACCGGCCTCTGTGCAAACCTCCCCCTTGCTAGGGTCACTGATGGTCTCCCCTCTGCCCTCTCCCAAATTCTGAGTTTTGGACCCTGTGTCTCAAGAGTTTGGAAAGTCTCTCTTCTTTGGTTTCTGGGAGCACATCCATGTGGTTCTTCTCCTAGCATTCTGCAAAGAAGATACACTGATGGTGAGTATCAGAGCCCAGGATCTGACTCTGCTCTCCATGTGGATCCAGAGTGGGAGGACGTCTAGTGTCAGACCTGAGGTTTCTGAGTTGCTTTCACTGTTGGCTTGGTGAATCCACGTGCATCGTCTGATCAGGGCTGGCCCACTTTGTCACTAGAGCTCCCATAGTTAGATAATAAGTCAGCCACCCGAGCCGAATGCAGGTCTCTCCTTTGCTGTGAGCCCCTGTGCATGATAAAACAGTGTATCCGCTGCTCACTTCCTTTAAGCAGGAAAGTGGGTTGGCCGATCAAAGAGCAAGATCTTCATGGGGAGAAGCTGAGGGTTGGGTTCTTAGCAAAGTAGGGTCCTGCAGGAAGACGCTGGAAGGAGACAGTGATGAGGAAGTGGGACTTTCTCCTCTCCCGACAGTCTTCCTCAAAGGCTTAGGCAGAATTGGGAGTGACTTTCCTTTTCCATGTCTCCTGAATGGGGTAAGATCAAGAAAGAGGAGCTAGGGTGTTGGCTTTCCTATGCGTTAACCACATACCCTGGTGACCTGTGGCATTCCAAGGTGGAAGAATTTGGATCAAGGGCATCTACTCCGGGGGCATTGCCTTGGGCCCTAGGATGCTTTGGTTCCTTTTCTCTGTTGACATCCACAAAAGACATGTCGGACTTCTTGTCATCCAGCTCCAGAGATGGTGGTTCCTAACATTTTACTTCCGTTTGATAGTCAGTATGATGGAGTTAATTGGCTTCAGAATTTTTAAAGGACCCACTGAGCATTTCCCATTGTTCATACTACCACATTATCCTTCAGAGTAGAATTCTCTCAACTCAAGATAACTTGGCACTTTTAATTTTCTCAGAAGCTCTGTGAGGCAGCGAGTCCCATCTCTAAGGAACCCCATGATATTAGAGCTTTCTAAGTATTACTTAATAAGGGATGATTGGATCATCTCAAAGCCTGGTGTAGAGGGGGAGAAAACAGTCAAAAGAGTGATAGAGATGGGGAAAGGTTGTGGTCACACTAACCTGGAAAATGTGAGAGCCCACCGGATGTAAAGTTTACTGTACTTTCCGGCGTAAAAGACGACTGGGCGTATAAGATTTTCCTGGGTTAAAAAGTCGTTTTATATGCCGGAAAATGCAGTATATTGGACTATATTGATGGGATTAGATATAATGGATTAGATATATTGGACTACCGTATTTTCTGACGTATGACTTTTTAACCCAGGAAAATCTTATATGCCCAGTCGTCTTATACGCCGGAAAATACGGTATATCCTAATAATTCCTTCTCGTTTCTAATCTCTTTATGCCTTCATTGTCTTCCTTGGATTCTACCAACATGTCAACTTCTTTTCCTTCTAGATGTAGACAGAAGAAAACCTCATCATTTCCATGCATGAGTCGAAGAAGAACTTTTTTTAGTAGTGTTACCATAGTATTATCAGTATTATCCTATCTCTGTTAAAGATGTTGGAACAAAGATGCCTGCTGAGATAGCCCATTGAAAATGATAGTAATAATAATCATCATCGCTACCATCCCCATTGTTGAAGGTATGTCATCTTTCTATACATGAACTAGAACTAAATCTCATAATGGTTCTATGAGATAAGAATTATTATTTATGTATTCAAAGTTATGTGACTAGCAAGTGGTAAACCTGGGATTTGAACCTTAGCAACCAATATCCTACTTCACCTTTTGCTAGGTTGGATTATTGTACTTACAAGGATCCTTCTCATATTCAGTTACCCAATCAGAGCCTCTGCCCCCCCCCCACACCCACACCTTTTTTTTTTGCCATATACTATCATTGTCAAGCACACAGTGTAAAATGTTTCCAAATTAGAGTCCTTCCCTGTTCTTTCTCTGACAGCCGGGTGTCAACACTCCCTAGTTCCAGTAATAGCTCTTGGAAAGTTCTTGAAGCAATTGCAAAAAAATTCTTTCCCTCCCTCCTCCACTGGCTGGTTTCCAAGTCTTCGGTTATGGGTTTGGGAGTCTAAACAGTGTGAACCCGAGGGCTAAGACACAACTTAGAGTCACAAAGGAAGGCTGCTCCTTGGCAGCTGGACCCAGAGAGGATCGAAGTCAAGCTCTGTGTATCCCTCTGGATTTGCCTCATATAAAGTGCGTACAGGCCCTTACACATCTTTCCCCCAAACCTCAGACAAATTGCTTGTACAAAAGTCAGCAATATTATTCAAATCAGAAGCTGAAATCTTTATGCAGAGGTGCCTCAGAAAGAAAAATCCCTGAGCTCTGAAGTCAGGCAGACGCGATCTCTTCTCAGAACTGCATTTTTGTTCACTGTCTTAACGTAGGGCAGCTGTGTAACCTCTGGGGGCCTCAGTTTTCTCATCTGTACAATAGGATGATTAGCTTTCTTACAGGATCATTGAAAGCTTGTGTCAGATGTCCTATATTAGGCAACCAGCTGACAGCCTGGCGGCCCTCCCTCTGATGACCTTCACGACTCTATTCTTCCTACACTCAGATCAATAGCTTTTCTCTACAACTTGGTACTTGTCCAAATGAAACTGGTGCATGTGGATTAGGGTCTAAACACATGTTAGATTCATTTCCTCCTAAAGGCGTTCCTTATGTGCCTAGAACTGCAGTCACTTCTGAAAAGGGGGTGTGTGACTGTAAAATGCAAGACGATGTCAGCTTGCACACAGAGTTTATTCTCTGATCTACGCATACCAAAGGGAAATAGAAAAGGTTAAAAAAATATTGGCAGGAAATGGATGTTGTGAAAATGATGGGAACTGTGTAAATAAGTGATTGCTGTGCTTATCCTATTTGGAATGCCGCCCGCCCCCCAGGATGGGGAACTGTGTCTCGTTACACAGCTGTCACTGTTTGACTCGTCTTGCATGGTGACTCCACGCCTCCCTTGCTGAATGGCCTGTGCTCTCCAACAGAAATACAATTTTAGATTTTCTAGTAGCCTCATAAGAAAAAAAGTAAAAAGGTCCTGGCTGGTGTGGCTCAGTTGGCTGGAACATTGTCCTATACACTGAAAGGTAACAGGTTCGATTCCTGATCAGGGCACATACCCAGGTTTCGAGGTCGATCCAAGATCCAGGAATGTGAGGGAGGCAACCGATTGATGTTTGACTCTTGAATTAAGGTTTTTTCCCCCCTCTCTCTCTCCCTCTCCCTTCCTCTCTAAAATCAATAAAAGCATGTCCTCGGGTGAGGATTAAAAAAAGAAAAAGTAAAGCGGAAAGATGAAATTAACTTTAATAATATATTTAACTCAATATATTAAAAATATTATCAGTACAACTGGTAGTCAATGCAAAAATTATTAGTGTGATATTTCATATACTTTTTTTTCACACTGTCTTCAAAATATGAACGGTATTTTATAGCATACCTCAAATTCGACTAGTCACATTTCAAGTGCTCATCACCACATGTGGCCAGTGGCTCCTTGGTCAAATAGTGGAGAGCTAGATGGTGAGTTTCTTGAGAAGAGGGATCTGCCTTTTTTTTTTTTTTTTTTGCTTCTTTTTATCTCCCCTCTACTCATCTTTGTGCCTAGAACATGCCTTATGGCTGCTCAGTATTTAATACTTTTGTTGCATTGATTTCAGTTCCATTTTCATACTTCTGCACAAGCCAGCTCACCTCTGTCTACTTTCCTTGTCTCTGCTTAATTGAGTGACACTCTCTTCATTTCTTAAAGGTTCCCAATACACCCACTCTTGTTGCCCTGAACCACTAGTTCCCAACTTTGTATTCAGCTTGATGCTGGTGTGGCCTCAGGGACTCCTGGCTTTCTGCCTTTGGTCCTGGTCACCCCACTTAATGAGCTGTCATTGAGGTGTTGGAATCAGTTCAAATCGGAGTGGTAGAGAGTGATAAACAGTTGTGGGGTTGGATCTCTGCAAGGAGTTTGAGAAGGAAGGGCCTGGTAAGTCTACAGAGAAGGCTGAGCCAGGTCAGGTCAGGTGGTCAGGCTGTAGCAGACACATAAAAGGATATGCCGAGGAGGACAGGGACCAATTGTTCTCATTAGCCAAGAAGCAGGGCGTGCGTGGTCTCTGGCAGCACAATTGGGATCATGAAGAAGACAACACTGAGCTGTTCTGTGGTCAAGATGGAAGAAGAGGGCTGTGGTATCCAGCACACCTCTGTCCAAACTCTACTTTGTCCAAATGCAAACTCTGTGGCCTTGAGTAAATTATGATAGTCGCTCTTCTGGGCCTTGATTTTTCCATCTTTAAAATGTGAATAAACCTTCAATCTTAAAGGCTACCTTGAGTATGATATGATATAGACTATCTATAGTACCTAGATCTGTACTTGATCTAGATTAAAGATGGGGGAAATGATGTTTTCTTTCAGTTCCTTAGAATTCCATGGGGGACAGGGGGTGAATATGGTGTGGTGTGGTCTGCAGCAGTTAGGGACTCTCAGACATGGACAGAATCCAATCCCTTAGTTGGGCAAATTATGGAACTTGTAGGTAAGAGGTTTCTGAACATCCTTTCTTGTCTCAGAAAATAGCTCAAGCATTTGCAAAGTTAGGACACATCTCATTTGTTCAGTGCTCAGAGTAGGTGAGGAAAGATACCACCAAGGAAGTTCAAAAGCAGGAGAAGTAAACTGATGAACAGAGTAGATGCAGAGACACAGAGGCATGGAACAGACTGTCGAACCTCAGAGGGAAGGTGGGGGAGGGTGGGTGGGGAGAGATCAACCAAAGAACGTGTATGCATATATGCATAACCCATGGACATAGACAATAAGATGGTGAAGGCTTGGGGTGAGGGGGAGGATAGAAGACATCAGTGGGGGAAAAACGGGGACTTATGTAATACTTTTAACAATAAAGATTTTTTTTAAAAAGCAGGAGAAATCAATTCTGGCTGGGAAGTCACAGGGAAGAAGGAAGGAAATGTACCTTATTTGGTGCCAACTATATTCCAGGCACTTTCTCATATGCTATCTACTCAGTTCTGTATGGGAGCTATTGTTAATTCCTCCTGCCCATTCTTTTGACTAGATGAGAAAACAGACTCAGGGAGGATATATGTAAGCTGCCCAAAGTCATACAGTCAAAATATGGTATCTGGATCCAAGTTCAGGTCTGGCTCTGATGTCCAAGCTCTAGTGCACCATGTCACCCACTTTTATTGGGGTTAACAAGCATCGATCAAGTGTCTGCTGTGCAGGAGAGGCCAACAAGGAAACTAGAGGCATTTAATCCATTTTAGGAAGGGAATCTTTCTTTCTTATTTCCGACTCCCTCTCCCTAAGTCTTTGGCTGGTTTTGTAATTCTCATGAAATCAGACTGTCTGGTTTCAGTGCTTCCCAAATGTCTGGGGAGAATATTACTAATGGCATGAGGTTATGAGAAAGTTATTCTCTCTTTAATTCTCTTTCTGCTCTTCTGGAGAGATTCTCAGTTTGGTGTTAGTCCTTAAGACCTTTCCAATACTTGCTCCAGTCTTTGTAACAGAAGGGAGAGAAGAAGGCCCGGGAAGAGAGCTTTGGGTGAGCAATGGTGTCTACCTGGAGTTTAATATTATTGTTCTATTTATATAATATTTTCTATGTAGGGTAATGGATACTGATTTTCCATTTATGGTAATGGTCTGGTCTGGTAATGATACAAGTTTCCTTGTGCAGTAAATTAAGGGAAAAGTGACTCAAACATATTAAGTCAACGATAGTATGGGGAGTACACAGACCTGATCAAATTGTGAAGCTGCTCTGGAACTGTCTGAAGTGTGGGAGACACGGATCTAGGCTCCTGTTGTCCTTTTATGGCAGATACCAGAGTGCCAGTGGGAAGTTTCTTGTTTGCCTATGGGCCCCATCAGCCCTCCCAATCCACATGACATGAGATGTGCACTGATGGCTCGAGGCATTTTGGAGGCTTGGGTATCACTTCTGCCCTATCACGGCAATGCAGCCTTGGGGAAGTCCCTTCTCAGAACTTTTGTTTCTGCCGAATTACACTGATTTCTGCTGAATTACATTGATCTCCAGTGGCTTTAAGAGTTCCAAAATTTCTTTAGGGATATCCCCCCTGCTTTGGCCTTTAATCTCAAGAATTCAAACAAAAGCTTCATGCTCTGGGCTGGGGGCAAGGGAAAGGCTACCACTCCTTCAGCCTCATCAGCATTCTTTCCTCCAGAGTGACTGGCTCATTTGTCCACAGAACAGGTCAGGGGGACAGTTCTTTTTTTAAAAAAAAAATATATATTTTTATTGATTTCAGAAAGGAACAGAGAGGGAGAGAGAGAGATAGAAACATCAATGATGAGAGAGAATTACTGATCGGCTGCCTCCTGCACGTCCCCTACTGGGGATCCAGCCTGCCACCTGGGCATGTGTCCTTGACTGGGAATCGAACCAGGGACCCTTCGGTCCGCAGGCCGATGCTCTATCCACTGAGCCAAACTGGTTAGGGCTAGTGGTGGTGGTGGTGGGGGGGGGGGGACCAGTTCTTTTGAACCAATATGCCACTAAGTCCTTCAGAGGATGGTGTGGGACTTCCCCTCGGATGTCAGCTTCCCTCAGGGAGGCGCTTGTGGGCATGTCTGGTTTCAGTTTACTGAGGGCTTCAGCTTTATCGGTGACTTCCAGAACTCAAGAACAGTGTTGATCCCCTCTGTTCTGCAAATGGACACTTAGTGGTGAATATCATGCAGTCAATTTCAAATTCTTTTCAGTATTTAAGTGAGGCTAATTAGAAATGTTAGTCAGGTCTTCTAGTCTGGGACGTGCAGTTGCAATAATACCTTATGTTGCCACAGCCTTAGAGGGCAGGGGCCAGTAAACTGTTACTCTAAAGGTCAAGATGGAAACTATTTTAGGCTTTGCAGACCATGTGGTCTCTGTCTCACTATTTAAGTCGGATGGAAGCAGCCATGGACAATATATAAACAAATGAGCGCGGCAGTGTTCCGATAAGACTTATTTATGAAAACAGGCAATGGGCGGACCTGGCCCTTGGGCCATAGTGTTCCAACCCCTGCCCCAGAATGTATGTATTTATTTATTTTTCTAATTTTTACTTCTTGATCTTAGAGAGAGACAGGAAGGGGGAGAGAGAGACAGAGAGAGAGAGAGAGAGAGAGAGAGAGAGAGAGAGAGAGAGAGAAACACCAATCTGTTGTTCCACTTATTTATGCATTTATCGGTTGATTGTTGTATGTGCCCTGACAGGGATCGAACCAGCAACCGTGGTGTATCAGGACGATGCTCTAGTGAATAGAGCTATCCAGCCAGGGCTGTATTTATTTTTCTACCTTTTCCTCCATGCCACATGCACACACACACACACACACACACACACACACACACACACAGACATACACTCACACCCTCAGTGACTTTGTTTAGGAAACAAGCTAGCCTAGTGGTTAAGGAGGGCTTAGATTATGTTCTGTGGATCATAAAATGGGTAAAAACAACAACAACAACAACATGCATTGCTTTTAGGACTCTTATGAGAATGAAATGAGGTACAAAGGTAGCATGCCTGGCACTGGTGAGCATTCAGTAATATTGTGTTCCCAGCTCCAATCTCCATTGTTATCCCCGACATCCTGTTAGGGGGTGAATGACAGTCACCCCTGCCCTCACTTGGACTCACAGAACACTCCCCTCTGCCCAGCTCAAGTGTGAGTCGTGCTGCCCAGCTCAAGTGTGAGTCGTGCAGACGCAATTTTCTTCAGGTGCCCCATGTGGTTGTTCTTGGCTTTCTGGCCTGTGGGGCTCCTCTGAGTCTTGGGTATGGAAAACATCAAGCAGCCTCTTCCAGGAATTCAATGGAAAAGAATTTCTAGGCAGACTGCCTAAAAGCTACACTGTGTTCTTAGAAAGCTGGGAGCCGACTGCGCGAGGCATGTCAGAGCTGCTCCTGAGGACTGACCCTGAGCCTGGGGCTCTCGCTGCCGGGGAACGACACCACCGCCACCATCTCAGGCCAGAGACCAGCAGCACCACCAACACGGTCCTGGAAGGGTCCTGTGTGCGCCAGAGATTTGACAGCGATCCTGGGAGAGCTTCTGCCTGTTTCCTACAGACTGGGCCCCATCGGCTCTCCCACTCCAAGTGGAAGAGGACAGAACTTCAGTAGCTGACTTGGGCCTCCTTCCTCAGCGCTGTCTCGAGAGGACCCGGGGTTGGCCCAGCCGAGTTCCATTCCCACTATGCTCTCTTGGTACACGACCTCCACCAAGCTTGCTCCTGGGAGTCCTTGGAAGTTGGAGCTGACACAGCCTTTGAAAATACCTGAGTCTAACTCCTTCGTTTCCTACCACAGGGAACTGAGGCCCAGGGAGCATGTGACACTTGCCTGAAATCATGGGGCTTTAATGCTAACGTCAGGTGTCCTAAATTTTCAAGGTTGGGGCCATAGTCACAGGGAGATATTCGAATGGTTGTTTGACAATTTTCTAAGGATTTAAGTACTGAATAGCCTAGAAAGAACCATTTTCCTCTCTTACTTCATAACCTGAATTATCAGCCAGTTCCTATATCTGTACATACTTATATATAGGTATTTATGTGTGTGTGTGTATATATATATATATATATATATATATACATACATACTAAGGCCAAGTGCACAAAATTCGTGCATGGGATCCCCCCTCAGCCCTGCCTGCACCCTCTCCAATCCAGGACCCCTCAGGGGATGTCCAACTGCCAGTTTATGGATGGGGCCTAAACCGGCAGTCGGACATCCCTCTCACAATCCGGGACTGCTGGCTCCTAACCACTTGCCTGCCTACTGGCTTGATTGCTGCCTAACCACTACCCTGCTGGCCTGATGGCCCCCAGCTGCCCTCCCCTGCCAGCCTCATGGCCCCCAAGTGCCCTCCCTTGCCAGCCTGATCACCCCTAACCACCTCTGCCTCGGCCCCCACCACCATGGCTTTGTCCAGAAGGAAGTTGGATGGTCGGAAAATGTCCAGTCTTCTGGTCTAATTAGCATATTACCCTTTTATTAGTATAGATATATATAAACATACATATATGTGTGTATATATATAAAAATATATATGTATATATATGTAATTTACTTTATTATTTATCCATTTCATAAATGTTGGGTATCTTCTATGTTTCTTTTAAAATTTATTTATTTTGTTTTTCAGTTACAGTTGACATTCAATATTATATTAGTTTCAGGTGTACAGCATAGTGATTAGACATTTATGTAACTTATGAAGTGATCCCCATGATAAGTCTAGTAATTAGGATCCCTGCAGTGTGTGTGAGCACACGTGTGCATGTGTACATGCACATATGCACACGTGTGCTCACACACACTGCAGGGATCCTAATGTGTGTTGGGAGGGCATGGTGCAATAGCAAGCAATTCAGATTTGGCCCTCAGGGATTTACCGTATCATGGTTTCTGTGGATCAGACATTGGGAAAGGGCTCAGCTAATAGATGGCATCTGTGGTCTCCCACTGGCTTATAGTCAGGTGTTGGCTGGAGTGTTATTCTTCTGTAGGCTTAGCTGCGGCTGGAGGATCCACTTCCAAGTTGGCACTCTCACGTGGCTGGTAAGTTTGTCTGGCTATTGGCCAGGGGCCTTAGTGCCTCTCCACAAGGATGCCTGGCATGTAGTTAGGGCCCAAGAATTATTTTTCGAATGATACCTGAGAGACTTACACAAGCAAGAATCAGCACAAAGCTTGGTGTTCCCTCTCTTCCTCCATCCTGAGAACCAAGGGGCAAGTTTTCTTCGAAAGGAATAGTGTGTCTTCAAAGCGCAGTGTGTAGGAATCTGGTGAATTCTCACAGCACCGTGGTGAGCAAGGCTTTCCCCTTTTCCCTGCTTAACTCGCAGGGCACTCAATCACAGAGCACACAAATGATTGGCCTCGGGGCCTCAGCGAGGAATAATGATAGGTTTGTGGGGTCTCTGATGCAATTATAAGTAAGCTGATGGAAGGAGATTAAGGTGGCAATTTGGAAACATAAAAGGTTAATACGGGCGAGATGTTTTGGACCTGAATTTGATTTCTGGAATAGCCAAGCAGTGCTAAGTTCACATTACCTCCAATTCAGAAGTCGTCATTTCATCGATGCTGCCTGAGGCTCCTGTCAGCTGCCCTCAGGCCAGCTGCTCCTCAGGAGCACCCAGTGAGACGTAGGCTACTCCACTTCTTTCTCTAGTGACAGAGGCCAAGAGATCCCAGTCCTGGGCTCATGAGCTGGTGGCTTCAGAACTAGTTTTTTGTAGCATTATTCTTGAGAGGCGGGCTGAGGGTCCCAGGCTCAATAGCCACAGCAAAAGGCGCTGGTCCCCAAACTGGGCAGAGGGATGCCTCTATTAGCTCCCTTCTGCTGTACCACTGAGGTCCTTGGGGATTAACTATCTCCCCCTTCCCAAGGCCAGGCTGCCTGGTTTGGGTCCCAGTCCCATTTCTAGCTAGATGACTTTTGGCAGCTCACTTACCTTTCTGAGCCTTATCTATGAAATGGGAACAAAATAGCATCTACTTTATAAGGTTGCTGTAAAGATTAAATAGATATTGCTAAACATATGCATGCACAGACACATATATGAATGAGTATTCTATTTTAAGATATATATAGTGCTGAGCACATTGTAGGTGTCCAGATAGTCTTGGCTATGTCCTGATGGTTGATTCTTGCACATGACCACCTGTCACCATGCATACCCACATGCCCTTGATGGAGCTGGATTTTGCTTTATCCTAGAAAAATCCCCTTGGCTAACTCCAAACACATCTGCTGCTCTTGTTCTCTTGGCTACAAGGCCATGGGGTCTTTGTGAATGGGGGCCTCTGGAGCTGCGTGCTATACACCTTTGTCGTAGCTCTGCTCTGCCTCACCCTTTATAAGCTGATGTCTCACTCTCTTCCCCATACAAAACCTGTCTTAGGTCTAATGACTAAATTGGAATTTGATCCATTTGCCATGTTCCCGAGGGTTGTGGTGTCCAACCAGGCACTTCCTCCTGCAACTACATTATCTCCTCTTGTGTCCACTTCCCCCTCACTCCCAATGCTTTACCAAGAGCAGTGCTTTAAAGAATTGCTTTTAAGTGCCTGTCTTGATGGTCTCACCATAAGTTCTCCAAGGGCAGGGGTCATGCCTGTTTTTTCAGTTTTGCATTTGCCATGCATACTAAGCTCTGTGCTTGGCATATGAAAGCTCTAAATTCATATTTAGTAACCCTTTGATTGGGGCTATGCTCAATCCTGACTATGCATTAGGTACTGATAATACAGTCAGAAGGAGGAAAGAACAAGGAAAATAGTTAAAATTAGAGAAGTTCAAAGTCATATGTAATTATGTTACTAGAAGTTGTGCAATCATTCACATTGGGTCATATGAATACCTTCTGAGGTAGGGACCTACAGAAAGTAGTAATGACTGTGATAACTTATTAGCTACTAAGTACAGAATATTGAATGTTTCCGAGTATAAGCATGGACTAAAATGACGGATTAGAGAATAGAATTAAATGAATATGTAAGAATGAGAGTTGACACTTTTTGAGCACCTCCAACATGCTCACATTCTTTGCTTGTAGGTTAACATTATTCTATCCTTGGATAATTTTACATATGCTAAAATGATTAAAAAAAATAAGGTTAATTTATGTTAAATGGGAGCAATATTGGTGAAAACATATATATTAGTGAGCTGAACCTGGATCATGAGGTTAGGGTTGATGATGTGCAAGGATTAGTACCATGGAGAGCTCCAAAAGGGGTGAGGGGCACCTAAGCTGATACAGAAAAAAAAGTAATTTTCTCTATGTTGGCCTGGTGGGAACTGGAGGTGTTTGCCCTATTCTTCCCTTCTGCACTGGCTTCTACACTTTGAATGAAATTTTCGTGGAGGAAACAATCTTTAAAGTTTGCTTTTCATTTGATCTGGAGATGCTGTAGAACCTTGACCGTCCATGGCATAGAACCTATTATTAACATTTCTCAAGAGAAAATTCCTGCCTGTCTTTGTCTCACTGATGATGGAAGTACAGATTCTGACTATGTTCTCTGTTCATTTCTGTCCCCTAAGGGCTCAGCTCACGAATCCCAACTCATCCACAGCAAATAGGTAGGACTTTATGACTGTATTGTTTGGATTCTCTTTCCCTCCCAAATCCATTGACTCTTTTCACTTCCTACAATCCATTACTATACCAATTAACATTGCTCTCAGTCCTAGCTTCAAAATTTATATTTAACACTTTTATTTTGTGTATTTTGTAGTAACATTCTCAAAGCTTCCATGGAAGAAGTTGGGCTCTAAAAAAGTAAGTAAATAGGCAAAAAAATGTGATCCTTCTCACAAGAGGACACAGTGGGAAAAAGAAATGAGGCAAAGGGCCAGGGAGAGTATAAGTCAATAAACAACAGAGCAGTCACTCATCACGTGAGGCAGAATTCTATCTGGGATTATCCATGACAATTCTCCAAATTTCTTCATCTATAAGCACAAAGTCTTCATTTGTGTAACCTGCACCTGTGATTTTCTCAAAAAATCATATTTGGTCATTAGCTTGATTATTCTGCTTAAATCTTTGGATTCTGCTTTTGTCTTTCCATTGACTCACTGTTACCGACCTATTTCCAGCTCATCTCCATCCCCTGAGCCCATGTTCATACTTCCATCTTGATCTAGGTCCCATATTTGGCTCATGTGTGGTCTCATCTCCGCTGATCCTCATCCACACCTGCTAATACCTTACTGTCCGAGACTCTAAGGTTGGGTTTCATTCCTGGCCATCCCACTCCTGGCTACATGTCCAAATCCATTTCTCCATGGCAACCTGACACTGCTCTAACCAGGAAATCAGGAGAGGGTGGCTATTTAACTCAAGAGAATGAACTTGGTACTTGGCAGTCTTTAAGATGCCTTCTGACTTTGAGTTTCTATGTTGGGAGAGTGAAAAAAAAGTAATACCTGTAGCTTTAGTGTATTGCTCATAGCAAGCACTCAATAAAAGTTCATTTAAAAATTTTATACCAGCTTGAAGTTTTATAATATTTAAACATTAAACAAAATTTGGTCCACATATATAGTAGGCATTTATAATCCCATATTAGGGATGAGGAAGACTGAGTCCCAGAATTCACTCGACACATATAGGAAGTGATGAAACCTCAGCACCTGAGCACTGTTCTTCTGTTTCCAAAGACCATTGGCTTAACATTGTACACATAGAAACATTTGAAGAGAAGGAGAGAAGAGATATTTGGGGAGGGAAAGGGTGACCCACTTCATGGCTTCCCTAAAATGTAAGAGATTCTTTAAAATATTGTCTAGCTCCAAAGGATAGCACATAAATACCACATTTAAAAGTGGGGAAAACTCTGCATCGCCTGAGGCTGAGAAGGCTTACTTACAGAAAAAGTTTCTGCTCTTCTTTAATTATGCTATTACAATAAAAGGATAAGCACATATTATTACACTTTTGCCTATACTGGCAATTAAGATTGTAATCTGGATGACTACTAGAGCTTAAAATGAGATTATAGTCCCCTATTAAAACCATGATCCAGTGGTATAATAAGGAATGTTTCAGTTCTACTTAGTATGCTATTGGTCTTGGGGGAGGTGCTAAAAAGCATTAAAAAGCATTGTGTAAATTTTAGAAATTAACCCCTTATCGGATGTATCATTGGCGAATATGTTCTCCCATTCAGTGGGCTGTCTTTTAATTTTGTTGATGGTTTCCTTTGCTGTGCAAAAGCTTTTTAGTTTGATGTAGTCCCATTTGTTTATTTTGCTTTTTTTCCCTTGCCTGAAGAGGTATATCAGAAAAAAAATATTTCTATGAGAAATATTTGAGACTTTATTGCCTGTGTGTTCTAGGGTTTTTATGGCTTCCCAACTTACATGGTGGGAATTTATTTTGAATTTATTCTTGTGTATGGTGTAAGAAGATGGTCTAGTTTCATTTTTTTGCATGTATCTGTCCAACTTATACAACACAACGCCAAGAAAACAAACAATCAAATTAAAAAAGGGGCAAAGGACCTGAAAAGACACTTCTCTAAAGAGGACATACAGATGGCCAATAAGCATGAAAAGATGCTCAGTGTCACTAATTATCAGAGAAATGCAAACTAAAACCACAATAAGATACACCTCAAGCCTGTGTCAGAATGTCTACCATCAATATATCAACAAACAACAATTACTGGCGAGGATGTGGAGAAAAGGGAACCCTCACGCACTTTGGTGGGAATGCAGACTGGTGCAGCCACTGTAGAAAGCAGTATGGAATTTCCTCAAAAAAATAAAAAATGTAACTGCCTTATGACCCAACGATTCCACTTCTGGGGATATATCTTTTCAAATTAGTACCTCACAACAAAGAATTATCTGGCCCAAAACATCAATAGTGTTGAAATTAAGAATCCTGTTTAACAGCCAAACCCCCATCCACCACCACCACCTCCACACATTGACCAGGAGAAATAAGCAAATGCTTAAAGAAACATGCTTATCAGTGGTAGAAGCAGACCTCTCAACTTTTCAGCTTCTAATTTCTGTTGTCTTACTAATGACATTGTGTCATGGGAGGTCCCGCTTTAAGGAGGGAAATGATCATGTAGCTTTTGACTTTGTTTCTCCCTTCCTTCTCTCTTTGTTCAAGTTCACATACATATTGAGTTTACATATGACCTGTTCTTTCTTCCCCAGACTTGTCACTATTCACTCTGGAATGCTGGCTTCCTAATGAATTTTAGTCTTCAGTTCATTCATGAAAGACCAAGCCTGTGCCAGGCCCTTCTCATAGGCACTCAGTGAGTCACCAAAGATAATTTTATCTATTTGATTCTCAAGTTATGCACACAACTTTATATCATAATTTGGCCAACAATGCCCTGTAATGTTCATCAAACAAATGTTCTAGTTTCCTGGATGAGGATAAGGGATTGAGTCCTGGAATTTCGATAAGTTTTGGGAATACAAGGATGTGTAAGACTTTATTTTTCCCCTCAAGGAGCTCACAATTCAGTGATGGAGACATACACGCATAGGAATTTCAATGGTTATATGTTTCTATGACAGCAGTATGTATCAACTCCTATGATAATTCAGCAAAAATGATACATAGCCCAGCTTGGATTGTTAGGGAGAATTTGTGTAGGAAGTGATATTTGAACTGGGTCTTGGCAAGATGAAGAAGGGGCAAGGGAAGATTTGGGCGGCGGGGGGTGTGTGGGAGAAAACTATATAATCGAATGGAAAAATGGGATGCAGAAGACGATTAGCACTTCTCGGCCTCTTAACAACTTGAATAGAAGGCTGGTTCAAAGATAGGCCTGTCCCCCTGGGTCCGGGTGCGACCATGTGTCCCTGGATCCGGGGGAGGCCTCGTGCACCTAGGCCCGGGTGAGCCCAAGTGGCCCTGGGTCTGGGAGAGGCCAAGCGTCCCTGGGTCCGGGTGAGACCATGTGTCCCAGGATCCGGGTGAGGCCTCGTGCACCTAGGCCCGGGTGAGCCCAAGTGGCCCTGGGTCTGGGAGAGGCCAAGCGTCCCTGGGTCCGGGTGAGACCATGCGTCCCTGGATCCGGGTGAGGCCTCGTGCACCTAGGCCCGGGTGAGCCCAAGTGGCCCTGGGTCTGGGAGAGGCCAAGCGTCCCTGGGTCCGGGTGAGACCATGCGTCCCTGGATCCGGATTAGGCCTCGTGCACCTAGGCCCGGGTGAGCCCAAGTGGCCCTGGGTCTGGGAGAGGCCAAGCGTCCCTGGGTCCGGGTGAGACCACGTGTCCCTGGATCCGGGTGAGGCCTCGTGCACCTAGGCCCGGGTGAGCCCAAGTGGCCCTGGGTCTGGGAGAGGCCAAGCGTCCCTGGGTCCGGGTGCGACCATGTGTCCCAGGATCCGGGGGAGGCCTCGTGCACCTAGGCCCGGGTGAGCCCAAGTGGCCCTGGGTCTGGGAGAGGCCAAGCGTCCCTGGGTCTGGGTGAGACCATGCGTCCCTGGATCCGGATGAGGCCTCGTGCACCTAGGCCCGGGTGAGCCCAAGTGGCCCTGGGTCTGGGAGAGGCCAAGCGTCCCTGGGTCCGGGTGAGACCATGTGTCCCTGGATCCGGGTGAGGCCTCGTGCACCTAGGCCCGGGTGAGCCCAAGTGGCCCTGGGTCTGGGAGAGGCCAAGCGTCCCTGGGTCCGGGTGAGACCATGCGTCCCTGGATCCGGGTGAGGCCTCGTGCACCTAGGCCCGGGTGAGCCCAAGTGGCCCTGGGTCTGGGAGAGGCCAAGCGTCCCTGGGTCCGGGTGAGACCATGCGTCCCTGGATCCGGATGAGGCCTCGTGCACCTAGGCCCGGGTGAGCCCAAGTGGCCCTGGGTCTGGGAGAGGCCAAGCGTCCCTGGGTCCGGGTGAGACCACGTGTCCCTGGATCCGGGTGAGGCCTCGTGCACCTAGGCCCGGGTGAGCCCAAGTGGCCCTGGGTCTGGGAGAGGCCAAGCGTCCCTGGGTCCGGGTGCGACCATGTGTCCCTGGATCCAGGTGAGGCCTTGTGCAACTAAGCCTGGGTGAGACCACGTGCCCCTGGGTCTGGGAGAGGCCAAGCGTCCCTGGGTACGGGTGAAGCCAGATCCTGGGTCCGGGTGAGGCCGTGCGCCCCTGGATCCATCCGGGTGAGGCTGGGTCCCAGGCCCGGGTGAGGCCACGTGCCCCTTAGTCCGGGTGACGCCGTGCCCCTGGGTTTGGCCGAGACCAAACCAGAGGGAGTCGGACCTCCATTACCACCATTTGTCCACCATCCAGAGCTGAGGGGTCAGTGCTGACATGTACACATAAGGAACTAATGGACATTGAAATTGGGTCTCAAAAGAACTGTTGGTCCAGGGGGAAGCTCGCTACAGATTGATTCATTTGCCTGTCAGCATAACTATTATTGCTCGTCTCACATTCAGTTCTTATTAGTATATATCTAGTGACATATGATCTCGCTCATCTAGGGGAAATGATGAACAACATAGACTGAGGAACAAGAACAGAACCAGAAGCAAGGAGGCATCGATCGGACTATCGGGCCTCAGAGGGAGGATAGGGGAGGGTAGGGGGAGGGTGGGGGGAGGGGAAGAGATCAACCAAAGGACCTGTATGCATGCATATAAGCCTATCCAACGGTTAAGTTCAACAGGGGAATGGGGCATGCGTGGGGAGAGGGGTGGGATGGGAATGGGGGGATGAGGACAAATATGTGACACCTTAATCAATAAAGAAATTAAAAAAAAAAAAAAAAACAAAGATAGGCCTGTCCCTATCTCGTCAGTGTTCCTGGGAAATTTGGGTCCCATTGTATATGCATGTTCTATGGGAGCACACACCCATTCCTCCCTAGAGGGTTCAAGATTCTCAGGGAAATTTAATTTTCTCTTTTCTCAGATTTAACCGTATTTAACATCTTCTATGAGCCAGATACTTGGCTAACTAGTTCACATTCATTATCTCACTGGGCTCACATAACAGCCCTTTGAGTTATATCTTGGGTTAGAGTCAGCTAGGTATCCCCTAATATCTACTCCCCACCTCTATACAGTGGTAAAATCCCCTAACTTTGACACATAGTTGTCCAAAATTTTTCAGCCTTTCTTGCAGATATATGTGGCCATGTGACTAAGTTCTGGCCAGTGAGATATATGCTGAAATATTCTCTGGAAGCTTCCAGAAACTTTCCTTACTAGACATCTGGTATAGATGCTTTGCTCCCTTTTCTTCATGCATTTATTTCCGTTGGCTTGGATGTATGTATAAAGGCTGGTGTTGAAGCAGCCTTCTTAGACTAGGAGGCAATCTTTGAAATAAAGTCCCCTGGCATGGAGGAAAAACAAGATAGGAGGAACCTCAGCTCTGAAATCTCCATGGAGCACAGCAGCCATAGTCCTTGACTGTATCCACCTCTAGATCTTTTACAAGTTAGAGAAATGAACTTCTATGTTGTTTAGACCACTGTTATTTTTGAGTCTCTGTTACATTCAGGTGAACTGATCACCTCCATTTTTCAGATGAGGAAAATGAGGCTCAGACAAATTAATGCATCTGTCAACAGTGCCCACAGGCATAAATTTTGGGGATTTAGGCTTTCTGATTTTGAGGCCAAGGCTCTTGTTAGTATTCCAGACTGTTTTACTTGCTGTGATCCGCTCCATGCACCCCCCCACCCCCACCCTGAGCTTCTGCTCTAATTAAATTATGATTGCCTGGGGCTGGCCCTCAACATAGTTTGACCCAGAAGTCCTTTAATGTTGATGTGATTTAACTCTAATTTTCAGGAAATGGCTCTTGGTTTTCTTTACTTCGGAAATCAAGGAGCTGAAAGATTGGTAGGGCAATGAGATAAAGAATGTTCATTAGGCACAATGACAGTAAATTGCACTCTCTTCATTTTGTAGTACAATCTATTGTCTATCCAATCATCTTTTAATTAATTAGCAATTAAGGTTGCTAAGGATGTGAAGATGCCCATTAACAAAGGTTGGCAAATTACTCTCAAGATCTGAGTGAGGAAAGATGAGTTTCAGTGATCTCTCTCTCTCTCTTTTTAAAGTCAAAAGCAGTTACTGTTCCTATTATAATGTATAGTTTATTTTTGACGGTAGTTCTCAACATGGCAAATAAGATGGACAAAGAGCATGAGACCCATGGCTTTATCCCAGCTATGTCACAAACCTCCTTTGTGACCTTGAAAATGTGCTAATCTTAATTGGTAGTTAAGATGAGACCCATAATAACGGGGTAGTCAAATGAGATAAATTATTTTATCCTGTCTTAGAACAAAATCATGTATGTGTAGAAAACAAGGACCCAAGAGTTTTTTTTTTCCTCCCTAATGTCCACATTTTGGAGAAATATAAAGCAAATGAAAACACAAAGAAAGAAAAAAGTTGAATGGAAATATTTCAACAGGCTGGCCACCCAAATTGTGCTACTAGCATGTTTTAGTTAAACTGCATAGACCTAAGTCTGTTTTCTACTTTCTTTAAGTAGGCTCTAAAATGCATTTGACATGGGCTAATGGAGGCAATTCACCATAACAAATGAGATTAAAGTGTGTTCCATGAGCTGTCATAGGTGTCCTTATGCAAAGTGTGTTGACCACAGCATGGATCTCGCCTCTCAGAAAATGTGCACATCTATTAGAATGATGAAAATCCAAAACACTGACAACACCAAATGCTGGTGAAGGTGCGGAACAACAGGAATTCTCCCTCATTGCTGGTAGGAGTGGAAAATGGTACAGTTTGGCAGTTCCTTACAAAACTAAACATACTCTTACTGTATGATCCAGCAATTGCTCTTCTTGGTATTTGCCCAAAGGAATTTAAAACTTATGTCCACATAAAACCTGCACACAGATGTTTATAGCAACATTATTAAAATTTTCCCGAACTCGGAAGCAACTGAGATGTTCTTTAGTAGGTGAATGGATAAGCTGTGGTCCATCCAGACAATTGAATATTACCCAGCATTAAAAAGAAATGAGCTATCAAGCGAAAAAGAGGTATGGGGGAAACCTTCAATGCCTATTGCTAAGTGAAAGAAGCCAATCTGAAAAGGCTACATGATGTATGGTTCCAACTATATGCCATTCTGGAAAAGGCAAAAGTATGGAGACAGTAAAAAAGACCAGTAGGTTGCCAGGGAGAAGGAGGGGGGAGGGATGAATAGGCAGAGTACAGAGGAATTTGGGGGCAGTGAAACTCTCCTGTATGATACTCTAATGACAAATACACGTCATCACACATTTAACAAAAGTATGGAATATATAATACTAAGAATATCTCTAATGTAAACTACGGACTTTGGGTGATAATGATGTATCAACGTAGGCTCATCAGTTTTAACACGTGTAGTATTCTGGTGTGGACAGTGGGTAGTGGGGGAGCCAAGGGGTGTGGAGGGCAGGGGTGTATGGAAAATTTCTGTACTTTTAACTCACTTTTGCATTGAATTTAGAACTACACAAAAAGTCTATTTTTTATTTATTATTATTTTTTTTTTACTTCAGAGAGGAAGGGAGAGGGAGAGAGAATTAGAAACATCAATGAGAGAGAATCACTGATCGGCTGCCTCCCACATGCCCCCCACTAGGGATTGAGCTCACAACCCAGGCATGTGCCCTTGACCAGAACTGAACCTAGGACTCTTCAGTCTGCAAGCTGATGCTCTATCCACTGAGCCAAACCAGCTAGGGCAAAAAAGGTCTATTTTTTAAAAGAAGGAATTCATATTTTTTGCACCTACGATGTTCCAGTATTGTGGTGGGCACTTGGCACACACTCTCATCCATCCTTTCGACAGCCTTGAGCAGCAGATTAAAGAACTCAGGCTCAGAAAGGTGAAGCAACGTGTCCAAGGTCATAGAAACATAGGCAACAGAAAAGCACATCTGTCAGGCTCTGAAGTCTGTGTTGTCTCCATTCATTCATGGGACCCCTCCAACCTCCGGAAAAACATCCCTCCAGCCCCCACACTGCTCCCTGCCAGTGACAGTCTGCTTCACTCCAGCAGGAGGTGGGCCCATGGTCCAGCTTGACTCACGAGCAGCAGCCGGAAACCGGTACCTGAGAAGTCTTATAAAAGTCAGTCTGGCTCTTGGCTTTCCTCATCACTGCAACCGGCATCATTACAACAGCCTTTGTCTGTGGAAACTGACATCAAAGGTCCTGACAAAGAGGATCTCCGGTGGGAACTATGATTATCCCCATTTTATAGCTGGAGAAACTGAGGAATGGATTTGTTAAGTGGCTTGCCCAAGGTCAGCTGGTGAGTCAGGGAATTAAGTCTACATCTGTTGGACTCCCAGGCTACATACAAGCCCTTGCACCATAAAATCCTGCTCTTGGATGAAAACATCCGCCCTGTTCATTAGACTAATATTACTGTTCCCCAGGTAAAAATTAAAGGATTACATGCAGCCAAATGACAGCATCTGTATCATTGTGAGGTCCGTAGGAAAGCAGGCTCCATCTCTTTGGGAAATAGGTCATCATCAATCCTAGTGTTTTGCTTAAGCTTCTGGAGTAGGGATCTTGAGAATGAACTCACAGCAGCTCAAGAAATCCTCAGCCACATAATCAGTGGCCATTTTCACCCTCCAGAGAGGTTTAGCGTGCCGTCATTTTGAGCCCTACCTTTGACTGACACACTGCTTGGGAAGCACACTGAGTTTCATGGCTCCATGTAGGGAGGAAGAAGCAGGCGGAAAGAAACTGCTATGTTTTGGAAGAGAAGCTGGCTTCACAGTCTATATTCACTCTCTGGAGTTGTGTTTGAGAGGGGTCACTGTGACTGGCCCTGCATGGAATGTGCATATCTGAACATTAGTGAGGCATGTATATGTTGAGTGGTTGAATGTGTTCATTCATATAGAATTCTATAGCTTTGGTCCTGAGACAGGTTATATGCCAGAAATTTGTCTTTAAGGCTCAAAGCTACATAAACTCCATTTGCTGGGATTCTGTTCTTAGCTGGGGAGGAAGCGTGCCAGAATGGATGTCACTGTGAAATCAGCCTCGTGTCATCCTGGACCAAGGGGTGAGAACAGGGCTGTCACGGTCAACCCATGAGACCTGGAGACTTAAGTGGCCCCCTTGGGAGGGGGTTGGAAAAGGGTAGTCTGAATCTCCTAGGTATGAGATTTCCGGTGGCAATCAATTCCTGTTGCTACCTGCTAGTTAGATGCTCTCTCATTCTTTCATTCTCTCCACTTGCAAAATTCTACTCAGCTCGCAAATGAAAGTACAGCCTTTGCTTCAAGGCAGAGTTAGACACTCCATCTCCCATGCCCCTCACAGGACTTTGTTTTTGCCAATGTTGCAGTGCCTATCCCAGCCCTGCATTGCCTGTCCATGGCATCTCTGTCTCTAGTGTAAGACTATGAGCTCGTGAGGTGATACGCTCGCTGGGACCAGAGAATACGCAATCAATAATCTGTGTTGTATGGACTGGGTTGAACAAGAACCACGTGGAAGATCTTTAGTACTGTCAGCCTAAACATGAACCTGATCTTGCTTTGCAAGGGGTACATCATGGACATCTTAGTCCTTACTCCTTGGATATTTGTTGGTTTTTCCAAAGGGGAAAGGAGCCCATGCTAAAATTTTGTTTCAAGATTTCAGAATGTAAGTGTACCTGATTAAATGGAGCTAGCTATTTTGCTACCTGTTCACTTGTTCATATAATAAAGCATTTGACACACACACAAATCAATTGGTCAGTATAATCATATGTATATATGATTATACATGGGGGTGAGGGGTGGTAGGTATCAAGGTCAATGGTTTGTCCAAAGTAACACAGTTGCTGAATTACAGTGTTCAGCCTAGCACTGACTTCTCTTTCTCCTGCACTGTGCTATGGCTTGCACATAAAACTGCCGGAAATTATTAACTACATTAATAAATATAGAATTAAATGAGTTTACCCAGCATGGAAAAATATGGCATAGCCTGAACTTCAGGGAGCTCATAAATCATTCTGTAAATCGGCGATCCTTCCCTTTGAGGGCCTTTTGTGTATGGAAAGTACCTCTCATTAGGCTCTCCAAAGCCCCGGTTACTTAACAGCTTTCTCCCAATCTCAGACCTCCTGACTAACGCTATGATGACAGACATCATGGAAACACAGAGCAATAGGAAGAGGTGGGTATGTACACCGGCTCACCTGGGGTAAATGATACACTAGAACTGCCCTTTCTCTATTTGCTTCGAAGTTCATTTCTGCACCTGATTCATCTCTTAAGCGCTGTTCCATTTTAAGGCCATCTTGTGCAAGGGATGGCTTGGAGCAGAGTGACATTTGGAAACAGGCTTATTTCTCTAAAATAGCATTTCCCCTGTAGAACGGCGTGCTTTTGAGGAGTCATTATCAACAGGGAAATTGAAATTCCCAGAACCTAGGGCACAGGTATTAGAGCTTATGTAGAACTCAGTCAAGAAGACATTAGGGAATTTACTCTAAAATAATAGCCTGCGATGTGCGTATCTGTTTTACTCTGGCTCCTTCTCCATTGCTTCCTCTCCAGCCATCCCCTACACCAGTGGTCGGCAAACTGCGGCTCGCGAGCCACATGCAGCTCTTTGGCCCCTTGAGTGTGGCTCTTCCACAAAATACCACGTACCCTAATGAAGTTAATAACAATGTACCTACCTATAGAGTTTAAGTTTAAAAAATTTGGCTCTCAAAAGAAATTTCAATCGTTGTACTGTTGATATTTGGCTCTGTTGACTAATGAGTGGTCGGCAAACTCATTAGTCAACAGAGCCAAATATCAACAGTATAATGATTGAATTTTGCAAGTGGAGAGAATGCCCTACACTATACCCCTCTGCCTCCACTCCAGTTTTATTTGCCCCAATTGCAGGCAAATGTAAAAGGCTCTATTTTTCTTTCATTGCTTATTTATTTTAAATATATTTTTTATTTATTTCAGAGAGGAAGGGGGAGGGAGAGACAGAAACATCAATGATCAGCTGCCTCCTGCACGCCCCACACTGGGGATGGAGCCCGCAACCTGGGTATATGCCCTGATGGGAACTGAACCATGACCTCCTAGTTCATAGGTCAATGCTCAACCACTGAGCCACACCGGCCGGGCTCCTTGTTTACTTAATTCTATAATTAATTACACTCAAATGTTTAGATAAGAAAGAATATTTGAGCTTAAGGAACACATCTCTTCTCAGAAAGCTGCTGCCACCCCTCTCGTATCGCATGCTCACCCTTGTGTTCATTAAGCCACTGCCTTTCTTGAGAGCCGTGTCTCCTACATCTAATTCCACTTCCATGTGTATGTGATGCAGTCCACGTTCTCTTTTGTAGTGCTATTGTAAATGTATCTCTTTAGAACGATATCTTCCATCTCAATGTCACTGGAAAAAATGCACTTTTCCCCCTTGTCTTTCAGACTCTTTTTGCTTATAAACTCAGACCAAAATGTTAACCTGTCCGCAACAAATAATAATTTAATTTTAGTGGATCATATGTAAAGCACGAGTTACCATTGTATGTTTTTGGAGGATGAAGAATATGGGTTTCTTTGATAGACAACTGAATTATGTTCCCACAATATTAATATGTTGAAGCCCATGTGATTGTGTTGGACCTAGGGTCTGTAAGGAGGTAATAAGTTAAATGAGGTCTAAAGGGTGAGATCCCTTTAGACCTCATTTGGTAGATAATTATGATAGAGTTGATGGCCTTATAAAAAGATCTCTCTCTCTCTCTCTCTCTCTTCCTCCCTCCCTCCCTCCCTACCTACCTCCCTCCCTCCCTCCCTCCCTCCCTCCCTCCCTCTCTCCCATGTACCAAGGAAAGGCCATGTGAACAAACAGCAAAAACAGATTGCCGTCTGCAAGCCAGGCAGGATCTGTAGAAAATCTTGAATTCTTTTATCATATTAAGATTTTCAGGCTGCAGGGTTTTTAGTTTTACTTCTTAAAACGTCTCATACCTGGCTAAATTATGAACCTGGGAATTCATCTCAGGTGGAGGCAGAGTTTGAATAAGAGATACCATATGTTGGGCACATGCTAACTACTGTGCTTAGCATTTAGAATATATGATTCAATTTACTTTTATGACACTGCAAGAACATAAGAATTATTACCCTCATTGCATAGATGAGGAAAATGAGGCTTAGACAAGTTGAACAGGTGGCCTAAGATCACACGGGCCGTGGACGTATGTCTGTATACCTGTAAGATCTACACTTTCCTACGAGATGAGATTGCCCCTGAGTGGCAACGAGTCCTCTTTGGACTTCTGTGCATGTCAGACTACATCCTGGTCCTGTTCCCTCTTCTGTGACACTCTGAGGTTGTAGGACAAAGATAGGAAACGGTCCCTTTTGGTCAAGTGATCCCATTAGCAGAGGGGCCAATCAGAAAGAGAGAGTTTTGGCACTGTCTCATTTGGGCATCCTTCCCACGGTGATTCCTTCTATGTTAATCACTTCCTAATCCCTTTGTTCTTAAGGTGAGGAAAATATCATTGATGTTTGGGGAAGTGAGGGAACAACAAATACCGACCCACTGTGTAAGCCCAAATCAGGAAATTATCTTTCTCTTTCCATCCTCTTCCGAATAACTCGATTATCTCTTCTCCTGCGGGATATGTATCGGCTGCACAGATCCTGCTTGGAGAGGGTCCAGGCCTGGGGAATGTGAAACACGGCACAGATGTAGGCATAGTTTCTCTTGTTGGTAGGTGTCCCAGGGCCAAGGGTCATGTTGCAGGGATTAGTCCAGGGTCTTTCATGTGCTATCATTCTTGTCTCTGGTCCAGTTGCTTTTTTCCCCCAATGGCTGCAAGGACAATGACTGTGAGTAGGAATCTTGGTTTGCCTGGGACCAAGAAGCCATGAAAGTCCTTCCATGGGCCATGGTTATACTGTTGACCCCATGTGGGGGAGGAAAAGCTGGAAACTCAACTAATAGTCTCAGAGCCTTCCACAAAAGGATCAGCTAATCTGTGTCTAATTCATTACTGAACTTGATGGGACTGACAGCCCTCAGAGCTCCACTTCCTTTACCCGTTGGGATGGTTGCATTTTGATTTCCAAGATGCCTCAACCTGAGAACTGGCTGGAGCAATCTCTTGGGAGAGCCTGAGGCCTGAGGCTTCCTTTCCCTTGCCCCAGCCAATAGAAATGTCACGCTCTTTGTGGACAGGGTTTCTCCTGCCCTGTTTGCTTTGGAGCACCTCATGAGCTCTCATGTGGCTTTCTCAGTGTCGTTCTATCAAAGGACACTGTTTTATTTTCAATGACAATGTGGTAGAGTTGAAAGAGCCCTGGATTAGGAATCAGGGAAAAGAAAAAAAGGATTAAGAAAAAGCCAATCCTTGTTTCAAGGGGAACACACTGCTGTTCCCCCTCACAAGTGTGTGTCCCAGGACCAGTCACAGCCCCCGACTGGTTCTCTATGAGAGCGAGTTAGCCCTGGTGAAACCGAATTCAGAGGATGTTGAAGAAGAATAAAGGATAATTTCATTAGATAATGAGAATGAGTTCTAGGTAGTAAAACATTTCTCAGATTTTATTTTCCTTAGGTATTTTTTTTTTTATTGAAAAATAGGTATAAATCACAATGGCCTTTGTTCTTGTTTCTCCAGGAAGTGGGCCTCACCTACCCCAGTCCTCGTGGGGTATTCTTTCTCTGCGCTGATGGAAAGATAAAGCTCTATCTCTTTTGAACTGAGACACAATGCTTCTTTTGTTATTTCTATATTTATGCATTTCACGCATAGAATGAGGTCCCCACAGGTATCCGGTATGTCTTTGTTTGCCTTTCCTCTTGGCGCAGCGCTGAGCGTAAAGCAGACACTTCGCGTTATTGAGTTACACGGAATTTCCATTTCTGCCCTCACTTGAACTAATAAAGAGCATATAGCTCTGAGAAAATTCACTAATTGGGATCATGTTGATTCTGTTATTATCAACGAACATAATACATTTGTTTAAACTCGGGGCTTGGTAGTTTATGTCGATCATTAATGCATCTCGGTGAGATACGGTTGTTTACGGCGCTTTGCAAAGAATTTTTAGATTTTGCATTCTAAGGAAACCACAGGATAATCGTCAAGCAAAAGGGAGTTTGTCCAGAGCCATGGGCGCTGGTGTAGATGTGGGTCCCATCCTTAGTCAGGGACTGCTCCACATCTCCCAGCCTCCCTTGCAGGGGGACGTGGCCACGTGCCTGAGTTCTGGCCAAGGGAAGGTGAATGGCCTCAGATGCGGTCTGCACTGTGTCCAGTTCTGGCCAGAAGCCTCTTGGGTCACCCCTCTTACTTCCTCTTTTTAGTAATTGCAGGGGATTCCGTGGAAGACCCAGAGGAGACCCTTTTCTCCTTTTTAAAGGGTCAGATAATAAATATTTTAGGCATCTGGTCTCTGTTGCAATTACTCAGTACTATCATTGTAGTGTGAAATCAGTCACAGATAATGTGTAAACAAATGAGCATGATTATGTTCCAATAAAACTTTACTTACAAAAACAGGCAGCGGTTGGATTTGGCCCACAGGCCAGCATGTGTGACCTGTGACCTAAAGGATGGTAGTATCCCAGGAGGCAGGGTCCTGGGACCCCTGACACCATTGAGACGCCATGTGCTCAAAAGCAGCTGCCCCTTCTTTCTGACTCTGGAAGAAGGGGGTATTATGCTTCTTCTTTCATTATATGAGGGAAGTGAGGCACAAGGAGATGAAACAACTGGCCTGTGTTTGACATAATACCGTTGCGGGGTGATGTTGCAGGCTGGCAACAGAAACGTTAACACTCCCTTCCTTAACACATGGCATTCTAGGTGCTATTGTGAGGCGAGAGAAGGGTCCTGTGGTTTACCAGGTGTTGCCTCCAGGACTCACTGACTCCAGCAGAGTAAGGAGTCATGGCTGGAAATGCTGCTTCAGGCATATGTGTTCCCAGCGAAGCCGGGCATCAGTGGGAGTGATGGACCGATGATGCCCCGCTCTGGACGTGCTGACTCACAGCCACACGGAGGCCTCTGCTATGGACTAAGGGATATATGGGAGGATGTGGCAGCGGGTTCATAGCCGCTGGGATTCTATGCCTCCGTGGTTAATGAGGGACTTCGACATCGGTGTGCATGGCATTATGGGGAGGAAGTAAGGAGCGTACATGATGAAATCTGCCTTTTCCCCTGAGGCTAAAATTTACCACTAGGAAAGCGGTCTGTGCACAGCACTGTCAAATGAGGGGAGCCCCGGAGATGGCGGGCTGGTGACAGTTCTCACCACAATAACAAGCACAAGTGGCACTGCCTTGAGCTGGCCTCTGCCTTCCCTGTCTGGGGACCAGGTGGAGGAAGAGCCACAAGGTACCTGCTTCCCTGGGATAAACAGAACAGTATTGATGTGCTCTCTCTACTGTGGTTCCCATTCCCCTGTCACTGGGACTCTATCAGCGTCTTCTGCACACGATTCTTCTGCACACAGTGTCAGAATGTAATTTTCAGTTTTAACAGTAATAAATAATATCAGTCCTATGGTTCCTTCTTTTCCCCACTCACAGGCTGTGACTGGACGCTTGGCCTTGGACAGTCAGCCCAACGCACTTTCCATCTCTACCCTGCTGATGCGTTTTCGCTTTAAGAAGCTCTTCAGTACCAGGGAAGCGTTTAGAGGCTAGAGTGCATCCTTGGGAGCTGATCAAGGGCCCGTCAGCTGTGAGTTACCTAAGAGTCGAGGGGTTTCCATTTAGTTTAACCATTATTTACTGTCCGATTCATCCTTGTGCTTGTCCCTTCATGGGAGCCAGCGAAGTAGAGCTGAATCAGTCATGGCCTCTCCCGTAGGGGAGCTCCCAGCCTAGTGAGCAGATGGAAACATGTAGGGAAAGAGAATATGCTCAGCTGGACCTGGCAGAGAGGCTGAGGGGCAGTCAGGAGAGGTCGTTGACTCTGGCTTTGGGATCAGAGAAGGCTGTCTGGAGGAGGACATGCCTTCATCATGTCATCCATCATGCCGTGCATTCATTCATTCGTTCACTCATTCCTGAGCCCTCACTGTGCCCGGCTCAGGGTTGGGTGCCAGGGTCACAGCAGCAAACATATCGGACACGTTCTCTGTCTTCGTGGCGTTTCTATTAGAATCTAGAGGAAACTCAGGAAACTCAAGGAAGAAAGCGGTGATGGGGTGTGGAAGAGGGAATGGCATCTAGCTAGGGAGAGCAATCAGATAAAAATAATACTGCTCTCCCCCGTGTGGGCAGGGGACTACCATGACTTGCAGGCAATACTATGAATCAACAGACCAGGAATATCCAAATCTAGAAGGAATTTCTGTGACATGCAGACAGGTAAAGGCAGGCTTTTCAACGCCACTAGATCAGATTAGGGACTTTACTTTCTTGTTTCCTATATTTATCCCTGTGTTTAGAACAGCACCTAGTAGGTGGTCAATAAATTCTTGTTGAACCATTCCATGAATTCATGTTGGGCATAGCTGAACAAAGTCTTTGAATAGACAATGCTACTTCCAACTCCCAGAGAACAAAGCCAAAAAGTCTTTAATAATTAATGAATCTCAGGGATGAACACTGAATTAGACCTGGTATCAGCCACATGGCTGATGCCCTCCATTTGCATCTAAAATGCTAAATACCAGCAGAGATTTGTGGAGTTCCAAGGTGATGTTTATGGCTAGAGGACCTGAATGGATCTGTGAGTAACTTTCTAAGATGTCCCTGTGGTCCAGAATATTCAGAGAATGAACAAAAACTCATGTTGATATCATTCATTCATTCAACAAGCATTTTTGGAGAACGGTTGTGTAGATGCTATAGTAAGTAGATCCTGTCCTTTCCTTTGCTCTACTCTCTCTTTGGAAAGTTTCCCTGGACCTCTCACTCCTCAACAAAGCCAACCTCTTCACTTCTGTGTTATTTCTATGCTTTCTGTCAGTTTTGATCTCTTTTGTAATTTATATTTTTCCTTCTGGGTCCCCCGAGGGTGTGAGCTTCTCCAGGGCAGGTTCTTCATCTTATTCAACTTAAGAATCTTCAGTGGCTTGGCGAAGACTCTGCAACCTTCAATGGAAGAGTCACAACTTGGCAGGGGAGACAGGCATTGAAAGCAACAATGCATCAGGATCTTCTCAGGGCCTTGTGGACTTCCAGGGCATTATGGGAACAGGAGCAGAGAATGACTGGGTTTACCTGGGTAGTGAGTGGTGTGAAGGCATCACAAAGAGTTGGGAGACGAAGAGGATTTTGCTGGGAAGAAAAGATCCTGTGAAACAAAAGGGAGTTTTTGAAGGCATACAGGGGTGCTCCTCGTACGCCTGCTGGGTTCACTCCCCCTATTATCTGGTGGGTCTGGGAAATATGCAGGAAGCAGCAGACCTGGAGTTGACATGTTTCTGACTCCCCATTATTTCTGACAGCCCATTTTACAGTGGGGACCCTGGGGCTGAGAAAGGGGAAGTACACAGCAGGGCAGAGCTGGATGCCAACTATTGATTTTGTGCGCCTGCCCTCCAATGTAGCTGCCTCTTATTGCCTGTGTGCTCCTGCCAGATGTAGCCCTGGAGTTTCCTATAGGAGGAGAGAGGGTTTCCTTTTGGATGCAGTTCAAATGGGTCAGACATGCTTCTTCCTTATCTATTGCTGATGTTCAGGGCTGGCCAGCTGGGCCCTTGGGTTTCCAAGACATATCTGAACAGCAAGGGAAGACCTCGTCTCCCCTAATAATAAAGATTTCTCTCTCTCTTCCTTCTCAACTTTACATGAAAAGTAGACAAGTTTAGACTGAGTGAGACCGGGGCCTTAATATATAGTCAAAGAGACTGGGAATGAGGAGGATCAGGATGGCTGTAACTGGGAGAATTGTGTCTTCTAGCAAGCTAGCAAGCTGTTTATCAGGGTCATGGTTGCTCTTTACCCAAATGCATACCTTACCACACCACCCACCCCCACACACACTATACTGCACCTGGGTTGGGTTCAAGGTTGTTCTTGAAAAGTAAATTAATATGCAAATGAAAGTACAAATTGAATTATGCAAACAGATACGAAAATAAAACAGTAAGAAATAATTTAGTCAAGCATTCCTGCCCTCTACCCTTTACAGAGGTGTTGCATGAGCAGAGTTCTTTGACTCTTATCAAACTCCGAATAAGAATCTTATTTTCAGGTCTTTCCTCCCTTTAGAGGCAGGGCCATGAGAGAATGCCTTGCCTCCATTAGCTGGGGGTGGGGGTGGGTGGGGAGGGGGGCTCTTACTTTTTGCCAGATTCTATTCTAGGCATGTGGCATTGTTATCTAATGCAATGCTCACCACAACACTATGAGAAGTATGCCATTATCACTGTTGTAGAGGTAAGAAAACAAAAGATCACATTGGTGAATGGCCATTTCCAAGGTCATTGGGCCATTAAGAGGTAGATCTGGAATTTGTATGTGACTTGATTTTAGGCTAAATTGACATGATCAATAAGTCATTTGTCTTTCTGTTTTTTGGGTTCTGCTTCCACAGTGTGAGGGCTTTTCTCCCCTCTCTCCCTTGATGCTTCTAAGATCTCTGTTAGCTTTAGAGACTATCACTGTCTTTGTCCACATCCAGGAGGAAAGAGATGCATTTGCCCCTGAAAGGTGAGGGTTGCTTCTGTTTCCCAGAACCTCTACCGAACACCTCGCTGACTCTGGCTCACGTGCTAATTGGCTAAAGCCTCTGATTGAAAAATGGGGAAAGGTTGATGGTCCCACTTGGAAATTAGGATTCTGTTAGAGTGAGGAAGGGAGGGGGGCATGGCTACTGTGTAGGTACCCACGGGTGCCTGCTCTAGAGTATTTTTAAGACCCCAATGGAGGGAACATCTTTTGGAAAATAAATTAAAAAGTAGAAGTTGAAAGAGTACTTAGCTTGCTAGAGTGACACCATATAAATCCAACTCCTGTGAATAAATGAACCCCTTTTTACTAATGTATTAGGTTTTCCACATGACAAAATGTATTCATAATGTCTAGTTTGAGTTCTACAGTATCACTTAGATGTAGGTTTTACTATCTCCATTTTATGTGATAAGAAGAAAGGGCATTAAGAGGTAAAGTCAGGAATCAGGGTGGTGGGAACCCCAATTGAGGTCTTAAAACGCCCTTCTTTATCGGTCACCTCACTAAAACACTGACTCCCACATTTAAATACTAGAATTTTTTCCCCCAATCTGTCCAGAGTCATTATAACTGGGTGATCATGAAATAATCTAGTCAAAAAGCAGTCTGACCCTCCTCTTCCTGAGTGTCCAGGGCATTTTGAGGGTCAGAGCCACGTGCTGGTAAGATCAGACCACAACTTCAGAATGGACCCTGGGTTCCGGTCCAACACGTTGGCTGTGTGACTCCAGGCAAGTTACTCAACCTCTCAGAACTTGGGTTTTCTCACCTTGTAGAGTGGAAGTCATCATATCTACCTCATGCTTTGGAGAATGAATAAGTCACATACTGAGGATAAAGAACTCAGTCCAGTGTCTGGTGCATTGTAGAAATTCAATGAAATGTGGAAATTTAGGGTAACTGTCTCAGTTTGCTTGGGGCCAGGGAGGTTCCTGGGATGGGGGACTCTCAGTGTTAAAAGACAGAACATCTCAGACAACTGGACTCCTCGGTCGCCTGGGTGATACCAGTCACTGTAATTCCTAGAATGAGATGGCTGGGGTACATGAATGCTCCTATTCTTTGCTTAAATGACTTGAATTAAAATAAGACATTTCTGTCTAAGCCTGGACACTGCGAGGTTTCTCAGCCAAATATGGATTGCTGGACCGCAGAGCCGTGTGTCCCACCCCCACGCCCGGCTAGAATCTGACATGTTAGCTGAAGACTCCCACTCAGGGAGCCGGAATCAGTGATGTCCTCGGCAGGTGTGGACGTTTCCTGACCTGGGAGCAGAACTCTGGACGGTCGTCAGGCTGCTGACCTTGACGGGTCCTTTTCCTTCTCTGAGTCCCTGTTTCTTTTTTGGAGAAAAGGAGCAAAACTGGGCAGCGATAGCAAGATCTATTTCTCTAGTTCTTTTAGTCCATGGACACTTTTTTATGTCACTATCTCATGCAATGTTCACGACAATTCAGAGGGAGGTAGCGTTATTCCCTTTGACATTTGCTGTCCCCAATTTATAGATGGGGAAAACGAGGCTCAAATGAGACAGAACATCTTGCCCAAAGCTGCACAGCCAGGACTTGACCTTGCTAGAACTCAAGCCTAGAACTTCTGACTCTAGAGCTCATCTCTTTTCCAGGACACCCCTCTGCCTAGCTGAGCAGAAAGGTCCCTTCCTGCTTCACAGTCTTATGACACTGCAGGCCAGATGTTCTACTTCTAGTCTAAGCGATGAAGAATCACACGCCTAATGTCCTGAACTAGTGTTCCTGGGCTACGTGTCTTTTGTGGGGCCCCTCTCCATCCTCGGTCTGCTCTTTCCAGCCAGGGAGAGAATTGGCAGGGGTTCTTCCCCCATCAGAAGGAAACACAGAAACTTCTCTCGCCTCTGGAATAAGAAAGCCGGATGGTTTTGTGGTCACTGGCTGCTCTGAGCTGAAGTTAGCAGGATGGAAACAGGTTGTGGACTGTGACTTCGGCGAATTTTTAATTTAGCAGAAAGCTGACTACTCATGTATGCATGGTACATGTTCCCTCTCTTCCCAGCATGTGCAGGCATACACACACACACACACACACACACACACACACACACAAACACTCACACACTCACACATATGATCACACACACACATTCTCTCTCACACACACACACTCATACATACAATCACACACACATGTACACGCCCACTCACACACTCATACATACAATCACACATACACATTCTCTCTCTCTCTCTCTCACTCTCTCACACACACACACACACACACACACACACACACACACACACACAAACACGAAGCTAATTACGATCCAAGGAATCCTCTGGAAAGCATGGTCAATTGATTCTCAAAATACCTCCGTCAACAAAAGCAGTGCCACACTTGCCCAGGATTCTGAGAAGTCAGCAGGAAGTCTTGCCCACGAATTCCCAGCTGCAAAGTAAACCCTTACTTCAGTACAACACTTTTTATGGTGCCATAAAAAGGAGGGAGGTCAATAGCTCTAGCTAGTATCAACAGAACCAAGAAAATACAAATTCTACACTGTTTGAAGGGCGAGAGTACATGAATCCTTGCCCTTAATAAAGTTCTTGAAAATCTTAGAAGGATGCCACCTGCTTCTGCCCAAGAAAATCCTGCAGATGAGCTCTGTCTATGGAATGCTTGTTACTTCCTCTGGGAGGGCAAACCCTGGGAGCTCAGACAAAACATTTCTGTGAGACAGTAACGAGGTGCCTTGTTTCGTCCATTCTTCTCAACTATCAGACCTTTAAGATTCATTCATGGAACGAATACTTCCTGGTGCAGCTGGTATTCCAGACCCTAGCAGTTTAGTCTGAAAGGGAAAGGGGACCCAGCTCAGGCAAGGCTTTCTGAGCAGGACTCCAAGCTTGACAGGTGGGAACCACCTAGGTTTACCTCTGGTGTATCTACGTCGTCCCATCACCACGACCATGGCCACAACTGAACACATCACCATGCTTCCTGAGTCAGCTTCCGACCTTCATTCTCTCTCCACAGGCAGAGGGAGCTTTCCAAAATGAACATGTGGTCACGACCCTCTTAGCTTGAAACCTTTCCCAGTTCCTCACGGACTTCTTATCGGGGGGGGGGGGGGGTTATTTTGTAAGTTAGATAAACGTCTAACCACTATGCTGAACTCCCAAAACTAATATAACATAATATTGAATGTCAACTGTAATTGAAAAAAATGAAAAAAGAGCAAAGCACCAGCTCCTATACCGGCCTGTGCAAGTTGGCCGGCACCTGCTCACCGGTCCAGCCTCATGTCCTCCTTCTCATGTCCCCTCCCTCCACAGCTGCCCTGCTCATCTCCCTGTAGTTCCTGAAATACATCGTGCCGGGTTCTCGCATGGACTTGTTCCGAGGGATGTGCCAGCTGTGTCCCTGCAGGTTATGCACAGATGCCTTTGTGGCTACAGGCATGGGCATGTGGCGAGGAACAGGGCAAGGGGCACTCTTTGCTTATCAAACCACTTTGAGCCAAACTTCTTCCCCTCCTTCCATGATTCATGTCACTGGGAGGCAACTGACTTCATGCATAGAGAAGTCCAAGGCCTTCCCTAGGTTGACTGCATTATTGACTGCTTTTGAGGGTGGATGAAAATGTCATCAATGATCACATTAGAATAACAGGAGTCCCAATGATTGGGAAAGTATGTCATCAGAATGCTCTCCTCCCCTCCCCTCCCCTCCCCTCCCCTCTCCTCTTCTCTCCTCCCCTCTCTTCCCCTCCCCTCCCCTCCCCTCTCCTCTCCTCTCCTCTCCCCTCCTCTCCTCTTCTCTCTTCCCCTTTCCTCCCCTCTCCTCCCCTCCCCCCTCCTTTCCTCTCCTCCCTCCCCTCCCCTTCCCTCTCCTCTGCTCTTCTCCTCCCTTCTCGCCTTTCTGCCCTTCCCTCTCTCTTCTTGTGTCTCTCTCCTTTTAATCCTCACCTGAGGGCATGCTTAGAGAGAGGAAGGGAGACACAGAGAGAGAGAAACATCAAAGTTGCTCAGCACATGCCCCACAACCCAGGTATGTGCCCTGACCAGGAATCAAACCGGCAACCTTTCGGTGCACAGGATGATGCTCAACCAACTGAGCCACTGTACCCGGGCTCCTTGTGTCTCTTTGGCTGCATTCTCAGTTAGAGCTCCCACCAGGTGGCAAAAACCTCCTCTCACAACTCCTTGTGTACTGTGCCACAGCGAGGGGTGCTCTGATTAGCCAGGTCTGGGTCCCATGTCCACCCCTGGAATCACCCCACCTGAATGACAAGAATTGTGAGTGGGGGTGGCGTGGTTCCACATCTGGAAATTTAGGGACTTGTACCCCATTCGAAGGAAAGGGTGCTGACAGTTAAAACTATGCACGTGTGCACACCTTTTACTGGCTGTAGGCATGGATTGATGGTGAGGAATACCAAAAGGCATAATACAATTACAAACTAAATGCTGCACATTCGATGCCTTCTATGAAATGGGAGAGTCTTTTGTTTCAAATAAAATGTTCCATGTTATATAAAAAAAACAGCCACTGTTAACAGTAGTGGAAACCTGGTGTAGGGTGTATAGAAACTGTACTATCTTGGTGATTTTCTTGTAAATCTGAAACTACTGTAAAATAAAAATTTATTTAGAAAAAGTAGCAATCAATAGAAAAATGTGTCTTATTCTAGGAACTCAAAGGCGTATCCCACAGCTGTCAGAGAAACAAAATAAAACAAGGAAGAGAGAGACTCTGTCCCTGATGTTGGCAATAAACACAGAGCAAACCACTTTTGTAGAGGGTAGTGGGAGCTGGAAGAACTTTAAAAATTCAGTCCAGTTTACTGAAGTGTAAGAAACCCTCCCTTCTCATTCTGTTCACTTGTACTTGTCAGAGAAGGCAAAGTAGGACTTCCGTACTTCAGTTTTCTTTGTGCATGAATGCATTTATGTCAGGTGCACTACTTCCTGCAATTATATTACTTAATTATTACATAACCCGATGAAGTAAGAGTGGAAAAAGAGAGTGGATATATCAATGACATTTAAGCCAAATGCTCTGGAAAGATTTGATAAAGACAATTCGTTAATAACATTGCTGTTGAATTAGGTGTGGTGGAGATAACTGTGAATAAGTGGGGAAAATTTAGAAGGATGTACATGGAATCTGTACGCAGATTTCTTCCTAATTTTTCCTCTCCGGGGAAAAATTAGGACTTGCATACAATGCATTAATGGATATATTACACAAGAAACAAGATTTGATTTCTAATCACTGAACCCACAAATGGAAAACCCTAACCTCAAAAACTTGGTGACTAAATGAAGAATTATACATATTCAACTAGAACCAAACTCATAAAAGCTATTTACCCATTTTAACATATTCTTCCACCAACCAGCCCACTTTTGGATGAATTCATCCTATATAATAAAAGGGTAATATGCAAATTGATCCTAATGGCGGAATGACCAGAACGACCACTCAGCCAGTCACTATGAGGCGCACTGACCACCTCTCAGTCCCTTCCCCTGGTCAGCAGGCTCCCATTGCCCAATGGCAAACAGGGAACCAGGTGGGTGGCAGGGGATGCGGGAGGCACCAGGCCAAGACCCCCACCCCCTTGTCGCCCCACACATAGAGGGTGACCCACAGTGGGAGTGGGGCCAGTGAGCGAGCGGGCGGGAACAGCCGACTTCTTGGTTCCTCCCCCCTGGCCAGCAGGCTCTGATCAACTTATGGCGAATGGGGAACCGGGGGGGGGGGGGGGGGGAGGGGGGGTAGGGGGGGGGGGGTGGTAGAGGGTGGGGCCGGCTGCCAGCAGCTGGGGAAGATGGCCCTGATCGCAGGCCAGACCTAGGAACCGTACCCGCGCACGCATTTCATGCGCCAGGCTTCTAGTATTGAATAAAAAGGATTCTATTTTGGGGGTGACTTGCAGCAAATAAAAACTCATTGAATTCTTTCCAGCTTGCAAAATCTCTTCTAGACTCGGTGTATTTTCTCTGACTACAATCCACTTAAGGATCGGTGTGTTATTTTTGATAGCCTGAAGCAGAAATTCAGAGAGATACAGAAACTGTTGGCTTATAAACAATACAATTCCACTTTTTTTTTTTTTTTATTCTTCCCCTATCATTCGTTTTTGGGAAAGTGCATTGTTTCTTCCAAACGAGTCAGTAGAAATGAGAAAACTAGATCATTTGAGCTGATGTGAATGTTAGAGACATATGGGCATTTCAGAAAAATCTCCCTGCTTTTATATGTTTTAGGCGCTTCCTACCATGGGCTTGGTTCTGAATTTTGAGCCACTATGTCCGAAATTTGTTTCATGGATCATTTACTCCGCAGATCACCTAACGGACCTGTCTTATGCTCTCTCCTCACCCTCCTGACTAATCACTGTGCTGACTCTTTCACTCCCTTCCCCCCCTCTCTCTGAGAGGTCCTTAGAGAATATGCACTTCTTTGAAGGTAGGTCTGGATTTGCTGCTGTGGAAATAATGGCACCTTTGCAGGACTGTTTCCTGTGTGTGTCCTGTTTGTTTGGTTACAAGTGTTTGCACACACATTATCTCATTTGAGCCACATACCAAACCTCTTTACTTCCCTTTTAGAGTTAAGAAAACTGAAATTCAAAGACAGGAAGTAATGTGTTTGAAATTCCTTAATTGATAATCAGTAGACCTGGTATTTGGATTAGGAACTTCGGAGTTCAAGTCCAAAGCGCCTTCTTGAACCACCAACACAAACATGAAGTATTCCAGGTTTATTTGTTCCTCCTGGGTGACTCCCATCATCACAAATCTTTGATTGCCTTTTCTTAATTCACTTAACAAAGACTTTATTGAGCATTAATTGTATGCGTGGCAAGTGACTAAAAATAGATGCGGGCTGGGGTTCACCCTTGAAACTCCCCCTATGTGCTGTCTCCATGCATCCTACCTAGCATTTGAAGCCCAGAGAAGCATAAATATCCATGTTAGCGTGCTGCCATTGGTTAAGTGCACAATTATTGTAAGCAATATGATGGTGTGAACATGGGCTCTTGATAATTGCTACCATTTCCCGTGGAGTGAGGTGTATTTATTTACCACATTATTATTGCAAAAAATGCGTGCTATTTTGCTGGAAACCGTGTAATTAACTTGTACCTCACGGTGTTATTTTAGCTTGAGCTGCATCTGGCGACTTCTGAAGAGCTATTAGCAACGATGCAGAGCACTCCTTGCGGTTCTATTGGCGAGAGGGCTCATAGGTTGAGCATATTTGTAGTTGATCGTTTTGGTGCCAACTGTTGGTATTAATTTCAATTTACGGTGGACTTGTGCCAGAGAACAGGTGCCTCAGTGCGGAACGTCACTGCTTTCTCTACCGATTCTGCACACGTGCTTTCTGCTCACCCTTTCAGGCTCCCCGTTCAAATATCGGCTGGGTTTGCGCCACATAAAGCACCAGCTGGACCTATCCTCCATACACTTCATAAACGGTGCGGTCTCCAATGCAGCTTCAGAGACGTGGGAGGACTCTGTGGAGGAGCACTTTGCACATCCCATTTCTTAAAAGACTTTTTTTTATTGATGTTTAGAGAGAGGGAGGGAGAGAGAGAAACATCGATATGAGAGTGAAACATTTATTGGCTGCCTCCTGCACGCCCCCTACTGGCGATTGAGCCTGAAACCCAGGCATGTGCCCTCGACTGGAATTGAACCCAGGACCTTTCAGTCCACAGACTGACACTCTATCCACTGAGCCAAACCAGCTAGGGCTCTGAATATATATTTTTATTATATGTGCTGCCGAAGCGAGCACTGAATTTATATTTTTAATGTCATACTCCTATCATGTAGAACTTGGAAAACTTTATCCCTCGTTTGGTTTTACTAACTCAGTATCCATTAACATTGGGTATATTTCCTTCCAGCCTTTTTTTTTTTTCTTTACATATGTAATTAAAAAATATATCAGTAACCACAGTAGGCAGAAAATCTGATACCTTTTTTCCTCATTTTATGGTACATCTTTATTTTCTCGTGCTCCACAATAGTCTTATAAGAAAGCTTTGGAAATGAAGTGAGTTGACACTTTTTTCCATTTTTCTGGGTGAGTACAGCTAGAAACTCTGGACCTTCTACGTAAAACAAACGTAAGAGGACTGAAAGATGGAGGAAAGAGGCAGACCAGCTAGAGACCTCAGGACTCAGTGCAGGGCATTCAGTGGTCCTCTGGGTTTTCTGTTTGCCTCACATCCCAGACTGGGTGCTAGAGCAGCTGGCATTCTGGACGCACCCATGGGTGCAACCCAAAAAAGCCCCAAGGACTGATTGCTCTCTCTAGCCAGATGATCAGAAAGGGGCAGAAAGTAGGATTTCTGAAGTGCTGAAAGACCAGAACTGTTAATCTAGAATTCTATATCCAGAGGAAGTATCCTTGTAGAAGGAAGATATTCTAAGGTGAAGGACAACAAGAAAACTGTCTAAATGAATTCCTCTAAACAGAAAGTAAAAGACAAAGAAAAAAGGATTCTTGAAATGTCAAGAAGGAAGAAAGAATAATGGAAGGAGTAAAAAACATGTGTCAATGCAATAGAGTTTCCTTTTCCTCCTGAGATTTCTAAATTATGTTTGATAGTTGGTGCAAAAATTGTAACACTGTCTGGTGTGGTTATCAAAGTATGTCTAAGCAGGAAGTATTTGAAACTATTATGGTATTGCCCTGGTCGGTGTAGCTCAGTTGGTTGGAGGGTTCAATCCCCGGTCAGGGAATGTGTGGGAGGCAACTAATAGATCTTTCTTTCTCTCTTTCTCTATCACATCAATGTTTCTCTCTCTCCCTTCCTCTCTCTCTTTCTAAAAAAAAAAAAAAAAAGAGAGAGAGAGAGAGAGAGAGAGAGAGAGAGAGAGAGAAAATTATTATGTATTGATGAGAGAGGACAAAATGAAGTAATGGTGGGGTGACTATGAAGGGGTGATGGAATAAGTCTGTACCCTCAATGCAATGGTGCTTACAGATTTCTGTGCATGTGATAAAATGGCATAGAACTTCACACACACATTGCACTCTTTGATTTCCTAGTTTCAATAAAGTTTGAAATGGTTTGATATAGTTTTGTAAGGTTTAAGCATTGGGGAAACTTCAATGAAGGATACACAGAACTTCTCTGCACTATCTTTCAAATCTGTCATTTAGATAACTAATAATGACAGATTGTAAATCTGTAATTATTTCAAAATAAAAAAAATTAAAGAATGAAACAAATAGCAAACAAACACAGTTTTGTGTATCCATACAATGGAATACTACTCAGCGGCAACTTGGATGAGTCTCACATGCCTTATACTAAGTGAAGGAAAGCATGCACAGAAGTTTATGTACACCATCGTTCCATTTATACAATGATCTGGAGAAAGAATCCTATCCGTGGGTTCCCGGGGGTTAGGTTGGCTACTCGGGGGAAATATTGGGGTGATGGGAATGTTCTGTATCAGTATTTGTGGTGATGACACAACTGTAAACATTTTTAAAACTTACATGATGTAAAACTTACAATGATGTAAATTCCTCCTCCATCCACTCAGTTTAATAAAGACGAAGAGGAAGCATAATAATGCAGCCATAACAATGGAATATTCACGTTGTTTTTCATTTGTCACCCTCCCAAATGGCACTCATAAATACCTGACAGCAAGCAGCTTTGCTTCTGCAGGCACTGGGCATCGTTCCTGCCGACGGTGTTCCCAGAAGTCGAATTGCAGGAGTGGATGCAGAGGAGGAGAGGGATACATGTGAGGAACATTTTTACAGCCTTCCAGAAATAATGGCAAACCGGCTTCCCAGAAGCGTGCTTCCTTTTGACCGGTTTATGCCACTCGGAGGGCATGGAAGCACTTCTTTCTCCACTCCCCGGTGGGACAGCAGCTGTCGCTTGGTTCCATTTGTTTCGGGTATCTCTTGAGAATGAAAGGGTTTTATTTACTTGAGGCTTTGCAATGGTGGCAATAGGATTGGTTGGGCAGAGCTGAACCCCTGCTATTTACAGTTCACTAAAGGTCCCCTCAAACATGCATGCTCATGTCCGAGAGTGTGTGGTTCTGGTAATGGCCACCCATTTTCTTCACCAGAATATAGCCTGGTTCTGGAATGGGACCCCCCTTTTTATCCCTCTTCTTCATTCTCTGCCAGCTAGTCTCACATCACCATCCGATTGCGTATACCTTCCTCGTCTACATTTAATGATCCCTTGGTTTTGCTTTGGGTTGATATATCAGATTAATTTCCACTTTGTCTCAAATGTGATTCAATCTACCACACACTGCTCAAAACACATACTTTAGGGTCTAATGTCTTAATCTACTCTTTTCCTATAGGTATGGGGATAGCTTTTCCTGCTTGCTATTGTTGGATATGGGAAACACCCTACCCCAAGGAGATGTGGCTTTCCCTAATACTTTCTTTTTAATTGAATTTATTGGGGTGACATTGGTTAATGAAATTACATAGGTTTCAGGTGTACAATTCTATAATTCACTACCCCAAGTCAAGTCTCCTTCTTCTATCACCATTTATCCCCCTTTACCCTTTAATACCTCCCACCTCCCTTCCCCTTTGGTAATCACCATACTGTTGTCTGTGTCGATGGGGCTTTTTTCTTTATGCTTAATCCCTTCACCGTGTAGCTGCCCAACCCCCCTCCCCTCTGACAGCTGCCAGTCTGTTCTCTGTCTATGAGTCTGTTTCTGTTTTGTTTCCCTAATGCTGTTATTGCAAAATACTAGTAGCCCGTTTGCACGAAGATTCGTGCAATAGACCTTCATTCACCTGGCTGCCTGCACCAGTTTTCTGCCGGCACCGGGGACCCAGGCCTTGGCTGTGGCCACTGCCCTCTACCTTCTTTCAGGGTCCGGGCTTGGCCCGGGGCGGTGGCCTTGGGCTCAGCTGCACCCAGCGTCCCTGCGACCCGATTGCAGGAGCAGACCCCCAGGGCTCGGCCGCACCGCACCCCAGCCGGGTCCCTGCTCCGATCGTAGCAGGCACCCGGCTGGCGCCCAAGGCCCGGAAAGCCCCTGGCGGCTTTCAGGTCCATGGGCTCGGCCGCACCGCACCCCAGCTGGGTCCCTGCTCCGATCGGAGCACGCACCCGGCTGGCGCCCAAGGCCCGGAAAGCCCCGGGCGGCTTTCCGGTCCTTGGGCTCCGCCGCACCGCACCCCAGCCGGGTCCCTGCTCCGATCGGAGCAGGCACCCGGCTGGCGCCCAAGGCCCGGAAAGCCCCTGGCGGCTTTCCGGTCCATGGGCTCGGCCGCACCGCACCCCAGCTGGGTCCCTGCTCCGATCGGAGCACGCACCCGGCTGGCGCCCAAGGCCCGGAAAGCCCCGGGCGGCTTTCCGGTCCTTGGGCTCCGCCGCACCGCACCCCAGCCGGGTCCCTGCTCCGATCGGAGCAGGCACCCGGCTGGCGCCCAAGGCCCGGAAAGCCCCGGGCGGCTTTCCGGTCCTTGGGCTCCGCCGCACCGCACCCCAGCCGGGTCCCTGCGATCGGAGCAGGCGCCCGGAAAGCCACCGGCCCCAGCGTCCCTGTAACGGTTTCCTGGTGGGCGTGGTTGATGGGCGTGGCTTGGTTGGTGGGCGTGGCTTGGGCGTAGCGAAGGTGCGGTCAATTTGCATATTTGTCTATTATAAGGTAAGATACCTGCTGCAGTGGCCTTTGGAGGTGCTTTGCCTCTGCACTGCAGTGACGGGCCATGTTTCCCAGCCTCTCCTGGCTTTTGGCTGAGTGTGAACTATTCCTAGGTGAGCCTTGCCCTAGAAAACAACCCCCTACTTGAGGAGAAGTCTTCTACTACCTTTCCATTTCCTCCCCTCCCCTAACGTAGGGGTATGTTTTCACTTACTTTATCACATTTCATTTTTAGATCACTCTCCAAGGGAGATGCTAACATCCTGTGTTGCAGATACCAACTCCCAATGACCCAGGGCTCCCACACTGCTGGGAACTATCCGCTAAACAAGGTGTGACCCAGCTCTACGGGGAGCTGGCCAGGTGGGCCTCCCCTGCACTCAGGGGAGATCTCCGCCGCTGTCCTGCTCTGGCCTTGCCTCGCTCCCACATTGGATTTGAACCCAGGTCTCCTGGTTTTCATGCCTTCCTTCCGGCACAGTAGCACCTATGGCAGGCCAGCTCCATTCTAGGCCAGCTCCATTCTAGGGTTTCGGTTTGGGTTGCAACAGATTTATTCTAGGAACAGACAGAACAGACCATGTATCATCAACAATATAAATTAATAAACTATATTGTATGTGAGAGGTGAGTGTTACAGAAAAAAATCACAGTGGAGGAGAAGGGGCCAACAAGGGTGCTGGGGCTTGGGGTGACTGCCGTTTTCAATGGGCTGGTAGCGATGAACCTCATTGAGAAAGTGGCATGAGAGCAAACTCTTGATGTCTGTGTGAAGAGCATTCTGGGCACAGGGGACCTAAGGCAGAATGTGAGCTGTTTGTGGCTGAGTGACGAGGGCAGGGTTGAAGGAGCTGCAAAGAGGTTAATAGGGAGGCCAGATCACGCGGGCTCTCTAGGCCACCTTAGGATGGAAATCCCGTGCCATTCTTCTCAGCCATAGCCAGCAAGTCCATGGTCATGAGCAGCTTTATGCACTATCCTTTACAAGAAAGCCATCATTTAACCAGTCAGTGTGGAAGTCGCTGGCCAAATCCTACTGCAGAAATATTCTAGAAACCTTCAACCTCATTTCTAGCAAGACTTGGCATCATTTTGACGCTGTTCAATCAACCCAGTCAATATGAATTAAACATTTCTAGTTGTATTAAATATACGAAAGACAGGAGCCAAAACAGTCTATCAAGCAATTGTACATATTTGTGCATTTACGAAATGCATATTCATGAGAGCTATGTAAATATATATTTAGTCATTTCCTCTTCCATGTGAAGAGCCCCCGGTGAACTGCAGATGGTAACTTTCTTGCGTATTAATTATGAGAATGACACAGTAAACCATTTTGAAATTGTTCTGAGGAAAAAATCATTATCTGCTTGGACATTTCATGAGTCTGGTGCTCTTAGAACTGGGGAGAAGAAAGTTCTAGAATAAGCCTGTCCTTGTGGCAGGAATTTGAGAAGGAAATGGCAGTTGTCCTGCAATTAAAATACTCCCCTGCATCAGTCTTGTTCCCCATGGAAGTGGCTTCCACACTATTTTCCATCAAGAATTGAAAAAGGGAAAATGTTCTAGGGTTATGTGCAGCTCTGATGGTCCCACCTTAGCTAGACCATTCTCTCCTGCTCGCACACTGGAATGCTAGGGAGCAAGACTATGATATTTTGGGGTTGATATTTAATTCATGTTAATTTATTCAAAAACATGGCCAACTTCAGTATGGTATCTATTAATAGTCACATGACTGACACTCCATCATAACTGCTCATGACAACTCTTGTGGGTCCTTCTGCCACATTTGAGGACTTTCTGGATAAAAGAGACTGTTGCGAGAATATTCGTACTAATCTTGTCTTTGTGTGAAGATCTGATGTGGAAATCTTTCTGGGAATCAGTATTTTCTAAAGGGATCTCTATTTTCTAAGGTCTTGGTATTCATACAAGCACTCTGCAAAGATTCTGTAAGACCCAATGTATAAGGGGTATGCACACTTTCTCTCAGAAACTCAGTCTCCTCCTGTACCTTCTACAAGTATTTTGAGGAAAGGGAGATAGAGATAGATATAGATAGACAGATAGATAGATAGATAGATAGATAGATAGATAGATAGATAGATATAACTGGTCACCATATCTACATATCCCTGAACTCTGACTAGCTGACTCTACTGCTGTGCATTCTTGACAGAAATAGGCAGAAATGACACTGTCTATCACTGGTTATCACTAGATGGGACCTTAGCCATTAGGCTAATATTTGGTTAAGCCTTGAGAACTCAGGACAACTCTAGAAGCAGACTGAGCATGGGCCGTTGTCGCTTGGAGTCCCTCGTTGGGAGATGAAGAGATTTTGGTCCTGTAATCAGTTAGTGATAAGAAATCACTAGCGGATTGGGTGAGCCATGTGGTTACTCAGCTTGAGGTAGCCTTTCTGGACCTTCCAATCTCACTCAAAGTACAAGCCAAAGTCCTCATGGTGACTTACAGGGCCCCCTGTGATTGGTCCCCTGAGACCAATGACTTCATCTCTCACTGGTCCTCTATGCAATTGTCTCCCCGCCACTGGCCTCCTTGCTGCCCCTGAAAGCACCTCAGGTCCTTTGCATCTGCTGTTCCCTCTGTCCAGCGTGCTCTGTGGGGCCACTTCCCTTACTTTCTTTATGTCTTTATGAAAAAAAAAAACACGACCTTTTCAGTGGGGTTGTCCATGACCATCCTAGTCAAGATTTCATTTCCCATCTTGATCTTTGCTTCCCAGCACTTACTGCTCTTGAACACACTGTACTTATTCATCTTGTTTAGTGTCTGGCTTCCCACTGCAACGTACATTCCACAGGGGCAGGGAAATTGGTCTGTTTTGTTCATTGCTGTATTCCTAGCATCTTGTATAGTGCCGGCTGCATGGTAGGGTTCCATATTTACTGGAGAAATCAATGACTGCATGCCTAAAAGCAAGGACACTTCATAGGGAAGTAGCAGAAGAAAGCACTACTAATGAACCTAGGTTGTATTTCCTGTCCATGGTCCATCCCTGAAAAAGCCCTCTCTTCTTAAGCAAGAGCGTTTGTCTTTACTACAACCAAAATAAATAAATAAATAAATAAAAATCTCTAAGCAAAAGAAATGGAGCCAAACTAGGAGGCTACCGTTGTTTTCTCAGGAAGCCTTGGACGATGGGGTTCCCATGCAGGGAACAGTTTTGTGGGCTCCCTTCCCTGCTTCCTTTCCCAGGCAACTAGGTCACAGACAACCGGTGTTTCCCCATGCGGCTGAGGGGAGCATGCCCAGAAATCCCCGCCTCCTCTCGCTCTGCTTTTCGAGCTCTGCTGAATGCCTCCTAATGATTGCATCTGCTCGGAGGTGTGCTGGCATTTCCACTCTCGGAGAAGGTGGTGGAGCCGGGGGCTGAAGCATGCTCCGACTCCTGACATGAAACATGCTTTGATGAATTAGTGCAACCTGGCCGGCCATTTATTGGAAATTTTACCCTCGGTTCTTCCCCCAGCAAACAATTAAGGAGCAGCAGTGGCTTCCTGCAGGGGAGACCAATGCCTTCTGTTCTCTGCGAGCAGCTTGGCATTCTTCCAGCTGATGAATGGCACGGACCAGAAGCTCCAGGTGCCCTCATCTCCCAAGCATCCAAACAAGAGAACATATAAATGCATAAAATAAAATAAGATCAATTGAAATCACAAATGAGGAAATCAGTTGAGGTTACCCCCTGGTCCTGTGACTGACACGGAGGCTGGGACATGCATTCTAAAACTGAGCGCTGCCGTGAGCTGAAGAGCAGTGAGTGGCCACACGAATAACGGGGCCCAGCGACAAGGTACCACATCCTCCTCCTGTGGGTGAGCAGCCCAGTCCAACCTCAAAAACTCCTGAGTAAGAGGAAAACGAATCTTTAACAGTATTAAGGGACAATTTATTATGTGTATCCTTCCAAGGAAGCACAATGTCAGCGCAGGCCCATTGCATTTGCATTATTTCCAGACAACAGTGGCAGCAGAAAGGGACACTAATTTATTTCAGAGCAAGCACAGGTGAATTTAATGTCTACTGGGACCGAGCCAGGGAGGACTTAACCCACGCTGGGCTCTCCGGGGCTCGAAATGGGACCATGGGTTTTAGGAGAGGTCCTGTTGGCTTCTTTGGTTAAAGTCAGCTTCCCCGAACCTGTGCTCCTCAATCACTTGGTCACATAAGCTCTTGCAGGGTGGAAGGGATGGAAAACATTTTGTTTAGAAACAGAAAATCTGGCCCAGCCGGTGTGGTTCAGTGGATTGAGCGTCGTCCCATGCACCAAGAGGTCACTGGTTCCATTCCCGGTAAGGGTACATGCCCAGGTTGCTGGCTTGATCCCCAGTAAGGGGGAGGAGGGGTGTGTGCAGGAGACAGCCAATCGATATTTCTTTCTCATCAATGTTCCTATCTCTCTCTCTCTCTCTATCCCTTCCTCTCTTTCTAAAAATCAATAAAAATATATTTAAAAAAATAGAAAATCTGGTTTTATGTCCTGGCCCAACAAATCCCTTCCTCAGTGACCTGAGCAAATAATTTATCCTTTTTAGAGTCATTTCTTTTGTAAATGAGCTGCAGGGCTGTCATGAGGATCCAGTAAGCAAATGTATTAGAGAGTGCTCTGTGCATTGTATAAATGCCATTGTTTTGGGGCGACAGCAATTTGGGGTTCCTAGCAGAGAATTACCTTAGAAGAATCATCCAGACACAGGTAGCCACCATTACCCCTTGAGCCCTGGCATTAGAGAATTGTAGAGATGCAAAAGATCACGCAGAAAGTATCTGGGAGGCAGCTCTTCTAAGGTTCTTGTTTCGCACATGGAGGAACCAGGCTCAGGGAAGGACGGAGACTGAGCATCATGGGGGGAGAGGTGAATCTGATGTGAATGATCTTTATTCTCTGGTCCTTATTGGTGTGCTTCAGGAGGCCCCGTACACAGTAAGTGCTCAATCAGTGTTGGTGGAAGTGAGAGAATTCACTCTCTGTCAAACATAGCCAGTATTGCTGTTGACAAGAGCAGGTTGGAATTTTTTCTCTTTGATCCACACTCCAGTATCTCTTATTTAAATATCCAACATTGCAGGGAGTGTGGTTACTGGTCACCTAAGTCGTTTTGAAAAGAAACATGGCCCACGTAAGCCAGCAATGTCCAGTAAAAAGCTTCTAGTTTCAACTTCTGATGGCAATTCCTTGAAGTCTTGATGAGCATTTCATTCCTTTTCTAAAATATTTTATTTTTCATTTTTAAAACTTACCTTTATTATTGAAAGTATTACAGATGCCCCCCTTTTCCCTTTGATCCCCTGTATCCCTCACCCACCCCTCCCAATCCTTCACTATACTATTGTCTGTGTCCATGGGCTATGCATATAAGTTCCCTGATTAATAACATTTCATTCTTATTACACCATCTTTTAATAACAATTTTCACATGCGCAGCAGGACAAATCTACAAAACGCTGCCCAACACGTGGCTTTCTTTAATTCTCTGAGGGGTCTGGTGAAGCAGGTACTATTTTTTCCATTTCTCAGAATAAAAACCCGAGGCTCTGAAAGTGAACGACCTGCTTAGTATTAACGTACAGGCACTGCCAGGACTGGAACTTGAACCCAGAACTCTGGGTTTTAAGTGCATTCCATTAAAACTACCCCATAAAACACCAAATACACACCCTTTGCTTCTGTTTCGCCTCCCTTCCTTTTCCTCTCTCCCTCCCTCCCTTGTTTGCTAAAAACTCGTTTGCGGGTGGAGCTAGTGCCTCGGGGCACCGAAACAGGTGAGAAATGAAGGGAGAAGACGGGTTTTTGAAGAGTTGGCAAGAAGAAGGTTTGCAGGTAGAAAGGTAATTCCAGGTGCTCTTTGTGAACACTGACTGTGGCCGTCTCCGGCCTGCAAGGCTCATTGACAAGCACCCAGCTGCCTGGAAGATGGGAGAGGCAGAGAGAGAGGGAGAGAGGGAGGAGAGAGAGAGAGAGAGAGAGAGAGAGAGAGAGAGAGAGAGAGAGAGAGAGAGAGAGTGAGTGTCTGGGCACTGCTCCTGGGAAAAGCCTTCCCTCCTTTCACAGGATCTAGAGACTTTCGAAGTCAATGCCTTCGCTTTCCCCTCTCTCCTTGGCGCGATGAATGAAAGATGAGCGTGACACATCCAAGTGGAATTTGCAAATTGCCGATCCTTTAAAACCGACTTTTGTAAATACCAATAAAACAAGTCCGGACACTCATTCCTCAGCTCAGGGAACTCAGTCAACCAGGAGCCCCCGAGGAGGGAAGCTACTCCCTAAGAACTTTTGTCCTTTCTCAGAGCTCACCTGAAACTGAAACTCAGCTCCCCAGGCTCCCCCCTTCCCTGCCTTGTTTAGATTCTAAGTCAGTCTGTAATCTCTTCTGATTTTCCTTCCTCTGTCTGCCTTCTCTCTGTCCAAACAGCAGGCTTGGTTATGCTTGCCAGAGGGATTATTCCACTCCAAAGTGTCGCAGTCTGGAAAGAATACCTTACAGGCACTCAGCAAGGATGTGCTCAGTGAATAAATGAATGGAAAGTAGCCAGGCTCAATGAATAAATGAGTGAATGAATGAATGAATGAATGGACAACGGCCAGACTCACATACTGGCTCTATCATTTACCCGTTGCCCGGCCTATAAGAGAGGTATTTAACCTGTTCACCCCTAGGTTTCTTGTCTTTCCGAATTGTGTGTGGCAACTAAAAATGACTTTGGACGGAAAAGGGTGGGGACAAACAGCAAATCATTCAAAATTCCATGTGCAAAAATAAACACATCTCATCTATTCACTGACTCTGTGGAATCTCTTTCATCCAGTTAATGTCTTCCTGTGCCGGAGGAAGCAGAAGGAAGAAAAGGCAACACAAAGAATTTTGCAAAGTCGCTGCCCTTGACTTGAATTTCTTTCCCACCCAGATTCTCTTTGTGCGTCCCATGCTCTGTTCTGTAGAACGTGGACAGAAACTCCCAAGAACACTTTCTACTGAGGCCTCCTTCTCTCTCATAGCACCTTTCACAGATCTCCCAGGGACTCTTCCTCCATTGCAGCGCACTGAACCCAGGGCCTGGCATGCACCTGCGTAGATGGATGTGTGCTGAATAAGCGGGATGGTCAGGGGTGGGTGCTGTGTATGCTGGCGTCCTGCGGTGCCTGCCTTTGCAAAGGATGCTCATGCAGGGGAGGAGAAGAGAGACCGTTAGGCAAGGACTCTCCCTGTGCAGTCAGAGCAATGCCCACTCTGTGTGCTTAAAAAGAAGAGTTTGCCGCAGACAAAACTGCATGTGGTGTCTTGTGGTGGCTCCTATATTCCAGTTGGTAGAAACAGCTGGGCTGGCTAAGAATCTCTAGAGATTCTGATTCACCAGTTTTTGGGTGGAACCTTGGAATAAAAAACATATTCTGTCTGTCTATCTGTCTATCTATCTATCTATCTATCTATCTATCTATCTATCTCCTATCATATCCATCTATCCATTCATCTACCTATCCATCGATTTATCTATGCGTGCATGCATCCATCCATCCATTTACCCACCCACCCATCCATCTTTCCTGATCACCCAAAAGTTTGGGCACCACTGTGGAGAGAAAGGAGCACTAGAACTGAAGCTTGGAGACTCGGGTTGGAGTGATGGAGGCTCGACCACTGACTAGTAACTGGAATAGTAACTTATTTTCTTTAAGCCGCAGGGAAACTGCCGGTAAAACGATCACAATAATCTACCTCCCCGGGCCTCCCAGGGGCACAATTAAACAATATTTGTAAACAAGAGAGACGCATAGTAGGTTCTCAGTGGACGTCAGTTGCATCTGAATATGCCTGGGGGTAGAAAGTGCAGGGAGCCCAGGGTTTCTGGGCTAGTTCATAACCATGAAGGAAGAATAAATGTGGATACGGGTAGAATGTGATGATTCATAGGCCAGGTTTTAAATTGCGTGGGGTATGGCAACCTAGAAAGGGTTCCTAGCCAGTGAGTCTGTTTCCCAGGGGCATGAGGAAATCCTCCTTTGACAGTTGTCAGTCCAAGCCAGAGGTAATAGGATTGGCCCCCAGAGAAGTCGCGAGCAGAGAGACCCGTAAACCCCAGTGTGAGAAACTCTGGCATCCATCCTGTGAAATAAGAATTGTTCTCATTCTAAAGACAGGGAAACTGAGGCTCGGCAAGATTAAGTATAAAGGTGTGCAGAGTGGTAAGCTGCTTGGGGAGTGGGAGGGAGACCACTCCTGGAGGCGCTGCCAAAGGGCATGTCCAGGTTGTGGGGGGCCGGGGAGGGGAGGAGAAGGCTGGATGGCAGACTGGGCCGGGCTGGCTGCAGAGAAACAATTAGATGCCTGGGATCGAGAGAACAGACCTCCCTGTCTGTGTCCTCACACGGAGCTGCAAGGCTAGCTGTAATCATATGATTTGTAAGAAACAAGTGTTCCATGGCAAAATTGATGTGACTCTATCAGCCAGAAACGTTCATTGTGTGCTTACAATGTGCAAATGTGAAAGGAACTCAAAGCTTACTAGCCTGGACTGGGTGTTCCCCTGTTTGCCTTCCTTGGGTCCCCTCTGGTGATTTTGGGCACGGCTCTTACCTCACCGGCTAGAAATCAGTTGAATTTGTCTTTTTCGCTAACCTATTTTGTTGTTTTAGTTTCTCCAGGACTTAGCACCTAGTAGCCACTGAAGACGGTCAATTGAAGTAGCCTCGATGGAGCTGAACTGTGACTATGAGCCAGGCACTTTGAAACTTGGCTTCCGCACCCCTGTGGCATAGCTTAGTGCGCTGGGAATTATTTCATGTTCTACAGTCAACATGGACAGCGTTCCCAAATCACAACTGTTTTTGAAAAAAACTGGTGAAGGAAAGGCAAGGAGCGTAACCCTGAATTATAAGGAAATATGTCATAATCTTGAAATGAACCTGCTGGGTTACAGAGGAGAATGTCAAATGAATTTTGAGATAAAACACATGAAGTTCAAGTCCTCCTTCTCCTGTGACTGCTGGAATTGCCGGATACGCGGTGTTTCCTGGATTATGTTGGCAACCTTGTGTGGGCAGCGACGCAAAGGCAAGGCCTGTGTTTTGCTCCCTGATGAACCCCAAGCACCAGGCACAGTACCTGGAACATAGCAGGTGCTCCAGAAAAAGCTGCTAATTATTCTTCATGCTCCTGTAGGATGTCCCAGTTACCTTTAGGTCTCTGGTGCCTGGCACTTAGTAAGCTCTTGCTCCCTGCCATCCTACGCTTCACTGTATATCCACCACCGGGCCTGGCACAGCGCTCCGAAAATACCAGGAACTTGATGCATTTCATAAATGATGCCAGCTTTCACGTCTCAGAGAACTGTGATCAAATCCCACCTTGGTGCTTACCACTCTGCACACCTTTATACTTAATCTTGCCGAGCCTCAGTTTCCCTGTCTGTAGAATGAGAACAACAATTCTTATTTCACAGGACGGATGCCAAGTAACAATGATAGTTTTAACGTAAGACATTGACCCATCACAAGTCTTCAGCAGCCGCTAGTCCTCTCTTTGCTGTCCCGTCTGTCTTATGCCTCGACAGTTGTTTAGGTGCCTTCGGATGGGACTGGAAAGGGCTACGTTTTGGTGCTAGTTCTAAGCTCTGGCGCTGGTTCTGCAGAGTGAGGTGCTTCCTGTGCCCGGTGCTGAGAAAATCGCTTCCTGCCTTGGGGGTTTAATTTTTCTATCGGTAAAATGGGTATGATACTTGCAACTCTTCTCTGCTGGGACTCTGGGAGGAAGGATGAGATAATGTCTTGGGAGGAGCCTTGAGCTTCAGAGATGAAAGGTGCTACATGAATTCAAAGCCCAGGAGCCCTATGCTATTAGTCTCCGGTGGTTTGTTGGATTCTTTTAGAGCAGGAGGCTGCCTGACCTGCAGACAGAGTCGTCAGCTCTGTCTCCTTCCGGAAAGCCCTTTGAAATGATGTGAAGGCACCCATGAGTGGGATTGCTTTGTTTTCTTGCTCTTCCTGCCCCTCCTCTACTTCATCTGCTTACGCGGAGGTTAGAGGGAGTTGCTTTTGGGGTGGGAGGAAAAAATGAAGCAATCATTTATTGATTGATTGTGAGGTCAGTAGAAGTAGGTTCGGGTCCTGACTCTGATTCTCACTTGCCTTGGGCACATCAAGGACTGTCTCTGAGATTGATCTGAAAACAAGGAGGTTAGACTAGATAATCCCCTGGTTCCTCACCGGCCTTAAGAATGGGACCCAGACGCCTGTCAGAAGAGCATGTGAGGTGTGAAAGTGTAAGATGCACTATGGCAGCACATAAACAGGAGAGGTTGTTGTTGAGGTTGGAGGAATGACGGGAGAGAGGGGCTGTGAGCAATCAGATTGGGCAGACCTTTGAAATCCAGGCAGGGAAGTTTAGACCTGATGCCACACACAGATTTTTCTCCTTCTGGGAGCCAGATGGCGACTCAAAAAGAGCGATACCATGCCTCTGGAGCCACGCTGACCTCGGTTGAAGTTATGGCTTTACCACTAATTAGTTATGTCTTAGGACAAATTATTTCACCTTCAGAATCTCTTTTTTTTAATTTTGTGTAAAATGGCAATAAAATACCCACCTTTGGAGCTTGTTATGAGAATTAGGTGATATTGTACATATGAGCACAGTGGATCATCACTTATGGATTCCATTTCTGTGAACTTGCTTACTTGCTAAAATGTACTTGTAACCCCGAAATCCATACTGCTGTGTTTGCACTGTCAGTTGTGAACATGCACAGAGGGGTGAACAGTTTGAGTGATCCAGCTGAGGTTGAGCAAGAAGACCCTCTGCTTTCTTGTTTTAACTCCCACATTATAAACAAGCATCCTATTTGCAGTTTATTTAGTGCCACAGTGTTTACATTTTTATGCTTATTGTCTAATACCTAAAGCAATGCTGAGAAAAAAGAACAAAATAGGAATTATACTCCCTGACTTCAAATCATACTACAAAGTGAAAATAATCAAAACAGCATGGTACTGGAAAAAGACAAACCAATGGAGCAAAATTGAGAGCCCAGAAATAAATCCTCATGTATATGGACAAATAATATTCAATAAAGGGCTAAAGACATACAATGGAGAAAAGTAAGCCTCTTCAATAAATGGTGCTGGGAAAAATGGAAAGCCACAGACAATTAAGACTGCTATTTGTCACCATATACAAAAATTAACTCCAAATGAATTCAAGACCTAAATATAAGACCTGAAATAATAAATTACATAGAAGAAAACATAGGTACCAAACTTATGGACCTTGGTCCTAGAGAGGATTTTATGTTTCTGACTCCAAAGACCAGGGAAGTAAAAGCAAAAATAAATGTATGGGACTCTATCAAACTAAAAAGCTTTGGCACAGCAAAAGAACCATCAACAAAACAAAAGACAACTGAATGGGAGAAGATATTTGCAAACAATGCCTCTGACAAGGGGTTAATATCCAAAATATACAAAGAATTTAGACAACTCAACAACAAAACAAAGACAAACAAAAACCACACACACAGTCCAATTACAATTTGGGCAAAGGACCTGAATGTCACACCTCTCCCAAGAAGACATACAAATGGCCAAGAGATCTATGAAAAGATGCTCAACTCCACCAGCTATCAGATAAATGCAAATCAAACTACAATTTGTCTGTGTGTGCTGTTCGATAGATGAAGAAAGTGAGGCCTAGGAAAGGGCAGTGAGTGTACAAAATACATATTTATTTGGTCATCTGGTGCCAGGGCCAGGACAAGAAACTGGATCGCAGTTGATAACCCTTACTGATCTCCCACTATAGTCCAACACTGTCCTTGCTGCTGGGTGATAGAGAGATGGTGATCGTCTAGATTCTTTGACTGAAACGGGTGGTGTTTTCATTCACAGTGGATGAGGAGATGAAGGTAGAGGAATGGAGAGATGAATCATGGCATAGCAAAAAGATGATTGACTTTGAGTTCAGACAGACTCTACTGTGAGACCTGGGGCAAATCACACATCCCCCTAGAGCCCCCGTTCCCTCACCTATAAAATCGTGCTAATATACCTTTGAGTTACCATTGGTGATTAGAGACAGCATAAGGAAAGTATCCCTACACACCCGAGGCATAAGATAAGAGGCTGCCATTGCTTTGCGTATGACTGTGATTTTAGACCCTACTGTTTGGGCAATAGGATCATGGCTGTGAGACTAATTATACAACTGGACAACCTTTTCGATCTTCCTAGTTCTGCATGGACAGTGAGCAGAATTCTGCTCCCATTCTCTCCTAGCAAAGGAGGAGCTGGTGAGCAGAGGAGACTGATATGCCTAGATGAGAGTGGTGCACCCGCCACGGGTTAGCGCCCCTCCTTTCCCGCGGCAGGTAGGGCCCATCCTCAGCAAGCTGGGTGTTATAAGCCTCTTTGAACTAACCTTCAAGGCAGCTCAAAGGCAGTTTGGCATTAAAATCTTTATGGAGGTTTTCTTTTTTCCGCTCGCTCTTTCATTATCTTCCCCTTCCTTCTTTTTAATTTGATATGGAAGGTTGCATAAATGCTCACTATTCCTGTTTCTTGTGCTTACAACACACACACACACACACACACACACACACACACACACACACACACACACGTGGGTTGTATTTACAGCCAGCGAAAATTCCTGGCTGGCTGACTGGAGACGTTGACTACCCTGTAGGGCTGAACACAAGGTTTCTTCTTTTGCTGTTGATGAAGTTATTAAATCTCTGCAGAGTTTTTTGTTGTTGTTTTGTTTTGTTGTATCCGGGCCATGCACAACAGGGTGCATTAGCAGTCAAGGTGAAATAAAATGACTGGTGTGAGCCACCGAATGAGAGCTAAGTGAACGCCAACATACCCCTTTCAGATCCCGGGTTGACCAGGTACATTTTTCTGTTTTCTATTATCAAACAGTGGAAACAGACCACAGAACCATTTCATACATTTAGGTGAAAGGGAATGTACGAAAGTATGTTCTGAGAGATTGAAGAGCCACCCTTGAAGGCTCTATGGACAAGGACCACTTCCGGACCGCAGTACGAGAATGAGCTAGGAGAGCCCATCCCTGCCATTGAGCCTGGAGACCACAGCTCACCTCCGGACTTCGGATGCCAGAAATCTCACTTCTGCTGCTCCTGAAAGCCAGCCATTTCTAGCCAAAAGTTGGTTTCCACCCAGTCTCTGCCTTCTCATGTTGCTTACTTCTCCACGGGCATGTGAGTGGTGGGGCTGAGGTGGAGCGTTCCAGGGGAGGGTGGGAAGGATGTGGGAAGTTTCTCACACATGGGAAACTCCAAATGTCTAGGATAGCTTTTAATGCTGGATAACATTTAAAAACACACACAAAACCTGGGAAAGTGTAACTTCTGCTTGGGTCTGGCTGTTAGATGTAGACTGTAGACCAGGGCATCTCAACCTCAGCATTCTTGAGATCTGGGACCAGACAATTCTCTGTTGTGAGGAACTGTCCTGCACATTGTAGGGTGTTTGGCAGTATCCCTGGCCTTTACCCACTGGGATGCTAGCAGCATCGTCCCCACTGTTGTGAAACCAAAAGTGTCTCCAGACACCCCCAAATGTCCCTGGGGTGCAAAATTGCTCCTGGCTGAGAAACACTGCTGTGAGGCATGAAATATTTGGTGCCCTGTGTGTATATTAGTATGATATCTGTATGCACACCTTTATGCTAAAAGTATTTTGGGGAAAGTTGATTAATTCAGATATGAGAGGCTATGTGGAATGGGAATGGGACAGGGGGAGTCATCATAATTCTTCTACCTGAATATAAATATCACAAGTATTAAATTTTGTACACAGCTCAGATCTCAGTGCCTAGAACATAGGAATGCTTAATAAAGGTTTGTTGAATAAATGGAAAACTAAAAGAAATCCAAGATTTCTTTTTTTAGCACAATTTCAATTTAGATTATTCTGTCCTTTCATTAAACTAATATTTTGCTTCCAAAAGTACAATTGCTCTATCCTTAGGGCTTGGACTGGCTGAGGATAGCAGCGGTCAGATGGGAGAAGCCCAGGTGTCAAAACATCCTGGATGTCACCCACTCAGTACTCATAGTTTAACAATGGACACACGCTTATTCTTCCTGTTTCCCTGCAAAATATGCATAATATGCATCCTGATGCATCCTTTAGCTGAACTTGGGCAACTGTAGTCAAGGAGGAAGTGTGGCAGCCTGAGTACAGTCAAGGGCCCCAAGATGCCTTTTAAGGTTTATGTTCAAGCTGAACTGAAATTTCCTGAAGACCTCCGGGTCTCTGCATATTCATTGAGTCAAATGCTGAAAAGTCGGCTCTGAGGAAGACAGACCCAGTGCCAATCCCCGTGGAACCTACATTCAGGTAGCAGACAGAGATGATACATAAGTAAATACATAACTAGGATAAGTTCAGATTGCTAGGAGAATGAAAGAGCACTAGGATGAATTTATAGGAGATATGTGCCAAGTGAGGCCGAACTACTTCAATGTACTATCCCAGTGGAGCCCCACAATGACCCTATGAGGTTGAGACCATCACCATCTCCCAAAGTCTCACTGGGAGAAAGTATCCACCTGACTTACCCTCTTCGGTTGACATAATCTACCAGAATATGTTTTGTGTTGAAGACCAGGTCCACTGAAAGGCTTAGATGGCTCTTGCCTATTTCAGGAGGCCCTGATGGTGGATCCCCTCAGTGAAAATGGTATCTTCTACCATTATATTTGCTTCAGCCCTTATCCCTGTGGTTTGTGCCCTGTGAGTGCCCAGGGCATTCATGGCCCTGATTGACAGGCCATGCCTGAGTGCAATGCCACATACATTACCCCATACGTGTTACCCAGAAACAAGTGCAACAGTGGAGAGTATGAGGACAATGCTGTCCTGCTTGACAGGAAGTGATTTTCTTGGTGTAGATTGCACATTATGTTTACAACTACATGTGATGATTTCAAATTGGAGAGGGACCATCTCATAGTGGCTAAGACACTCTGGAGCAAATGCTTCCATAAAGAGCCAAGTAATACATATTTCAGGCTTTGAGGGCCAAGAGACAATGCTGAGAACTTTATGTAAAGACTTCTATAGCTACTTAACATATACTTATTTAAAAATGTAAGAAATATTTTTAACTTGTGAGCCATCCAAATTCTGGAAGGCAGGATTTGGCTCACAGGCCAATCTGTAGTTGGCTAATTCAGATCTACAGCAAGGTTACCTGAGCTCAAGTGTACTCTGGTGTTAGCTGGATGGCTAAACTTTGTTGGGTTATTGAACTCTCTGCGCCTCAATTTCCTCATGTGCAAAATAAGGGCAATCATGGCAATTGCTGGGAGAATTCAAAGAGTTCATCTATGTAAAAAGCTTAGATGAGTTCCTGGCACCTCACACAGATGATATCAGTTGGCTTCTTCTTCTTTGATTGTTTAATAAAGGGTATTTATATCGTAAGACAAACCAGTGCTTTGGACTCCTTGCTGAAACATGGAGTGTGGGAACCAATGTAATATGATAGTGGATGACTTTTTTACAAAAATTTCTAAATTCAAAAAAATGATACACTGACACATTGTGGTCACAGATTCTTCCCTGATATTTTATCAATCTATGTACAAAAGGAAAAATCAATCCAGGGGTAAGTGAGGAGCTTGGTGGCTAAGTTCTTCCATGAGCAAATGAACATTTCAGTTAGTTCCTCTCCCCAGCCGCCCTCCCACCCAATGTTTTGAGAGCTTTGAGGCAGAGAAAGGAGAGATGTGGGGGAGAGACTCTATATATGTCAGGGAGGCAGAGGGGACACACCTTATCTAGCACCTGTGACTTCTCAGAGTTCTGCTAGGTGCTTTAAATATGCAACCTCATTTCTCCCTTACTATGCAAGCAGCTGGATGAAGTGGGCTTAATTAACTCTATATTACTAACAAGGGAGCAGAAAAACGATAAAAGATTAAGTGACTTGACAAGGTCGGAGAGCCAGTAAGTGGCAGAACTGAGATGCAAATCCAGGCTTGCCGAATTCCAAAGCACCCAAGTCTATGCCTTTTCCAGGGCATGATGCTGCCTTCCCGGGCAGCAGCCGCAGGACTATGCTTTGGGAAGGTACTTATCTCTGGTGTCTGACCTCCCATCTTCCAACCACAGCCCTTTAATCAAACTAGAGCAGAGTCAAATCCTTCCGCTGCCTGCACTGCTCAGAGGCCCCCGGGACCTCCTCACAGGGGAGGCTGTGCAGCTTGAGAGGAGCAAGGATGAGAGAATCTCAGCAGCCTGAAACACCTGGAGTCTTGGGAAGGTGTTTGGCTAGGGCAAAGGGAACTGAGCAATGGCCACAAATTGGTGAAGTCCTACTGAGAGGCTGGGGTGGTCAGTGGGTTTCTCTGCCTTCCCCAGTCCAGGGTCTCCTTGTAGTGGGGTCTGGACACTATGAAAACACAGACCATGTAGTAAACACTGCTCTGAAGTTACCGCCTCTTTGTAAATACAGCACTGATACAAACTCCTGCTCACAGGCCTCTTGGTTATATGAAAGGAGGTTGTCATCACCATTTCTATTGGAAATTGCTATTCTGTGGATGCAACTTCTTTGAAGTGCCTGCTACCAAAGTGTCTATGGCAAGACGCACCCATGTGCACAAAACCAAGGGCAGGGCAGAAAAAGCTCAGCGGCTGTCCCTTCCCTCTTCTCCACCCCATATGCTCAGAGGGCCTCTCTCTGGGCCTTCTTGGCCTGTCTCACAATCAGACATCCTTCCAGCCAGTTGCAAGGATGGACAACTATATGCTCATGGAAAGTATTTTTTTCTAAAACACACACACACACACACACACACACACACACACACACACACACACATCCTGATTATATAAATAATGATATACATTATAGGACGTTTGGAGAAGAAATCCGAAAAAATATAATGAACAAAATATAAATGATCTCTAGTCCCATTACAGAGAAGTAACCACTGGTAGGGTTCTCACGCCAGCCTTTATGATGATCTCCATTACTCCCATTATGCACCTGATATACGTAATCCAAACCTCCATGTGGTCCAGTCTCAACTCATACGCACAGCATCACCAGTCCATTAGCCACAGGTCATTACAGAGGGAAAAAACAGGATTTACCTCTGGTTTTCAAATAACGTTAAATTGGATTCAATTCATAACCCACAGTGAAACTTCCTGAAACTTCAAGTATTCTTCTACTTTTCCATATGCAGAATCTGTTTAAGAGCCTTCAGATCTGATCAACCCCCCCACCGTTTCCCAAATCACCCACAGCCTTCTTATCTCCCTCACATTCTTATCTCACTCTCTTTGCAGACTATTTTATATTCAGTCCACTGCAGTTTCTCTGCTCTCTCTCTCTTTTTTAATATAAATTTTTTTTATCTTCTTTGCTTATTACCTGGAATCTCCATCATAGAGGAGAACATGCAACCAGACCCAGCAAGAAAGAAATTTATCTAAAGTTTCCTCCCTTCCATCCCAGTCTTTGTCTACCCATTCTCCTGATCCTGCCTCCCATCAATGCCAGAAATCATGGCTGGCAAGAATGAGGGCAATGGAGAGGTAGGGAGGGTAGAAGAAACAAAGAATGGGGAGCGTGAGAAGAGAGAAAATATAGACACAATTTGCTTTAGAAGGTGTAAGCACATAGAAATGACACTCTGTTTGTATGCTCTACTTTGAATAAAACCCACTTGCCAAGGTCTCGGGAGCATTTCCCTTAAATCTTTGAGAATATGATTATTCTTGACTATCTAGTATTCTATTATATAAATACACCACAATGTACTTAATCTATCCTTACTTGTTGGCCATTTTGATGAGATCCAATTTTATGTTAATATGAACACTGCATGACAAATCTCTTTGACTGTATTCTGTGTGTGTGTTTTTAAAGGCATGTGTATGAAAAATGGCATAAGGAAGATTGTGTGCTGCTGACCCATTTGATAGTCTATGCCTTCTTCTAGATGTGTTACAGATATTTTGCTATTTTACCAATGTACATTCTCACTTATAATTTGCCTTCAAGTAATTTTTATTGGAGGTGCCGTTAAAAACAGAATGATCTGTTATTCTCTATTTCCTGTGAGGATCTGGGCATTTAGTTCACTCCATTGCTTCATGCTATAAGCTAATGGGAGTAGGAAAGAAGAAAACAAGAGCTTTACAAAGGTGCAGAATAAGCTTTTACAACTTGACAATCTACTCTGAGCCTACAACTTTCTCCCTAATTTGCAAAACCACATGAATTTCGGGAGAGACTAATCTGTTTTTGAGTCATTGGCACTAAAGGAATAGAAGTGGGTGTTGTAAGAGTTCAATAAGCTTTACAATCTTTTAAATACTCTCTGCTTAAAGGAGAGATGTGTTGAAACTGGCTGGTGGGTTATGGAGGAGGAAGAGAGAGGGGAAAGCAGAGGAAGAGGATGTGGGTTGTTGCCACCTTGAATTCAGCTGAAATCTGCAGGAAACTCAGGTAGGGACATTAAAGTTATGGGTTGATTTTTTAAAAGAAACAAACAACTCTGGGATCCTGCAACATTTACTGGTAAATGTCTCAAGAGGATAGATGGGATGAATATTGAGAACAAATGCTGGCCTCTTGGCCAAGAGCTTAAAAAATCCTGTTTGGAAGCTTCTTCCTGGCTTCCATCTCTCTTTTACAACTTCCTTTCATTCATCATTTACTCATTCATTCATTCATTGAACACACTCTGTTTCAGGAGCTGAGATTCAGCTGTGGACATATCTGAGAAGGTGATGAGGGAGACAGATACTTCAGTAAGTAAATCAACTCTATGTAGCTAGTTAAGAGCAGATACATATAATGAGTAGAGTAATGGGTAAGTATGGGGTTGGTCAGGAGAGGGAATCTGAGAAAGACCTTGTCACCTGAGCCGAGGCTGAACAATGGGGCCAGGAGTGAAGGTGGGGTGATCAGAGAATTCGCAAATACTCCGAGGTGGTGTCTTAGTTCCATTGCTATATAACATGTGGTCCCATAACTTCATGGCTTAAAGCTAGAAGCATTTATTACCTCACAGTTCCTATGGGCCAGGAATCGGCCTGGCTTATCTGGGAACGGACAGCGGTCAGCATGTGCACAGATGCACTGGTGGTGGCTCAGTGCACTCGGGATGGGTTAGAGGGGCTTTGGGTAGCCAGTGGCCTTTGAAAACACCACGGTACCATTTTATTCACTGGCTGAAAACATCCTGGCCATGTGCTTTCTGAGAGTGCTTAGATGTGGGGTGAAGATGAGCAGAATGTTTAACCAGATGGGGGTATATTCAAGACTACTGATAATATCTATCTGCTATGGAGTATACATCCAGTGCCTGGAGAAATGTACATTCATTTCTCAATCCATCCTCGTCTTCTAGAGCTGTTCCTCCCACTGCCTCCTTCTCCTCAGCGAACAGCAACCTTTTCCTTCCAATGACTCAGGCCAGAAAACCTGCAGTGCCATTCTGGACACCTTTCATCGCCTCCCCCACCCCGCCCAAACAATCCATCAGCAAACTGTGTTGGCTCAATTCCAAAATAAAGCCCAATTCCCACCATTTCCCCCCCATCTTTGTCACTTTCACTCTGGTCCAAGCCGCCACCCTCTCTTCTTGGATAACCATTCTAGCTTTCTAATTGGTTGTCCCATTTCTGCTCCCCATCCCTTCAGTCTAGTCCCACACAGCAGCTAGAGTAAACCTGGTCAACTGAAGTCAGATTATGGCATTTGTCTATCAGTGGCTCCTGACGGTTCACAATTATTCTTAGAGAAAAGTATCTAAGGCTTGATAATGACCCATAAAGCGTTTCCTAAGTTTTCTCCACCCTCTGTGCCTCCAGCTACATGTCTAACCTTCTCTCCTATGTATTTCTCCCATTCGCACTCCAGTGCAGCCACACGGTCTCCCTGATCCGGGATCCCCCCATCCTCTTGCCCCAGGGCCCTTGTTCCCTCTGCTGGGAAAGCTCTTCTTCCAGATATCTACAAGGCTGGCTCCCTCACCCCTTCGAGATCTTCACTAAAGGCCACTTTCTTAGTGGCATCTTCCCTGACTATCTTGTCTTAAAGTGGACCCCCTTCCCCCAATACTCCCTACTCTTTCTCCCTGTTTTATGCTTCTTAGCATTTATTCCCTTAAAACATAATATATTTTACTTTGTCTCTCCTGTCCCACTAGAATATACCCCATGAGGACAGGGATCTCTGTTTTGTTCATTACTGTATCCCCAGAGCTTAGAGCATATAGATGCTAAATAAATACCAATAGAATGAATGAATGAATGAGCTTCCATATGAGGTAGGTACAGTAAGTCCTCAACATAGTCGATACGTTCTGCAACTTTAAGTGAAATCACATATAAAGAAATCAGTTTTACCGCAGGCTAATTATTATAAACAAGAATTCCAATAGCATCTCATTGATGTTACAATGAAACGATGCTATTTGAGAACCTGCAGTACTCTCTTCCTCCAATTATCACATGTGAAAACTGAGATGTGGAGAAAACACACACCTTGCCTGCGGATCACAAGATTGGAAGGTGACAGGATTAGAACTTGAATCCAGGTTTCTTTGACCCCAGAGCAGCCCTGGAGCTGTGTGCCCTGGGCCACCTGACACTGTGCCTGGAATGGAAGCCTCACTTTTTTATGCACAAAGAGGTGATGGAATATTTACCCCCCGGCTTTGCTGTGAGCATCGAAGGGGAAGGAAAGTGTGAGAGTGTTTGTAAGGTATCAGATGGCTTCCTCACACGCACCATGTGTTTATTCCTATGGTGGATATTTTGTTGATTACATGGGCACCTTGAACTTGCAACGCTTCTGATCAGAATGTAGCTCTGCATCAGAGAGAAAGGATCAGGGAGGTTTGGGTGAAAAAAAAAAAAGAAAAAGAAAATATGGCTCTTGCCAGTGTTAGCTGGGTGGCTTGGGCTGCTTTTTCCGCCTATTTCCTTAGCTCTCAGAGGACGCTGCTACCCGACTCTGGAGGGCAACTGTGAGGCGCGCACGGGATCATGTGTGGGAGGTGGGCAGGAGGCCTTTTGCCACCGTCATTACAGTCTACACTGCCCTGGCCGAGGCACAGTGGGAGGACTTTCCTGTCCTCCTGGGCCTCGTGGGGATCTCCCCGGGGATCCCATGCTGCCGGTTAAGGAACCAGGCTGGTGGCCCCAGGAGATCCTCTCCGCACCCCTGTCCTTATTCCTAGGGCCCAGTGTGATGGCATTTCTCGTCTCTCCCTTCAGAGTGAGTCTTCTCATTTGTAACCACTTCTCCATCAAGAGTTTCTGGGGGGCACACTCTTATTCTTTTCTAGACTAGAAGCCCATCGTGGAATAGATTCCCCCTGCCCCCAAATAATCTTTGACATTGTACTTCTTCTGCAATTATTCTACCTAACCTCTCGGTGAGAAAATTGCCCCCGATCCCAGCTGCATCAGGAAAGGGTTTGTAAAAGCCTAAATAAAATGCAGCACGATAAGAGAATTGGCCGCAATGATAGAAATCAATGCCTGGCAAATGCTCGAGCGCCGGGCAGAGTTATTTCTCCTGAAAATGGAAATGATCTTTTCCTGAGCAGCAGATGAAAAACTCATGGTAATGAGTGAAGCAGAAAGCCGGTAATGGGATTTGGGTCATTGACATTCCGGCTGGGCCCCGAGAATAAGGACATCGGTGTGAAGCAGGCTGCCCGGGGCCACCTGCCTAGCTGCTCCTTAAAATGCATGAGGTCTCCCTGAAGGCCGAGGGGACGCTGGAGATTGCTTCTGAGTGCGCCTGGAGGTGAGGCGGGCAGAGCGGACTAGGAGGCGGGTCCTCTCCACGGGGCCCAGAGCGCTAGGTCCTGCTCAGAGTGGCCTGGACGAGAGAAGCAGCTGCTTCCCCACCCCGCCTAGTCAGGCAGCGTCCTGACCAGCACTTCCAGAGACGCCGATATGAATGGGGATCAGAGTGAGGGAGCTGGGAGATGCTGCTCTGAGCCCAGGACTGGCCTGTGGGTTCACATGCTCCTATTTCTTCATTTTGCCAATTTCTAGAGCCTCGTGCAGTACTATTTGTTGTGGTGAGGAGTTAGCTTGGCCTCGTAAATAGGCTGTCGCTGCAGCTTCTGCTGTTGCCTCCTCCTCCTCCATCTCCTCTTTCTTCTCTTCCTCCTCTCTTCTTCTTCCTCTTCTCTTCTTCTTTCTCCTCCTCTCTTCCTCTTCCTCCTCCTTTTCTTCCTCTTCCTCCTCCTTTGTCCTCCTCCTCCTTTCTTCTTCCTCCTCCTCCTTTTCCTCTTCTTCCTCCTTCTCCTCATCTTCCTCCTTCTCTGCTTCCTCTTCCTTCTCCTCCTTTTTCCCCCTCCTCTTCTTCTTCTTCCTCCTCCTCCTCTCCTCCTTATCTTTTTATTCCACAAAACCTTAGGCTACAATTATAAACTGTTACATTGGAAGGGGCCCCAAAGAACATCTTGTGCAATCTCTCAGCATGCACAGGAGAAACCAACCTGGAGCTCTTCATTTCTGTCTGATCCTGGCTCTGCCCATGGGCTCAGCCAGGAGGACATTTTATTCTGATGGAAAGGGCTGGGGACCCCTAGGGGGTGAGTCAATGTTCTTCCTTAGACAGGATGTTTGTGTCAAGGTGCAGAGGGTATCTGAGGATGGTGGGGAAAGCCCTGATCTGGGCAGAGCTCGAATGAATCAAAGAGTGAGAGTGAGGACAAAGGAAAACAAAAGCCTCATATTTCTCACCCCAAATCTGATTAAGTCCCATAATCTCATCTGCTTCCACCGTGGACTTTGTCACCATTATTCTGTGTTCCTGGGCCACTGCAGTAACCTGCCCAACTAAACTCGTTAATTCCCCTTGAAATTCTGAAGCTTATTTTCCACACAGCAACCAAGTTGGTCCATTTAAATACAAATCACATCAAGTCAAATCCCAGGTGCACAAAAGATGGTGGGGTGGCAACCCCAGGGCTCACTGCAGTCACTCAGCTGAGTGGGTCTTGTCCTGCCCACATTGTTCTGGGCCTCAGTTTCCCCATGTACAGAGGCCAGAGTAGCTCTGGCTTTTGTTGATGCCTTGATGTGAGGTTCCTTAGTAGGGCCAGGCTGGAGAGAGGTGATGGAGGCTCCCAGGATGACACATTTAAGGAAGCACTCATTCCCCGGTTCATATACATGTAGGATCATCACCTAAAACTAAGAGCCTCCTTAAGGTTTGTGCCCTAGCACTGCATTTATTTCACCCTAGTTCTTGCCCTGTTTCTTAGGAAATCCATTTTTCAGACAAGGTGGATTCTATTCTTCCCTTTGAATTCAAAGACAAGTTTTCCCTTATCGAAAACACCAATGAATTTCAGGTTCAAAAATGCACAAAGCTTGTTGGTTTTTTTTTTTTTAAAAAAGGACTGCTGTTTGCACCAGGCCCATCCATCTCCCCAATGGTCGGTCTGATGACTTGGATGATATTACGACACAATAGAAAAACATATTACCCATTACAAATGACATTGCATTATAAACTATAAATAATTGATAGGCAGTGATATAGAATAATAACCTTCTTGCAGAGCTATTTGTCTGAGGCCTTAACAATTTCACTCTGTTCAGTCACAGACTAACCCTGAAGTGGCAGGTAGAATAGTACCATTGTGACCAAGCAGAAGGGGAGAAAGGGGGATGATGGGGACTGGGGGGGGGGGGGGCAGGTGAGGGGGAAAGGAAGTGGAGCAGGACTACCAGATTTAGCAAATAAAAATACGGGACAAGCAAATACTGTATGGAACATACTTATACTAATGAAATAATTTATTGTCTTTCTGAAATTCACATTTAACTGGGTGTCCTGTATTGTGTGTGGCAACCCTAGTGTAGTATTAATTTCTTATTGCTGCCGTAACACATTCCCATGCATGTAGTAGCTTAGAACACACATTTACTATATCTCTACAGTCCTAGGGGTCTGATGTCTGAAGTCAGTTTCACCTTGCTAAAACAAGGTCACAGAACACATTCCTCTTGGAGGATCTAGAAGAGAACCTGTCCCCAGTCTCAGTCCGCTTTCAGAGGCCACTTCATTCCTTGGCTCCTGGCCAATATCCCTATGGCCTTTGCTTCCACTTTTACATCCTCTTCTCTGACCCTGATCCTCCTGCCTCCTTCTTATAAGGAGCCTTGGGATTCTATTGAGTCCACCTGGATAATTCAAGTTTCATCTCCCCAAGGTTATTTTTAAAAAATATATATTTTTATTGCTTTCAGAGAGGGAAGGAGAGGAAGAGAGAGAAATATCAATGATGAGAGAGTCATTGATCAGTTGCCCATGCCAAGGATGGAGCCCACAACCTATACATGTGCCCTAACTGGGAACTGAACTGTGACCTCTTGGTTCATAGGCCGACGCTCAACCACTGAGCCACACTGGCCAGGTGCAGATTCTTAACTTGACCATGTCTGCAAAATCTCTTTTGCCATCTAAGGTAACATACTCACAGGTCTGGGAATTAGGACAGTGACATCTTTGGAGGGGGCATTATTCTGCCTACCACCTCTAGCCCAGCCCAGGCAGAAATCTCTAGTTCCTGAAATATGGCCTTAGGATGAGTACTCTTCACAAGGAATGGCCCTCGTGGGGAGAGCTTGGTTTCTGGAGTTAGGGCTGATCTGGGTGGAAATTCTGACTCTTCTTTCTCTCTCCATAACCTTGATAGGTTCTCTCTCTCTTTGGTTACTTGGAGACCCTTGAAAGGACAAACTGAGTCAGCAGGCCCTGGGGAGAGCTTGTCAAGGTGCAAATGTGTTGGGATTTCCTTGGCGTTCAGTTTCTTCCCCTGGCAAAGGACCTAGATGTTCCATAATCGGGAGAGTCATACTTTTCAAAGGAGTGGAACTATTTACTGTATGACAATGACATAGCCTGGAGGGCTGACTGGCTTCCTAATTGTTCCAAAGAAGTCAGTGATCATGAAACTGCCCTTATTTCTCCATTTGTCCTTGACTTCCATGTTCATCGATGCAGATGGATTAAAAAGAATTGATCCTTTCCTTGGGGAGGGCCTTTCTAAAACCCTTGATCTCCAAAGACATGCCGAAAGGGTGGCTACTGTCTAGCTGCTAATGCATTCATTTACTCATTAATGTACTGTTAGTACTCATTCTGGGCCAGGCACTAAGTAGCAGAAAATAAAACAGATAAATATCTCTCCTTTAAAGAATTCATATTCTGTCAGATTTAAGAAATCATTGTAATTCAATTCAAATAAAATAAAATTAGTTTTATCCTGTCTAATCCAGTTCAATTTGATAGACATTTACAGAATGCCCACTATGTGCAAGATGATGTGCTAGTCATGCCCTGTCTTCACTAGAATTTCTACTTCCATCCCTCGTAGTCATGGTTTGGTAATTAGGCATCACACATTAAACCTTTTTATAATTAGGTAAATGACTATGGTAGGGAATAATACCTCATGACTCATGCCTTTACCCTATAAATCTTATTTCTCAGGCCATTGTAGTCTTGGAAGAGTCAAGGGTATCTAGGACAAACACATTTCTGTTTTTGACTCCAATCTCACATCATCCTTTCATTTATCCATGTAACATACCTTATGCAAGTACTGCCTGGAAACTGAGAGGACAAAGATAAACAAGACACGGCCCATGCCCTCGGGTAACTGCCATGGAGCAGAAAGAGAGTGAAATCTGTCAACAGATCATTATTATCATATTAACAATGTTAACCATCCCTGTCTTTCATTGACTATTTCCCCTGTTCCAGATGATGCAAATGTCACATATTACCTTATGTTTCCTTTATGAATAACTATAAGAGGCAGGTATATTTTCCTCTTTTTATAGATAAGGAAACAAAAGCCCAGAGATCAAGATCACACCTCTGAGAAGTCATGGAGTAGGGATTTGAACACAGGCTTGTTTTGATTCCAAAGCCCATGAGTTGTTGTTGTTGTTGTTGTTGTTTTTTCTTCCCCTGCAGCTGATTTTATACATGAAATTAAGGCCAGGAATGAGGACTGCTTTTCTTAAGGTCAACCACCATTCTTTCCTTTGGTTCTAAAGCAATAGTGTACCCACTACTATTGTATATACCTTACATGTACATTAATGTATGTGTGAGTGTTAGAGCTTCAGATAAGCATTTAGTAAGCAGTATTAGCATAGTGACTGGGCAGAAGTAGTTAGATGTGGGATCCCCTTTTACGTCCCGCGTGGTTCAGGGTTCTGGTTCAGGGTTCAGATTGTGGAGAAGGCTGCACACAAATGAAGAGACTAGAAAAGTATTAATTTGGCGATATTGGGGGCCAGGCGGGAGCCCACCTCTAGTGGGAGGACTACACACTGCTCTGGCCCTGCTATCGCTTTTATTGAGGCTATGGGGAAATACCCATAGCTCTTAGGCAGGAAATAACAGAAATTTACATAAGACAAACAGAGGTGGAGGCTGCTTCAACTAACAATGCCTCAACTAAACGGTGAGTGTTTAGAGCAATTAAGGTTGTTGACCAGCCTTCCCAGCTTCCTGTCCACATTTCTCTATTAGTGAAACAGTGATTGGTTTCCGGCAGTTAGAAAATAAATTTAACAAATTGTTACACATGTAGTTATTTATGGACATATAAATATAGTTAACTTATATCAGATATTGCTCTAGACACAAGGGATGGTATATGAGGCATAACCTCTTGTGTCAGGAGTTCATAGCCTACCAGAGGCTTTAGGTAAATAAACTAACAATCTTTATAATGTGCTAAGTGTTAGGATGGAGTGCTTCGGAGACTATAGGACAGTGATGGGCAACCTTTTGAGCTTGGTGTGTCAAACTTGGCCAAAAAACTGAGCATAACTCGGGTAATGTGTCACTTTGAGGAAAAAACATTATTTCGCAAATGTTTCATCCTCAGGAGCAGCAAATGTTTCATCCTCGGCATGCGGCCGCCTCAGCGGCCACGTGTCATCAGAAATGGCTATGCGTGTCAGTGCTGACACGCGTGTCATAGGTTCGCCATCACTGCTATAGGAACTAGCTTGTTGGCATCAGGTAAAACTGGGGCATAGGGTGGCCAGTAGAGTATTCTCTTGGGAAGGAACCATGAAGTGAAGATCTAAAGGATGATCAAAGTTAGCCAAGTAAATGGGAACGAGTGGAGTGAGCGTGTATTAGTCAGCCTAGGCTAGGCTAGGCTATGCTGTATAACAAACAGCTCCCAGATCTTGTAAGATGTAACATTTACTAAAGGTAGGTTAAGGTTTCTTTCTTTGTTGTGCTATTTCCATCATTGACCAGTTGAAGGTTTCACTTTATGTCTCTTTACTCCAGAACCCAGGCTGATGGAGCCTTTACCAATTGAAAAGTGGCAAGAACAAGAGAGAGAGAGTGAGACAAAAATGAGCACTGGTTCTCACCGCTTCTGCCTGAAGGGTCAAACAATGCTTTCAACTTATATGTCATTGACCAAATCAAAATCTATGGTCACAACTCCATGGTCAAGTGGATGGAGAGGTGCAATTTTATCATATGCCGGGAAGGAAGGGAATCTGAAACCCGGCGAAGAGCACTGTGACCATTCCCAGGATAGCAAGAGAGGGTGGGCATTCCAGAGCAGAGACCTCATCCTTGGAACTGCAATGTCTCAGAAAGGTTGAAGCCCAATACACTTCACTTTTTGAGCATCCTTAGCATCCCATATACAGCCCATCATCTCCATCCCACTAATACCTAGCACTGTGTCTGCCGCAAAATCCTTGAAACAGAATCGAGCATCTCAGTCAGAGTTGATTATGTCTGAGCCCAAGAACGGAGGGCCTGCCTTTTTCAGTGAGGCCCACATTCATCACACAGGCCTCTTTCCTATCCCCCACGCTTACTGAGTCAGGGCAAAAGACATTTACCTTTTTGGCCAGACAGGATGGTAAAATATAATTATTATTTATTTAAAACTCATTACTTTCAAGCCCTTTGCATGGAACCAATTAAGAAAGCTCTTAAAGAAAAATAAAATATTATCCTTGGTGTAACACAGTTTTTCTGGGCCCTTCTAATGTGTGAGAAATCCCCATAGGTCTTGACAACTTTTTCATCTCTCCCTTTAGAAAGTGTGCTGCTGCCAGGGAATTTGGCTGCTGGTGATAAATGCTGGTTGTGGTTTCTCCCTGGAATAAAATTATGGACACATTGACGGTGGGGGTGAGGCAGGGAGTGGGAATTGGGAGGGAGTGTGGGCACTTATGTCAGTTCAGGTGTCAAATTTTACATGTCTGGGTTTTGTTCCCACCAGGCCCCACTTTCTGCAGTCACTGTTCTGTTTTACCCGCTTACTGGAAGGGCTGGCTCAGTTTCCAAGAAATCTCTGAATCGGGACATCAGATTCTGAACGGAGCCGGTGGGAGGGCCAGGTTTAGATGGAGCCAGCAAAGGTGCTATGATTTGAACGAGCTGGGAGAGGAAACCACTCTCTCTCGGACTCAGTAGCCTGGAGATGGAGGCCCAGGGAAAAGGGTGGGCATTTCGTCAACCCTGGGTTCAATCTGGGATGGATCTCTCTAAGCCTTGATTTTTGTGTCACTGATTGGACTCCATGACCTTTAGGGATGAAAGTTCCCTTCTGCATAGAACATGCTTTGAGTGTAAGGACATCCTTGCAGACATACCAAAGTGTCCCCATTCCTACACTGGACAGTCACCTGTGCAGATTAAGATCTTGCTTTCAGAGAGAGAAGCATTTATTACTAGCCTGCAGCAGCAGAGTGTACACCCCAGCACAATATTCCTTAGCAGCGCTCGGTGGGAACATGGCTAAGGTATTTCATGCCTGTCATCTCACTGTGCTTTACACAGAGGCAGGCACATGGAATACCCACGGCTACCTGATCCTGGGACTGATCTGGACTGGATGCAAAAATCCAGACCCCTAGGGCCCACGTCACACCCATGCAATCTGAACCTCTGAGGTGAGGCTTGGAATTTTCTGTCTGACAAGCTTCTCAGGCGATTTTCATGTGTAATCAGTTTGGAAACCACAGCCCAAGCATAGCTGAACCTGGACCACTGAGTGGCATTCCCCACCAAGAGACGCAGGATGGGGATGTGGGAGAAGCTGGGCCATAGAGGCCCTCTCTCTGGTGCCAATTGCTGACTCTGTCCCTTGGAATTGTTGACAAGAAGCAACTCACTGAACTCCACCAAGCTTTGGTTTCTTCATCTCGAACATGAAACTCATAGCCCAGAGGGTCATCTCAACAGTCATAGATGTTGACGCGCGTAAAAGCCTAAGCACAAAACCTGGCCCCTGAATGAAAGTTTCCTTTTCCTACCAAATATTTGTGAAAGGACTTTCTCAATTGTTAGGGACAAGGCAGAAAAGAGAGCGATGGGCTCTGAATAGTTCTAGACACACATTACATTCTTTTGGGGTCGAATCTTTGCTTTCTTGCGTCATGTCTGAAACCATCATGGTTTCTAAATGTCTCTAATGTTCCTTGATGATGCTGATATTAAAGTATTTCCACTAGTTTCTGAAATCGGCCATCTGAAACGTAGTTGTCTGTAAATAAAAATGTTTTCTAGAACACTTAAGTCAGAAATCAACAGAGTGGTAGACTTTCTCCTAAATATCCTAAAAGAAGGGAAACCTAAATGAGCCCCTTTGGGCTCTATGCCCACTGCAGGGAGAGTCTGTGTAGGTTCACCATCCTTTAATGGGCATCTTTTTTTTCAGACTAAAGAGGTGAATCTGAGGAGCTCTAGCAGGTGGCGTAACAACTCCAGCTAGGCACAGATCTGGACTTCGTAACGTTTGTGGGAAATGTCATAAGGTTGCCCAGGTTGGAGAAATAACTCCATTCGTTGTAAATGGCAATTTATGCTGCCATGAGCCTCTCACAGAAACTACACTCTGCTGAAAGGAGCTCAATTATTTTCTGGTTCCTGCAAAAATGACTTCTCATAGCAATAATATAAAATAAAATGTTTTCCAATCATGACTTGCTTCCCCTGCGACTTGGCTCCAGGAAAGGAATCACACCAGCTCAGACCACACCAGCTGAACATTTCAGTCTATTTCGTTTTCCTACGGGAAATGCATAAACTGACTTTCTGATATGTCTCTTGGCCTCGGGTGAGCCCGAGTCAGCCTGACCTCTGCCTACTGACAAGATGACTTTCTTTCCAAATATCCTCCCTGACATGATGTCAAGGTCTTCAGCTCACAGTCTCTCAAATGATCTCAGTTCTGGGCTGCCTGCATTGTGATATGTCTTGCTGGGGATATGAAAGCAGAACAAGGCATGGTCCCTGCCTTCACGGAGTTTGTAGTCTTGTTGGAAAATAAGTATTAGCACAGAAGATACATTTCAGAATTGCACAAGACAAGACAAGATGCTGAATGGGATATATCCAGATGAGGCTGGAGAGGTAAACTGGAGCCCAGGAAGGGGGTTCTTGTAGAAGTGGGTGGTCAAGGGAGAGGTCGTTATTGTCTGGAGATGTTTCCCTGGGATTGGCCTGTTGATATAAAGAGGCAGGGAGGAGAGAAGGTGGCTTGTCATGCTGGCAAATGACTCAAGCAGAGGGTGCAAGAGTGGACCTGAACTTGCAATGCCTGAGCTCAGACAGGAGGTCCTCTCCTCTCTCAGGGATAAGTGGGTAAGTAACATGCCAGTAAAATAATGGGTAGTCTCAAATCTGAATATGACATAGAGTCTTCCATGATGACCAGGCCCTCAAAACTCTCTCTCCTCTACTCCAGTCCAGTATAACCTTCCCTAAGAAGCTGGGGAGCCGTTCTCTGAGATTATAAGCAGGGATGAGCCCTGTACTTTTCCACTCATAATTAAATAAATATTTGAGTAATTATTTGTTTAATGGCTGTCTCCCCTACCAGACAGCAAGGTTTATTAAATGAAAAATAATTAGCATGGTGCCCGACTCCTGACAAGGACTCAATAAATGTTGTCTATTTTTGCAACTTGAGTTCCATTTCATGAGTGCAAAGCCTGTTTTGTCCAGTCATCACTGCCTTCGCATGATGCCAAGCACAGGAGAGAGCTTCAAATAACATATTTATTAAATGAATGAATTATTGATTTCTTCCCCCCAAATTACTTCTCCTATAGTCTGCCCAACCTCAGTAAATGATCATTCCATTCTAGGAGTTTCTCAGGTCAAAAACCTGTCATCCTTGACTTTGTTCTGACTTCAGCATTTATCATTAATCAATGCCCTCTCAAGACTTCCTGTCCAACCACAGATGCAACCACGATTTCCCAGCTGGATTATCCCTGTAGCCTCCTAACGTATCCCCTTGCTTCTGAACTGGGCCCTCTTGTCTCTTCGTCACAGTGTAGCTAGCGTCATTTCTTCTTTTTGAATCCTCACCCGAGGATGTTTTCCCATGGATTTTAGAGAGAGTGGAAGAGAGAGGGAAAGACAGAGAGCAATATTGATGTGAGAGGAACACACAGATTGCCTCTTGCATGTGCCCTGATTAGGACCAGGGTGAGGGCCAGGGAGGAGTCTGCAACCAAGGTATGTGCCCTTGACCGGAATTGAACCCACGACCCTTTGGTCCACAGGCCGACGTTCTATGCATTGAGCCAAACTGGCTAGGACTAGAGTCATTTCTTAAAAACTTAATTCTGAGCATGACATGTCTCTGTCTGCCATATCCCCAGTGGCTTCCTGTCTTCCTAAAAAAAAAAAAAAAAAAAAATTCAAATTTCTTAATCTGGCCTCCAAAGTACCTACCCTCAGCTACTTCTCTGACCTATCAATGTCCCTCTTGCTTTCTCTGCTCTGGCCTCTTGGCCTCCTTACTGTCCTCCACAGGCCAAGTACCTCCCGTTCCCTTGGCCTTTAGATTTGCTATTTCCTCTATTCAGAAGGATCCTCTCCAGATATCTATATGGTCCCTTTCTCCCAGGTCTCCATTCAAATGCTGCTTTCTCAGAAAAAAACATCCCCTGACCTCTCTCTCTAAGCTAGCATGCCAGCCCCTCCAATGCTTATTACCAGGCTTTTTTTTTCTTCTCAGCTCATATTGGCACCTGTCATTGTATATATTTGTTTATTATCTATCTTCACTCTAGAATCCAGATGGCACTATATCAGTTTTGCTCATTGTTTACACATCTAGCACCTAGATTAAGTCCAGGCATTTTGTAGACAGAATACTTGTTGAAAAAATATCTACACTAATAAAAGAGAAACATGCAAATTAACCATCACTCCACTACACCCACAAGCCATGCCCGCCAGCCAATCAGGAGCAAGTATGCAAATTAACCCAACCAAGATGGCAGCCGGCTACAGAGCTAGAGCAAGCAGGAGGCTTGTGTTGCCCCGGCGATGGAGGAAGCCAAGCTTCCCGCCCGCCCTGGCTGGCCCTGGCCTCCATTCAAGGCTACAAAGTTTCAATTATAGAAGATAAATAAATACCAACAAAAATAGTGGTGGCCATGGAGCTGGAGCTAGCAGGAGGCTTGGGTTGCCCCCGGTGATGGAGAAAGCCAAGCTTCCCACCCTCCCTGGCTGGCCCTGGCTTCCACTCAAGGCTACAAAGTTTCAATTATAGAAGATAAATAAATCCTAGATACTTGCTTCCAGCCAGCCCTGGCCTCTGCTCAAGGAGGTGCTGAAAAAAAAAAAAAAAGAAAAAGAAAAAAAGGAGGGGCTGGGACCGTGGGTCGCTGGGGTGTGATCAGGTCAGGATGGGACGGCAGGGGCCATTGGGGGTAAGCAGACCAGCAAGGGGGCCAGTTGGGGGTGAGCAGGCCATCAGTGGGGGTCAGTTGGAGGTGATCAGGACAGTGGGGGGGGCAGTTTGGATTAAGCAGGCCAGCAAGGGGGCTGTTCGGGGTGACCAGGCCAGTGGGGAGGGAACGAGAAAGCAGGGGGGCATTTGGGGGCTAGCAGGCCAGCGGTAGGGGGCAGTTGGGGGTTAGCAGGCCGGCAGGCAGAGTGGTTAGGGGCAATCAGACAGGCAAGCAGGCAGGTGAGCGGCTGGAGTCAGCAGTCCCGGATTATGAGAGGGTTGTTTGACTGCTGGTTTAGGCCCAATCGTTGTAAACTGGCAGTAGGACATCCTACAAGGGGTCCCAGATTGGAGAGGGTGCAGGCCTGGCTGAGGAACACCCTCCCCCCCCCCCCACCCCGTGCACAAATTTCGTGCACCGGGCCACTAGTATATGAATAAGTGAATAACATGTGCGTGCATGCACACACACACACACACACACACACACACACACCCTACACGTGTGGATGTAAGTATCTTTAAAAAGTAACCAACTGTGTCCCAGGAAGCATTATAGGAGTGGACCCTGTGCTTACATGATACTTTTTAATCCTCACAATAATCCAATAACTTGGACATTGTTAACCCCATTTACAGAGGAGAACCAGAAGCACATTGGAGAGTCTAATTGGATTTGGGTGACCCCAGAGCCATAATTCTCACTGCTCCAGAAGGTTTTTTCCTGATAGGAACACTGAAAACATGTACTGCTGCCTTGAGGTCTCTGGAGGGGAGATTTCAGAGAGTGGTGTTGAAAGAACACACTTGCATGTCAGTCATGGAGTGTTAGGCCGGAGCAGTATTTACTGTTGACAAGTCAAAACGGCTCACCCTCGGTGACTAAACAGAAAACCTACCTTCAGATTTTCCCTTTAGGAGGAAAAGGGAAGCAGAGAGGGAGAATGAGAGGAAAGCAGTGAAAGGTGTCTCTGGCAGGGAGCCAGACTTTCCTGTCCAGACATTTCTGACTCGCCCATTGTAGGAGTTATTACTCACATGGGGAAGGATGAGTCGCATGGCACAAACTCTTGGAATAATCCCAAGTGAGGAGCCGGGGGAAGAGGGGACAGAATCAGCAATGGGTGGACCCCAGGTTGGTTTGGAGAACTTAGTTTTTTAATTACTGCTATCTTGGGAGGCTGCTCAGCAACTGACAATCTACTAGGAGTCATCTACATTGATGTACTGAATTGGCTATTCCTAATATGGGATTTGAGATGCTCTTCCTATCCTCAAGTTCTCAGAAATAAAAGGGCGTTGGACTATGGTTCTGGGGATAACAAGATTCTGAGGGCTGAGTGATGGCTGAATCAAAGATCTGCTTGAGGTAGAAGTCTAGTATTAATGGGCAGTAGACTTCTGACCCTAGGAACTGGAAGAACTGCATGCCTTAGGCAGTGATGGGCAACCTTTTGAGCTTGGTGTGTCAAACTTCGCCAAAAAACTGAGCATAACTCGGGTAGTGTGTCACTTTGAGGAAAAAACTAACTCCAAGACTCTCGTCGCAAATGTTTCATCCTCAGGAGCAGCAAATGTTTCATCCTCGGCATGTGGCCGCGTGTCATCAGAAATGGCTACGCGTGTCAGTGCTGACATGCGTGTCATAGGTTCGCCATCACTGCCTTAGTGAGTCTAAGAGTTACACTACAACAGGCCACTGAGGACGCAGGCATGGAGGCTGAAATCTGACGGTGTGATTTGTGGAAGCACAGCAGGTGTCCCCTGAAATCTGACTGGCCTGTTACTTTCCCGTTCTAACTTGGTTCAGGAAGTGTTTTTGAGCCAGAGGATCAGAGGTTTGCAAACTCTTGGATGTTAACTCTGTGAGTAGAGCTGCTTAGGATTCTCAGGGAGGGTAATGTGTCCTTCGAACAAATGTACACAGTTTGGGCAAGACAGCCATTTTTGAACTAGCTACCAATAACCATCCCAAAGTGGGTACTCTACGTACTTATGTACTCTAACCACATAAGTTGAAAGAACCAGAGCCAGATTCATGCTGTCTCAGCCTCTTTCGCAGCAGGGCAGTCATGTGACCCAGTCTGTCCAATGAAATGTAAAGGGATATCTTCTGGGGAATGGGAACAGAATGTTTTTTCTCCTTTGTAAAAGGAGAGATACATGGGGGTTGCTCTCCTCCCGCACCCCAATGAATGTCTTGGCAATCTCCTGCTTCTTGCTTTAAGTGTGGTTATGTCAAGTTGAGATACCTACAGATGGAGCAGACAATTGGATACCATGAGGGAAGACTGAGAGAAGGTAAGAATGTCAATCTAATGGTTTGAAGTCACAAAGCTACTGAGCCAGCCTGGAACTCCTAGCACCAGACATCTTGCTAAATACATAATACCTTTTCTTTAGGTTTAAATCACTGGTCTGATTTCTCTTCCTTTGAACATTTTTCTCCTTAGAAGCATCCTCATCTTTCATGTGAGGATTATTCAAAACAGCTTTGACTGTGCATGTGTCTACTGGGAACTGGCACAGGTGAAGGGTTAGAAGTTCTCCAGATTGTGCACAGAGGGGCTGAACATTAATTATCCAAAAGCCCAAGTTGGGGAAGCACCATGCATTTACATTCCCTCTCAAACCCAGGCTCACACAAGGTTAGGGCGTATTGCAATAGGTCACTTGCTGGGTCCAATAAAATCTGCTAGATTGAAAAATATTTATGGTCAGGGACTGTAATTTAATGGTCTATGTGTCCACAGGCCCTGGGGCATTAATATGCACTCAGTAAATATTTGCTAAGAGTCACTGGTTTGGGGTTTTGGAAGTTTTGAGTTCTAGATCTAGTTTTATCCACTTACTCTCTGACCTTGGGCAAGGCACAAGACTCTTCTGGGTTTCACTTAACTTCTTCAGGGCAAAAGAGAGCTTTGTGTGAGATCAGCTCAGTAATCCTATGACTACAGCCACTGAGAAATGCAGGTGCAGTTAAAAGCCTCAGCTCTAGAGGCTGATGGTCTTCCACTCTAGACAGGCCAACATACTTTCTTTTCCAACCATGTAGAATAGGCACAGTAGAAGTCAAATTAATCATAAGATGAACCAATGCATTAGAAGGTATAAAATGAAAACTTCATACGATTTATGAGTCATTGAAGAAAGCTATGGACTTGTCTCCCTAGAAAAGAAACACACACACACACACACACACACACACACACACACACACACACACACACACAATTTATATGCAATTTCTTCTATGCAAAGGTATAGGTAGGAATATATACTTTGTGGCCAACAATGAATGAGGACTTTCTTGAACTGGAGCTAAGGATCAACTTTGGCTGGTATCCTCTGAATGTTAACAAGGTACTGAACGGAGAAGGTTCTTGATAAATTTTTGGTGATAAAGTGGGTGGTGATTACTTAGGCCTCATGGAATCAGATTCCAGACTCAAGGACCAGAAACAGTGAAGTGGTTACGTGTGAGAGCACTAGGGTTGAAGGGCCTGCAGCTGAATCTTGGAGCTTCTGCTTGCTAATTGTGAGACCCTGGTCAAATGCATTACTCATGCCTCAGTATTCTCCATTGTCAAATGGGATATCTTTTAGGGTTATTAATAAATGAAATATGCTTAGTTAAATGGCTGGCATATAGATAAACACTCAGCCTTAAAGATTAGTATCTGGAGAGACTTGAAGATTGTGCTTGATGTCCAGCCTTTTATAATAGGACAGCCACTGGAATTTCTTACTTAGTCATTGCCACTGACTGTAAGATAAAGATTCTGATGATATTAAATGACTGCAGGGATGCAGAAGTAGTGCTGGGTTTGGGGACTGGATCTTTATCCCTGAGATTCCAAGATACTTGATGAATATCTTGCTTAAATCCTAACCAAGGAATATATAAGGAACACTGTAGTCTTGTCTGGGGGAATGCAGGGATTCAATAAAGAATAAGACTTCACACTTTCTAGACCATGAAATGTCAGACACGCAATAGGGGAAATAACTCAAGGAAACCAAAGTCAAGGGCAAAATGAGTAGTAGAAGCAATGAATGACAAAGACATTTTCTTATTTTCTACCATCTGGACCAGCCCGAAATGGAGTTTGTCATGCTGCAATACTGACCCTGGCACTTCTTTCTTAGACCCTTCAATGTTTCTCCCTCTTCAGGCTTATGGGAGAGATGCTAAGCTCCGTGGTACAGTAGGAAAGCTGTCTGTGGTTGGGACCTGCTGACATCTCCAACCCCACCGCTGGCCACCCTCCGCTTCCGTCTTTACAGTTTGCCCTGGTGGAATGCCTGTGCTTTGTTGTCACACTGCTCCAGCCCCTTGTCTTTGCTCGTCGCATTTGCTCTGCCTGATTGCCTTTCCCAACTTCTTTGGCTTTTATTTACCACTAGAGTCCCGGTGCACAGGATTCGTGCACTGGTGGGGGGGCATGGCCTGCGGGTATCAGCCTGCTGTGAGAGCGCTGCTCATCCCGGTCAGCCGAGCAGCTGTGGACCACCCTCTGAGTGGCTGCTCCTGCTGTGGGAGCACACTGACCACCAGGGGGCAGCTCCTGCATTGAGCATCTGCCCCCTGGTGGTCAGTGCACATCATAGCGACTGGTTGAGTGGTCGTTCTGGTCGGTCGCTGGGCTTTTATTATATAGGATTTGAGTCTTAGCCAGGTGTCTTCTCCTCGAACTGCCCTCTGAGCCCAGAACTGGGCTCACTGTCTCTCCCTGTGTCCCTAGACTACCTTGTGGGCTATCTCTCTCAGCATGATGATGTGTGTGTGCATCCGTTTGTCCCTCCAGCCGGGGACTCTTTGAGGGCAGGGTCCATGTTTTCCTTTAACAGGCACTCATCAAATGTTTCCTTGAAAGTGGACTGGACTGGTGGATTTGCTTCCATTTTGGTTATGGCCAACTCTTTTGCTAGTTGCCAAAGCTGCAAACCTAGGAGTCATCCCAGACTCCTCACTCTTCTTCACAGCCTATGGCATATCCAGCCCATGGCATATCCATCAGCAGATCCTGACCGCCCCAGTGAAACGTGTCCTCAATCTGACCACTTCTACCTTCAGATATACCTCTGCAGTCTGGTTGTCATTTCTTACCTCCTACTTGATCTCTCTGCCTCTACTTTTGTCAATCCCTTCCTCTCCCCTTCTCCCCCATCCCCCTGCTGCTAAAAGTATGGTTATTCTGTACACAATTGATAATGATCCTTGTAACAAAGGAAAAACACACACAACCAAACAGACCACACATTTCCTTTGCTCACTCCCCTCCTCCGACAGTTTTCTATTACTCTTAGAACACCGTTCAAACTTTCTAGGTCTTGACCTACAGGCTCCATAAGCCATGGACACACCCCAGGCCACATCCTTACCTTATGCCCAACATTTCCATTATAGCCCCACAGCCTTGTGCTATTTCACGAGTTGTGCCAAACCATCCCAATCTCAAGGCCATTTGCACTGGTTGATCTTCAGGCCTGTAATATTATTCCCCCAGTACTTACCTGGCCTACTCCTTTCCATCACTCTGGGTCTTTTCTGACCACCTGTCTAAAGTAACATGCCCCTCTCTCATATCAGAACAATTTCCGACATACCACCTGAATTTGATTTCCTTTTCACCACTTACTGCCATCAGTGATCATCTTGCTTCTTTGCTAATGCATGCCTTATCTCTCTAGCACAGCACTAGCCTAGAGAGCAGGGACCGCCTCACTGCGATGGCCACAATATCTCACATGCAGGGAATGATGAGATCGATAGGATCATAATTATGATCCTCCACTAGTGCTTGGAATTTCTTTTCCCAACACATATTTTCCCCATCTGAACAAAACATTATTAGTAAGAGTGCCATGGACATGACCGGCAAGCTGAGAGCTTGTGATTTTTTACTTACTGAGGTAGGATTCAAACACACTGTTTTTAAATCTTGAAAGAACATCCATGTCAGCTTCTTTTTTACACAAATCCCCCAGGTTACTCACTTAGGGAAAAATTACCTTCATGAGGCATGTTCTTTCTCTAAATTCCTGGATCACTGGAAATGCCTACAGAGTGGAAAAAAGGGCAAAGTCAACAGGTCAATACTTATTGAGTGGTGAATCTGCAGATTTACATAGTGATGCAAAAAGTTCCACTGTCTGAATTCTCAGAGGGTGTGTGCTAACTCTATAAAACTCACACACAGTGGAGAGAAACCCACAGAGGTGTGAGTGGGGAGAGGGACCTGCAGACTGGGTAGATTGTTGGTTCAGGACATGTGGGAGTAGGTTCTAAATTCACTGGAAGAGGCACACGGGGTATATAATAAAAATTACTCTTGATGTTTCTAAAAGGGACTGTACATCATAGAATGCATATTTTTGTTCTTATAATCTTATTACTGTAATATTTATGATTAAATACATATATCACATGTATGCATATTTACAATAAAAAGGTGCTGAGTATTAGAAAAATGTGTGTCTTTAAGTGGTAGAATCACAGAATCATGTGCAGTGAGACATGTAGGCTAGGAAGGGCAGGTGCTCATTGAGATAGGCTGAGGTGGCAGTAATGGCATTGACCATCTCATGCTCTTCCAGAGTAGATGATCTTTTGGGGGAATCATGAGCTGAATCTACCACGTTATTTAAATTGTTTTCTCTCTATTTGTTCTGGCCCCTCAAGTCTCATCGCTGAATCTTATCATCTGACGCACATCTGAAGTACACGGTGTGTATCATGAACTAGAGAGTTTGGGTTTTGAATGGGAAAGCTCTGGATTCCAGCCTGTGCTTTCACACCCACTTCTTGAAGGAGACACTGACCAGCTCTGTCCCAAACCTTTTCCTTTATCCTCTAGGACACACCTTCTCTGGGCCTCTTACAATTGGACAGCCATGTGACTGAGCTTTGGCCAATAGGACATGAGTGGTAGAGATGTCTACCATGTCAAGGCCTGGCACACAACCTTTCGTGTTCGATCCTTCATGCCTTTTCTCTTCTGGTTTGATGCTGATAATCGGATTGACCTTGGGAGACACATGCTGAATATGGCAGAGGCGGGAGATGGAAGGAGTCAGGTTCCCTGAATCACCACTTGGAGGAGAGCCACCTGCCACTCAGGTGTTGGACTGTGTGAGTGAGAAATTAATGTATTTTGATTGAAGTCACTGAGATTTAGGGGTTCATATGTTATAGCAATTAGCATTGCTTTAACTAACACCCTATTGTGTGACTGAGTGCTAGCGATTTAACCCTTCTGTGTCTTGGATTCAGCATCAGTCAGGATCCCTCTGAAAACAACCAGCCAATATACTTAAAAGAGGCAATTGAGGCAGTTCCACGACCAGACTATTTACAAAGATGCAGACAGAGCTAAGAGACACTCACAGGGACAGTGAAGCATCCCAGAGCTCATGGCAGCAGACAGCCACTACCACTCTGAGCCTGGCATTGAGGGTGAGGAGAGGAAGCACTTCCCAGAGTCTGGAGAGAGGTTACAGCTGTAGGTAAGAGCTGCCTGGAGGGAGCTGTAACTTCCAATGGAGGATTGCAGCCGAGCCACGTTCTGGCAGGAAAGGACTTGGAGCAATAAAAAGCCAGATGTCCTTCTCCTACCTTCCACCCTCCCTGCTGATGGCTCCTATTGACTAAACCCAACTGGAAGCCAGAAGGCGAGGAGCTCACTGAGGTAGTCCATAAACGTTGGCTTCCCAAGGTGTAAGCCAAGTGTAAAAGACTGAAGGGGTAAGTGAAGAATTTCCAGAACAGTTTCCATATCTACCAATTGGGAATCCTAACAGCCTACCTCACAGAGGCTGCCCTGGAGCCGGAGGGGTCTATATAAGAAGCTCTGAATAAAATACTGCTCTTATTTCTTTGGACCATCTGCTGCGGAACCACTGTCCACAGTTTCTTTAAGAATTGATATTTTTTCTCGCTGATAATTTTTGTCAATGTTATTGTTTGGTTTGTTTTAATCTTTCAGAAATGTTGACCCGCTGCCTAACGCCAGGCGATGTCCGGCATGAACTTAACTCTGGTATTTCCTGCATGTTGGCATCTTCACGTCTTCGCAGTTTATTTTTGGTCATAGGTGGGGCCTGGGAAGATATCCAGTTTCAGGGTCCTTGGAAGATTCTTCCTTCTCAGTTTCAGCCACTCATTGTTATTTTTAGGGTCATGTTGCCAAGAATGTTCTTGCTCCGCATCCCAGGCAACAGCCATGTATAAAGCACTCTGCCTGGGTCTCATCACGGCATGTTTCATGTCAGCTTTGGTTTACTGAATAGGATGAGGAGTGGACCTTTCCACGCAGGCGATGGGAGAGTAGCATCTCTGTAAGGAAGGGAATGCAGCAGTCTTGGGTTCTGGTCCCTCCTCTGCTTCTTGCTTGCAGTATGACCTTGAGGAATTCCATCCCTTTCTCTGACCTTTATTTTCCTCATTTGCAAGATGGGCCTCATTGCACCTGTCTCACTAGTTAGATGTGGGGGGATAGTGAAATATGCTTGCATAGAAGCCCAGGCACTTTGCTTCACACATAGCGGGCACTCAGCAATTCTTATAGAAAAACATTAAAATCTTTTACATTCCAGTGGGGATTCTCAAGTTCTGATTATACTGGAGCTAAAAAAAAAAAAAAAAATGGAGCTGAAAACATTCTCTGGGCCCACAAATATTCAGAGTCCTTCCAGGCTAAAAGTATACTCTTTATTCTAGCTGACATCCTTTAAAAAAAAAAAAAAAAGCCTTACTCCATTTCTCCTAGGGCAAATGGATTCCACAGATATCAAGCCTATGTTCTGAGATTCCCACAGTGGGAAGATGGGTGGTGAAGAAAAAGCACATTAAAATCACATTTAAAAACCTTACCAAAATCATATGAGAATAATATTAAGATGTACTTTTGACTGAATATTGTTTTCTATGTTCTAGTCTTCCGTGTGTGATATATGACATCAGCTTTTTCTTGAGTATTTCTGCAATAGCTTGTCATTTGGTGAGTCCGGGATCCAGAATCACGTCGGCTATTGTGAAACCCAATGGGGAGCAGTGAAGAGGAGTCCAAACGCCAGCCCTGCCTCTTACTTTGGGAATGTTCCTCAACAAACCTTTTGTGCCTATGAAATCAACATCAGGATGCCGTTGCCTCAGAGATTGCTTGAAGATTAGAAAAATAATGTAAATAGAGTCCAAAGCATTGCCCAAGAAAGGGTGCTCAGTAGTGGTAGCAGCTAGTATTGAAAAGGGACAATTATCATGTCATTTTAAGATGCAGGAAAAAGGCTATGGAATCCATTGCCTTCACTTGATGTCTGAGGAAACAGAGGCTCAGGGAGGGAAAAATGACCACCCCACTGGTTCATGGAACCCAGGTTTCCTGATGTTCACTTGATTTCCTGGCCATGGCACCACCATTTCATACAAAAATGTCACCAGCAGACAAAGAGCAGAAAGCTAAGCCATTGGGAGATGTAGGCCAGTCTTCTCACTGAGATGCCACCTGCAGATTTGAGCCTATCTCCCAATTGACACTGGTATGCCTACTCACTGCTCCCCATTGACTTTCACAGCAGCCTGAGGATTTTGTTGCCATTTGAATCATCAGTTGTCTACGTTTTTGGTGATGTCCTCTCAGAGCAAATTTGGAAAGAATTCTTTTTCATCCTCCCTTCCATGTTCTTCCAGGAGGCAGGTCCACAGTGACTATGTATACATCCTTAAATAAAAGATTGTGACTAGGTCCACTATTACTGGGTGGGACTTAAGTTCCTAATATTCATTATAAATAATGACTCTAATGTCAAATCTTAGGAATGAATTAAAAAATCAATATTATGTTCTTTTAAAAATAAAGTATCTGGATTATGGATAATGGTTATTGCTCAAGTGTTTGTAGAAGATGCCAAGAAATGGAGGGAGACTGTGACTATGCTTTTAGTGGTCAAAGAGGTTCCGTCCCAAGATAAATGGCATGTCTTGAAAAAAACAAAGTAACTACCACTACCACCACCATGACCATCAAGTAGGACTCTAAGAGTAGATAAAAGGGAGGAAAACACAAATATTTATTGAGAACCCACTACATTCCACCCATTTTTCCATACTTAAAAAAATATTACTTGATTGTGTTTATTTCCTCTAAAAGATCTGTGAGGGTAAGGCTCTGTATGATTCTCACCAGTAATCAACACACGGCCTAAAACATTGTTAAGTGCTTGTTGAATGAATAAATGTACTAGAGCTCTCCATCTATAATAATAAAAGCATAATATGCTAATTAGACTGAATGTCCTTCCAGACGACCTTCCAGATGAAGCTTGGGCTGCAAGAGAAGCCCGGGTTCCGGGTGCCAGAGGGAAGCCGGTGCTGGCAGCCGGGGGAAGGAAGGCCTACTCTTGCACGAATTTCGTGCATTGGGCCTCTAGTAAATAATATTTTTACATCTTCATAATCATCTTGTAAATTGGAAATTATTATCCCCACTTTGTAAATGGAAAAGGGAAATGGCTCTACTATTGACAGCCATACGGCAGGGGTATCTGAGACAAAAGGAACTTTTTGACCTGATTCTTTGCTGTTGGTAGCCAGTGTGGTAGAGTGAGGGAAAGAACCTGGAAAGAGGACTTAGGGGTGCTGGTTCCACCTCTTTCCTGACTACTTTATTGACTGCTGGATGGGTATATTAGTTATTGATCATGTGTAATAGATCACCCCAAAATTTAGTGGCTTAAAAAAACAAGCATCTCCTAGGTTTTGTGAATTGGGAATTATAGAGTAGCTTAACTGTCTGGTTTTGGCTCAAGGTTTCTCATGAGGTTGCTGTGGAGATGTCCACTGGGGATGTGGTCATCTAAGAGCTTGATAAGGGCTAGAGGATACATTTTCAGAAATGGCTCACTTACCTGGCTGTTGGAAATGGCTTCAGTTCCTTGCTGGCTGTTGGTAGGAGGCAATTTCTCTAGAAGGCTGTTGAGTGCTCTCACAATATGTCGGCTGGCTTCCTCCAGAGTGACCTAAGAAAGAGAGAGCAGAGTAGAAGCCATAGTGTTTGTTATTATTGAATCTCAGAAGTCACACACTTTCACTTTTGCCATAATCTGTATATTAGAAGTGAGTCACTAATCCAGCCTGGACTCAAGTGGAGGGGAATTAGGCTTCACCATTCAAGGAGAGGAGGACCATAGAAGGGGTGGATGTACTTAAAAACTACCACAACGGGTTAGGTAGGCCATGATTTGTGTCTGCCACTCAAATACTGTATTTCCATTCCTCACAGATATTGTCAAAAATGAAGGGGCTTGGGAATCAGACAGACCAGTGTTTGAAACCCAGGTTAATGTTCAATATCTTTAAGCCTTGTTTCTCAACCATAAAATGAACATTATATCAAACCAATATCACAGGTTTACTGGGTGAATTACAGGTAATAGAGATAACACTCTAGTACATTGCCTAGCACAAAGTAAGTGTTCAAGTAATGGGCTCATTTCTGTTCCATCACAAGGCAACACTCCCTCATAAATGTCTGAGTCAGGATACGGAAAACACACACACACACACACACACACACACACACACACACACATGGGTGCCCGAGTTCATTCTGTTTTCACCATGCCATCCTGCCAGCTTCTACATGGGGTCATCTTTACTTCTGCACTGTGGAATATAGTTCCTTGTCACAAAATATTAGATTCCAGAATTGAGATATGAGTTGGAAATGGAGCTTAAATGTTCTCCAAATCTTGCCTAAATTCTCATACTTATTTGCTGTTCTTGAGTATTTCCAGTAAAATAGACATGGAATTAAATCTAGACTCTTTGACGTGTCATCTTAATGGTCCCTTTTCTCTCTTGAAAATATTACTTGATTGTGTTTATTTTCCTCTAAAAGGTCTGTGAGGGTAAGGCTCTGCCTGTGGTATTCTCACCAGTAATTAACACAGTGCCTAAAACATTGATAAATGTGTGTTGAATGAATAAATGCGCTAGAGCTCCCAACAAATAATCTTTTCTTAAAGTTATGAGCTCCTTCTCAAATATGTTGGGAGGTTTAAGTCAGATAAAGTGTGTTACTTTCTCAATAAACAGTAGCCATTTCTCCCACTGTGTTTAGTTCCTTTAAGGTCTAAAATATTTAAAGTACCATCTGGAAAAAGTGTGTGTATATTGGAGGGTGAGTAGAGGCATGTGTGATACCTTTTGTTAAGAACCACAAAATGTGCTTGACCATTTACATAGACTGTTTTATTCATTCCTCACAAAAATAGAGTGAGGTCCATCTTATTATCCCCATTTAGAAGAGAAGGAAATAGAAGGTTAATAGGTTGGCCTGAGCCTCACAGCTGGCAAGAACAGGTACCTAGACTTAACCCTCAGAAGTTATTTGAGACGATGTTCTCCTTTATGGAATATGTTTGGGCAATGGCTCACAGGGTGGCAGAGTTTTGTAACTTGCATAACTGCTCATTTGACTATATAATACAACTAAGCATTAATAACCCACTGGAACATGTTTAATTTACTATAGTTTAGTGCAATAATAACTTCTGGGGATCCCACAGGCCAGGCACTGGGGCGGAGAGAGAGATAAGGGGGCTCTGTGGGGTTACTGATGCCGAGCAGAGGCATAAAGCCCAAGATCATGTTTCAATTTGTCTGCACATAATGACAGACAGACAGATCACCCCAGTGAACTAGTTGATGGATGGAAAGGTAGCTGATGTCAGTTAGGCACCCATTGGTAGTAAACACCGAAGATCTGGCGGCCCAGGCTCTTCGACGTTGATGGATTCCCGAGGAAAATGTTGGGGGATTGTAGAGTCAATCTGCTTGAAATCAAGAAATCACGGTGGAACAATTTCCCTGATTCTGCCATGTCATTTATCACCATTGTTTGTCTTCCTTGTTGGTATTAACATCAATTATTTATCATAATGCACATTTTCCTTCCGAGACCTCTCTCCTGTCTGACATGTGGAATCTCTTGCTGTTAAATTGCGGGGGCAGGAGGGAACATGAGTCCTTACATCACTGCTTCTTTTGAACTAAGAGCCTTTTCAGTGGGGGCAGGCAAACTGGAAAAAGCCATTCCGAGCTGAATAAGGACTGTTTTCCTTGCTCGGTACACATGTTTCCAGTTGTCATTTAAGTTGCTGTTCCTTTGGGGTTTGGCCTCAGCTAGAACAATGACAGTGCAATGCAGAAGCAGGCACGTGTGTGAAGTCGAAAGCACCTAGAACAGTGCTTGGAATGGCAGAAACCACTGGCTGCATCCCTAGATGTGTTCTCTCTTTCGGCCTGAGTAGCATAACCTCATGTTTCCTGGGGTAGCAGGCCATCCAGCTAGAAGATTATATACATGAATCTGCCATGGCACTACGTGATGGCCAATGAAAATTAACAGGAGTGTAATGTGAAACTTGGGGGGAAGGTTGATTAAAGGAAACTGAATTAGCTGGAAGTGCCCCATCCATCCTACCCCTTTGCCCTTCGCCTTCTTCTAGCCTACCACACAGATGGGATGGGGGCACTCCAGCGGACATCCTGGACATTGGGATGGAAGCTGCAGTAAGTATATGGTAAGCAAATAAGAGCTTGAATCCCTGAGACCGTTATACCACCCTGTTGAGCACGGATTTCCCACCTCAGGAAGATCATTCAATAGCTGAGCTACTTAAATCATTGGGCTTATTGGCTTGCTTATGTTTTCGGTAATAGGCAGCTGATCTTAATCCTACCAGAAAAATGTGGGAGTGAGGAGATGAGAGGGAGGGTTGGAGAGGGTGAAGGAGAGGGAAGACTCAAAGGTGACTTCCAGGTCCTTGGCTTGGGTGACCACGTGGGTGGTGGTCCCATTCACTGAGAAAGGACACACAAGAGGAAAAACAACACTGTAGAAAGAGGAGATATGTTTGGTCTTGGACATGGTAGGCCAGAAGGTGCAGTAGTCTCACATGCAGATAGATAGTATGGGTTAGTGCTATGAAGGGATATTAAAGAAAAAGATACAGACTTGGCCATAACCAGCATGTGTGTGATAGTTAGAGGCACTGGAGTGGGTTAGATTGCCCTGGGAGACCCGGATGGTGTTGACAATTAACACAGAGAAGGGGAGTGAGCTTCCTGGACGACAACTGAGGGTGGTATTCAGATATGCAAACATACAACGATGATTCCAGCAGGATGTGGAAAATGCACCACCAAGGATCCACTTTATGACTCCCACCCCCTCCAGGTAGTCATACTTTGATAAAGCGCCAACTAAACAGAGATTTTAAAGCAATTAGTTTCTCTTTCTCATGAATCTAAGTCAGATACTGCTGCCAAGCACAGGTTCCAAGGGGTGTGAGAGAACTGGTGTTGCCAAAGCACGTTGGTAGAATTTCAGCCACATCAAAGTCTTGTGATGTCTGGATGCATGCCTCGTAATCACACACAGATAAGTGATTTTCCCAGTGGGGCTGTCAAATATTGAAACAGACGAATGGCTTCCCTGTGACACCTTCAAGGAATCGTCAAATAGGGGACAGGGCCTGGCCGGAGGAACCAGTCCAGGCTGGCTGAGTATGTCAGCTCTAGTTTCCATCTAGACTACCTCACGTCTCAGCTCCGTTTCCTGAGGAATGCCTGAGAAGTAGGAGATGACATATTCAAAGCATTGAAAGAGTCCCTGGCATGTAGGAGACCCACTTTTTCACCCCATTGGGTCATCAGGAAACTGAAGCCCCTGAAATCTGGGGTTCGTTTCATAGATGCCTCCAGTCCGAAGGCTCCATTCCCATGGGGTTTACTTGACCAGAAGCAAGAGAACTTTAATGAAAAGAAAATGTAATAAAAGGTGACAGAGCTTGTCCAGCTCATCACCCCACAGGACGCCACTGAAACGGATTTCATGCTGATTTCCTAGCGGAACTGAGCAGCGCACCTCTTTGGAGCCACCTCTTAAACTGTCCGATGCAATTGTCCGGGGGTGGTCTTAGTTCTGGGAGTTTTCAAAGCTCTCCAGGTGACCCCACTGTGCAGCCAGGACTGAGAGTCACTGCTGTAGAAACGAGGCAGGAAGGCTCAGAGAAGGCAAGTGGTGAACACAGATCTGCAGTTAGAGGCTCACTTATTTTCCCAACTCAAGTCTCCGTGCCTCCTCTGCTATAGCATCTAGCTTCATTCTCCGCTGACAGAATTCTAGAGGTGTCTTCTGGACTGACCAAGTTTCTTTTGTTGTTTTCTTGTTTTGTCCCCACTCTGGAAACAATCACCTTGATAGCCCCGAGTGAAGGGAACACAGGGACTGAATTATAATTGCTTGTTAATATCAAGTTGATGGCCGATGGATTTGCCATCTGCAGAGGGCTTGCCTTTAAGGGTCAATGCCTGGCGCACGGGGCTTGCAACCCTCCTGCTGGAGATCAATATTCTATTATGGAAGCAGCCGGCTGGCAGGCGCCACAGGGGCCTCACCTCTTGCCTTAAGGCGCACTGGCTCTGCGAAGAACTCGGGTCAGATTCGTGAGGGCTGTGGCTGAGGGAGCCACTAATGAGCCCACCAGAGCCCACACCTCCACCGCGGCAGGTGAGCGTGCGGGGGCACAGCGGTGCAGCCACCGTCCTGCACATTAAGGGGCCCTGCAGGCCAGGCTGTCTGTCTTCCTGTCACGTCCACTCAGCCACATCTTACGCTGAAGTCAGCCTCAAACTTGCCTACTAGAGAGTGCTGAGAAGCGAAGGGGAAACAAGAGAGAGTTCACAGACGCTACCCATTTCCTCTGCCTACCTCCCTCTCTTTCCTTCTTTCTCCCTGAATTTATCTCACTTCAGTGGAGTGAGTGGAGGGCAGTGAGCAGCAATAGTGATGATGCCAAGAACCTGTGTTTACTGAGCACTTTCAATGTGCCAGAAAGACTGCTCAGTTCTCTTATTCATTTTCTCATTTAATTCTCACAACACTGGACGTTGGGGCTGGAGGAAATGCAGGATCAGAGAGGTGATGTGACTTGTTTGAAGTCACACATCAGGATGAGGTGGAGCTGGGACGAACCTGGATCGGTCCCTCAGCAATGCTCTTTACAACCATGCAGTTTGGTCTCCTCCTAGGAGAGGGACCGGAGCTGAGCTGTTCTCAGAGTCTCCACGGGAGAGGCAAAGTGCTGGGAGACCCACATTGTAAGACTATGCGCATCTCACTGTAATATTCCCTTAGATTTTTAAAAAATTGTGGTACAATTTATAAGCATACTTTGTGTCAGTCTTGAAGATACCATTTGATGAACGTCCTTTGCAGCTGTTTACACCTGTGTGACCACACCTCAGTTCAAGATATAGAACATTTCCATCGTTCCAGAAATTTCTTCAATGCTCCTTCCTAGTCAGTCTCCTCACCAAGAGATAACTAATAGCATGATTTCTATCAGCATACTTTAGTTTGCCTGGTCTTGAACTTCATATAAATTGAATCATGCAGTATGTACTCTATTTCTGGTTTCTTTGCTTAATTTATTTTGGAGATACACGCATGTTGTAGCATTCCAATCTGTTCCCTTGTGGCTGGATAGCATTCCATTGTATGGGTCCATCTCAATTTGTTTCCCCTTGTCCTGTTGAGCATTTGGGCTGGTTCCCCATCAAACTGTAAATCCCCACAGGGCAGGGCAAGATTTTATCTGCTAGTGTGTTCACTCCAACCCAAACCCCAACACTCTTCGCCATCTCACTCCGCCCTGTTGCTAGCACAGTGTCTCACATAGGGAGGGCTTAAAACATGTTTGCTGACCAGTGGACTTGCTGAGTGAGAGTCTAGAGTCTTAATAAAGTATCTGAAACCAATGCCCATGAGCTTCCTATAAGTAGCTCCTTAAAAAGACTGTCAGTCCATAAGGGTGGCTATAATATAACACCACAGACTAGGTGGCTTATAAATAGCAGAAATGTATTTCTCACAGCTCTGGAGGCTGGGAAGTCCAATATCAAGGTGTGGACAGATTGGGTGTCTGGTGAGAGTCCACTTTCTGGTTCAAAGCTGGTGTCTTCTCTGTGTCCTCATATGGAGGAAGGGGTGAGGGGAATTCTGGGGTTAATCCTGTTTGTAAGGGCTCTGCCAAATCATTTCCCAAAGGTCCCACCTCCTAGTACCATCACATGGAGGATTAGATTTCAACATACAAATTTGAATGGGGGGGGGGGGGCGCGGAGAGTGCACATATTCAGTCTATAGCTCAGATCATCCTTTTACAAATCTATTCCTCTAAGGTGAGCTAGGACATGGTCCTGGACCAGTGGCATTCATGGCATGGGAGTCCAGGGACTTCTAATGGAGTCCAGGGACACATTTTCCTTGAGCTTTGTGAACTAGGAAGAGTATTCTCTGTTTCCTCATCTGGAAAATGAGGGTAATATGAACAGCTCTGCTCCAAACCACAGATGTTGGTAGAGCAGTGGATGTTAAAGCAAATTGCTTCCTAAATCACAGTCGACCTTTGCCGTTCATTAGTCTGATAAACTGAATCCTCAAATCTTCCAGCAAAGAAGCATTTCTCAAAACACTTTCCTTGACATCTTCAGTGGATGTGCTGCAATCACATGAATTTGGGAGTTAGTTGCTGCCCAAAAGAGGCAGCGCCAGGAGCATCCCAAAGAACACCAGTTGGCATGTAAATGAAGGTGAAGCAATTTTCCCTCAGGAAGCAAAAGAAGCTGTGCATCTTCCATTCAGCTCTCTGGATACCATCGCCACATGCTTCCACCTACAGATATTTCCCAGGAGACTGACTGACCTGTAGAGAATCAATGAACAGGTTCCCCTACCCCTGGTGTCTAGGGGCTCAGACAGGTGTGAGCACTAACAAGACTGGAGGGAGGTGGGAGAGTTGAGTTGGTATGATTTTTCCCTCTGGCTCCCTGACTGCAGGTTCATCTTGACCTCTTTGACCCCAGGTTCCAATAAATATTCTATGCCCTTGAGCCTTCTGACTTTGGGGTGTTAAATCTATAATTAATCTGGGTACTGCAATATTTTCTAGAGTTTCTTGATACTCACATCTTTACAAACAGAGCCTTTTAAAAGCTCTCTTCAAAGTACCCTAATTTGAGTGTGCCCTCTATTGCCTGTTGGGACCCTGATTGAGACATCACCTTGTACAACTTGCAAAGCCCCATGTTTCCCAAACATGCCCGATGATGACTTCCCTCCCTTCATTTTTCTTTATTAATCAAGAGAAGCTGATGAATTAGTGGGGAACTCTGGGGATTCCATTCTCTTTTTCCTATCCACCAACTCTAGTGCTTGCGAACCCAGTTTTCACAGAATTCTTGAACTCCGTGAAGATTGGGCAACAGTCTATTATACTAAAAAGTAGAATAGAAGATGACCATGAACTTTCTGGAAGCCTGCACTTAAAGATGGCCCTCTTGGTTCAGGGATGAATTCCCACAAAATATCTGTCCCAGGTGGGCTGGAATTTAGAACCTTGGCCTCAGGATTATAACCTTGGAGAGCCAGGATGCAACCAGGTCTTCCTACAGCAAGGTGCCACCATTTCAACCATTTAAGGAGGTCAAAGCTCACATGTGATGAACCACAGAAATGAGTGCCAAGGGCTGGAGTGGTCAATCCAACCCTTTTATTTAATGACCAAATCACCTTCACTACTTAATTCTGTTTTTTTTTTCTTGGGGAGGGGTAATTTAAATTATAAAACCAGATATCTTCAGAAGAAAATGTTCCCAATCAATATTATTTTGACAAAGCTCTTATCACAGATGGATGAGAGTATTCTGGCTTTTTAGAGAAAAAGGACTTAAAAATATTTAATTGTATTAATAGAAGCCATCTTTGCCTTCTTTCTCCTTCTCTTCTATCCCCATTT